>NW_010972619.1:219147-261836 GCF_000737465.1 Haliaeetus leucocephalus
TCTAGTGAGTGCGGGGCCGGGGCCGGGGCCGGGGCTGAGGCCGGGGCCGGGGCTGAGGCCGAGCGGCCCCGGCACGGCCTGAGCTGCTGCCTCCCGCAGTGTGACCGACGCGCTGGAGGTCTGGGCCGGGGAGCTCGGCGTCCGCCCGCCGCTCGGCTGCGTAGGTAGCGGGGATGGGGCAGCGGGAAAGGCCCGGGGCTGGGCGGCTGTGGGGCCCGGGCCGGGGGCCGGGGAAGGCCGTGTCGAGACGTGCCCCCTCTCCTCTGCAGCGGTGCCGGCCAGAGGAGCACGCCACGAAGCTCAGGTGGGTGCCGCAGCTGCGGGGACCCGGCCTCTCTGTCGAGGGCCCCACTCACCCCGGCCTCACCTGCACAGGGAGGCCTTGGGGCGGCGGGCCGCATCGCTGAGCCTGGGTGAGGGGAAGGCCACACTGCAGCCGCGGGACGAGGCCCAGTGCTCGGCCCTGGATCTCTTCAAGCTGCCTGTCACCGAGGCGAGGAGCCAGCTCCAGGCGCTGGTGTTTGGCATGGCGGAGCATGTGGAAAGCCTGGAGAGACGCCTGGAAGGTCTGTGGGGGTTTTGGAAGGGGGTAAAGGCGGGAGGAGGATGGGCAGCTCCCTGCCACCTCTGTGGTATTGTGTCCCCCCCCAAAAGTGCCCCAGGTGGTCCAGCTCGGCCAGCAACAGGAGAAGGCTGTGCCACCCTGGCCTCGCCCCAGGTGGTTTCTCCTCACTGGTTCTGGGTGGACTGGCCAGGAGAGCTGGACAGCAGGGGTGCTGCCTTATTTTTCCTGTATACGCTGGCCAGTTCCCAAAGCTGGCCAGGGTCTGCACGTGGCCACCTCGGGCAGAAGAGATCCAGCGTGGGACCAGAGGACGCAGTGTTGTGTCTCTGTGCAGAAACACAACCTTGTCCCCATGGCTAGCACCACACCATCATCTCTGTGTGGGGGAGTCGCCTTACAGAGGTTTCTGGTTTAGGGGTCTAGGAAGATCCTGGGGCGGCAGCAGCCTGGGTGGGTGTGCTGGGAGAAGAATGTGGCTCAGTTTGGCTGTGGAGGGGAGGGAGCTTGCTGGGGAGGCTTGGGGTGCTGCATGCCACATTGGGGTGTGTTGTCACAAGCTCTGGCTCTGGTTCCTGTCTCAGCAGTGGTGGAGACACTGGCGTCTTCCTGCAGCCCTGAGAAGAACGCTGCCTGGAGCCAGCAGCTCTTCCTACCAGGTAGGCAGTTGCCAGGGGGCACATCCCCTCTTCCCACTGCTTGTTTGCCTTCTTTTCCCCAGGAGGCTGCTGGTCCTGTGTCCATGTGCTCTCCAGGACACTCTGAGTCCCCTCAGCTGTGGCTGCTGTCAGCCGCCCCACTCTTCTGGTGCCCTTCCCAGCACAGAAGGGGCCAGGGCTCAGCGCGGTGGCTCTCGGGGTGTCTGGGATGCACTCTGCTCAGGTCACATGCTGGGCATCATCAGGCAGGTTGCTTGCTAGCTTCCAGGAGGAGGTCAGGCTTCGCTGCTCTTCCAGACCAGGGACCGTGGCAGGTCCATGGCTCCCTCCTCCTTTGGGAGAGGAGACCAGGTTTGGCCCTTCCTCACCCACCACGATGTTGGGCCTGCCAGGCTGGGCTGCTGGAGGCTCACCCTGGGCTTGCAGGACTGCCAAAGCAACTAGCTGACCTTTTGCAATCCCTGTCCTGCCTGTCCCTGACCGAGGCAGACCCCAGCCCCAGGAAGAACAGGGGTGCTGGCTCAGCTTTGTCAGCCAAGAGGAAGATCCCAGGAGAGTCTCTCATTAACCCTGGCTTCAAAAGGTAAGTGCTGCTCCCAGGCCTAGTGCTGTGGCTGGGCTGCACGGAGATCTTGTGGATTCTGCTCTGTAGTTGCATGGGAGCAAGATGTGGGGCTTTGGGCTGTGATGCTCCCTCCATCTCCTTCTAGCAAGAGGGCACCATCTGGAGTGGATTTTGAGGACTCCTGACCTGTGCTGTCCCGTCCCCTGATGACAGTCCTACCGGAGCCTTGTCAGCCGCGTGTGTGGCTGGTGGAGGAGGTTTCGCTGCACCCTGGGCCTGCTGAGCCCCTTGCACCCAGGGAGGCGGACGGGGCAAGCAGGACCCAGAGGGCTAGAGCCAGCACCTGGCAGGCCTGAGCAGGCAGCAGATCCTCAGCTGGTGCAGTGGCAGGGCCTTTGGCGGGGACAGATGGGGTAGGGGTGACAGAAGTTGTGGCTTTTTTACCTGCAGCTCTTCCCTGCTGGTAGGGGCCACCTCTCTACCTTGCTTGCCATGAATTGGTAGGGTTTTTAAAGAACTTTTATATCGCTATGTAACAAAAAGATTGCCTGTACTTAACTGATTGCTAGTAAAGGTGGTTTTAGCCAGCTGGTCTCTGGGGACTGGGACAACGCAGATGTGTCAGTCCATTCTGCCTTTCCCTTGCTCAGGAACCCTGTGGCCAATTTCAGCTGAACCTGGAGTGTCAGGGGCTCAGAGGAATTCACTTTCCTGCCAGCTTTGTGCCAGTGGGCTGGTAGGTGAGTGGTTAGAGCCTCCCCAGCCCCCTGGAGAACTGGGAGAATGAGCCCAGCCTTTGCCTAGGCACTGGGAGAGGACTGGGAGGCCGGTGCAAAGTCCTGCGATGGTGGAGAGCTGCTGGGGCTGGTCACTCCAGACTCACGCTTGTCTCACTTGCAAAGCCTTTATTGATTTCTGGGAGCTCTGATATGTGGCTTGGACTTGCCCCACTTCACCCCCATCCCTCTCCCAAATCTGCTCCTGAGAGCTTCCTAACAGGAGGTTCTGGGGGGACAGTGCCCTCCACTCCCCTCACTCAGGGTGATAGGGGCTGGGCCATGTCCACCACCCGCACCATCCCCCCAGCTCTGTTCCCAGGGCTCTGCCATGGCTGCCAGTTCCCCTCACCCAGTGCAGCTCCTCCGGGGCATCCTGCGGTGCCTGCTGTCCTGGCACAGCCCTGCCTCGGGTCACTCCAGAGGAGGCTGCAGGGATGCCCACGGCAGTGCGCTGCCCTGTCTGTACCCCACAGCCCTCTGCTCTGGGCAGCTTTTCCTCCCCAGCTCCTTCCCTTGCCCTCAGCATTGCCCAGCTTTGGTATAGATGGTGCCCATGGCTGTGGGCACTTTGCACCCCTCCTGATGCTTGAGGGACTGCAGGGCAGGTTGAGGGGTTCCTGGCCGAGCAGGGAGAGTGGCGCAAGAGCTGAGAATGCATTTCCGGGCTTGGCGTGATGCAGATTGCTGCCGGCACCTTGGGCAGGGGTGCCAGCTGAGGGAATTTGAGTGCGAGTGGCACAGCTCATGCTCTCTGCCCTCCTGAGTGCGTGCAGGCAGGACTGGTGGTCGTGGCAGGACTGGGGCAGATGCTGGCCTGCTGCCCAACCCTGGCCCTGCACCCGCCTGGGTGCATGCCCGGCTCACTGCAGCAACCGGACCACGGAGCGATAGGCTTGTACAATCTCCTCACTGTTGGGGCAGGTGTATTTGAACTCCTTGGTTTCACTGGCACTGTTGAGGTAGCGCCACACGCCCCGCAGGTCCTTTGGGATCCCAAAGCGGCGGTAATGCTGGCACACAACCTGCAGGCAGAAACAGGGTGAGCCCTTGCCCAGCCCTGTGTGCCTGTGGTGTGCCAAGAAGGGCCCCGTGGCCAGGGGCTGGTATTCACAGGCAGGAGTCAGCCAGGAAGGGTGGCAGGGGACCAGGGGACATCCCTGGCATTGCACGAGACGAGGGGCGGCACCTGGCAGGGGATGTGGAGGGGATTGAGATCTGTGGGAAGGCAGCATGCAGGCAGGGGTCATGGGGAGGGGGGTGCCAGGGGGACACCGGGATGATACAGGGGTTGGCAAAGGAGCAGGGGGTTGCTGCAGACACCGAGGGGGAGGTGAGAGCATGGGGCCCGTGACATCGAGAAGCCAGGGAGAGAAGGGCACAGCATCAGGGTGCCCACACTCGCCTGAACGATGTTGAGCTTGGGCAGGAGGTTGCAGTCGGCTAACGTGAGCTGGTCCCCATCAAGGAAGCGGCGCTGGGAGGCTCGGAGGTGGGGGTTGTGGGCCAGCTCATACTCCAGGGGGGCACTCAGGTACTCGTCCAGCTTCAGCAGGGCCCGCAGCAGGCTCCGCTGCAGCACTGCGGGGAGGGCAGCAGTGCCACTGCTCAGGGCATGGCCCGGCTGGGGCACGGGGCCCTACAGCTCTGCCATGGCCTCCTGCCAGCCCACCCCTGTGCCCAGGCAATGCCTGCCCATGCTCTTCCCACCTTGCCCAGGATGGCATTTACCCCTGCCCTCCCAAGAGGACCCTGGCATGGCCATGCTGAGCTGTGTGGGGAGGGGCAGTGCCTGGAGAGACCCAGCTGTGGCCTGGGGCAGGGGAGGGCTGGAAAGGCTCAGGGTGACCTGACTGGGCTTCAGGGTGGTATCCCCCCACCCAGCTCCTCACCCTCGTCCTGGGCAGGCACCGGGTTCTTGATGAAGGTGGAGAACTTGTGAAAGATGTCATTCCCAGCCAGGCTGGACTCCTTGTACCGTGGGACCAGGCTGGGGAACCTGCAGGGACACAGGCACAGCTGAGGAAAGAGGCAGGGGCCAGCAGGCTCATGTGCTGCCTGCCCGCCTCCCCTCTCTCAGCCTGTCCTGCCCCTCTTTGGCCCCTTGCCCCCTCTCAGGGCAGCGCCGGAGACTGACATGGGGGGGCCCAGCTTGTCCTCCAGGAAGTCCTCAATGGTGATGGTGTCAGTCTTGGGCTCGCCATTGTAGAGCAAAACAGGCAGCTGGGCACCCGGTGCGAAGTCCTTCAGCACGTCCAGTGCCCTGCAGGAGATGGGGATGGATGCTGACACCTGGCAGTGCCCAGGGCTCTGCAGGGCACCGCACGCTTGTGTGTGTGTGTTTGTATGCACAGGTGTGTCCTGTGCAAAGGGTTGAGGTGGTGCCCCCAGGCTACTCTTGCCTCACTGTGTGCCCATGGCAGCTCTGTCCTGGGAAATGCCTACTGACCTCCCTCAGGCAGCAGTGGGCAGCTGGAGTGGGGTACAACAGGTTCTATGCGTCCCACAGCACCCACCCTCCATGTCCCTTCACAAGGGGTTTGGGACCTACCACCTCCTCCATCAGTGTGCCAGGGCAAGGCTGTCCCACCCAGCCCATGGCCCTGACCCCTTAGCTGGCAACCCCCATGGTGAGTGGGGGGGCATGACTCACCTCTTCACATCCACAGTGGTGAGGGTGAAGGGCACCCCTTTGAGCAGTAGCACCATGAAAAGCCGCTGGCAGAAGGGGCAGTGACCCATGCTCTCCCCGTCCTCGCTTGCCTGCAGGCAGAGAGGGAGAGCTCAGCTGCCCCTTCGCCCCAGCACAGCCGCAGCAGGGGCAGCGCTGGCCAGGCAGCTCCAGTGGGTGCAGAGGGAGGGTGGCAAGCCACATGCCACCCACCCCAGCCAAGCCCAGGCTGGCTGCAGGCTGGAGAGCAGTGCTGGCAGTCCATGGCACCAGCTATGCTCGGCAGGGTGCCAGCCCCTGGCCCCTGCCTGCTCCTGGGGCCTCTGCACCCCACCCCAGAGCAGCCTGCGTGGCACAGCGGGTGCTGGCCCTGGCACCCCTGGAAGAGCAGGGGGCCCCAGGCTACCCCAGCCCCGCAATGCCAAGGGGGCTGGGGCCAGCAACCGTGGTGGCACCGGGTATGGCTGTGCCAGGGGACAGCCCAGAGCAGCAGGGGCTGTGCTGGAGGAAGGTGATGGTGATGCTGGTGGCCCTGTCACCCCCAGGTGTGATCCCAGGTGGGCCCTGTCCTGCCCTGTGTAGCCGGACAAACTGCCCTGGCCAGGTAGTGGCTGGGAAGGGCCCGGCAGGTGCAGGCAGATGCTGTGGTGGCTAGGCTGCTGGGCAGGGGGCCCAGTTTTGGGGGACGCATCCCAGTCCAACACCCCATGCTGAACACCCACAGCCCCCCATGCCCACGGGGCAGGCAGCAGCATGCCGTGCCACGGAAATGAGCCCCGAGCTGCCCACTGCCTGCCCAGGGCCCCACGTCTGCGCACTGCAGTGGGCAGGGGTGGCCGGGCCATGCCAGCCCAGGGCACCCCAGGCCCCTGTGACCCCTCTCACCTTGACGAAGAGCTGGATTTCGGGTTTCTCGGCCATGCTGGGTGGTGGCTGCTGGCTGAATGGTGGCTGTGGTGTGAGCGTGGGTGCTGGAGCACGGCCCCTCCCAGCCCACATTCCTCCCCCGGGGTGCACCCGCTCCCACCCATGCCTGGCCCCACCGCGCAACCGGGGACGCCCTGCCATGGGGCCCCAGCCACCGCTGCTGCTGCCAGCCTGAGGCCAGCCACGGCGGCTCACGGCATCGCCAGCTAAAGCAGCTCCTGCCTGGGCACCCTGCCTGCTCTGCCTGTGCCCTGCAGGGCTTCATGCCCCCAGCCAGCCCCGCCACCCACCCTGGAAGATGCCAAGTGCTGGGCACAGGCCTGTGTTGTGCCCAGCTCCCTTTGCCCATAGCAGGCTCTTGCACCCCCATCCCAGGGCAGTATGAACGCCCTCCTCAGCACTTGCCCAGCCCAGTCCCTCCCTGGGCACCCAGCCCTGGCACTCCTGCCCACCAGTAACCATGCAGCCTTGCTGGCTCCAGTTATTATTTTTTATTTAAAACCATCATTATTTTCACATTTCATCTTTTTTTTTTTTCTTTTGCTAGCAATGTACAGGCTCCTCCAAGGCATCCCCCCCCACCCCTTGGGGTGCCCTGTGCCTGGGGACGTGCGTGGCACTGACACTGTGCCCGTGGCTGGTGGCCAAGGACGTGCAGAGGGAGGCGAGGCAGGAAGTGGGGCCAAACTCAACAAAGCGAATGGTGTTAAGGCAGCAGCCACCCCTGCCTGGGGGCAACGCCCTCCCGTTTCCACCCTGCTTGCCACCCTCAGGGTGCCCCCAGCAGTGTTTGTGCCTGGGCAACCCCGAGCTCAGGGCAGGGCGGCCACCGCAGCCACCCAGGCTGTGCTGGCAAGCATGCCCTGGGAGCACAAAAGCATCTCCATTGACTACTGAAAGCCAAGGGGCATGGGGACCAGGCATGGGGACAGTGGCACAGCAGTGGGTGGCGGCAGCTCTGCGGGTGGGAGGGCTGGGGTGGGGGGGTTGCAGGCTCTGTGCCCAGGGTGCTGGTGCCCTCCTGCAGCCCTGAGGGGCAGGGCAGCTGGGTGGGCACAATGCAAGGACAAAGCCCTGGCCAGAGCACAGAGCAGGACACCATGCCCACCCTCGGGTGCCACCACTGAGGTCACATCTGAGGACCCAAAAGTGACACCATCCCCTCTCTCCCTGGTGGCACAGGGCTAACCCCAAGCTGGCTCATCCCCCAGTTCTCACCCAGGAAGGCAGAGTGGGCCCAGCAGTGGAGCAGGGGACACCCCAATTGAGGGCCTGCCCACCCATGCCATCCAGCCCACACAGGACCAGCCAGTTTCCAGTATGCCATTAAAAAAAATATGGTCTGAAAAATCTGAAAATAGAGCTTATCTCCCCCCCCATTTTTCCCCTATTGAAAATACTGTATATTTTATCACAATCTATAGCAGGTGGCATACAGGACTGGCAAGATCAGGGCCCACAGGGACAGCAGTCAGCTGCCACCTGGGTGTGCCCCTGCTTCTGTGCCCTTGAGTGGGGCCAGGGCTGGCCCCAATCCACCTCCCCCCATGGTGTGCTGTCCCATGGCAGTGAGCTAGGGTGCCCAGTGCTGCCTGCTTGCCGGTGGGCTGGAGCCAGCCCAGGGCCGCCAGCCGAGCCTGTGCGAGGGAGGCAGAAAGGGCAGTGGGGACACACACGGGCAGCTTGGCCCTAGGTGCTCCCTAGGAAGGAGGGGGGACTGTGCATGGCCACCCTGGGGTGCTGTAAAAGTCTGGGGCACCTACGGGGTGGGTGGCTGGGGTCAACATCATGGGCCCTGCCACCACCCTGCCTCTGGGCACCACTGTGGGTTGCTGGGGAGCTGTGCGCTGGGGAGTGCTGCTGGGCTGTGGGTGCTGGGCACAGCCCCCATGGGTGACAAGGCAGCAGGACCCTCTGCAGAAAGGAGGGACACTGCTGGCCAAGGGGGTGCCCGCAGCCAGCCCTGGTGACACTGCCAGTTCTAGGTGATGATGCCAGCCCCACTGCCACAGTCCATCCTTCCCCTTTCCACCACCCCAGACACCACTGTCCGGTTGCACCAGCACCCAGCTGGGTTGTCTTGTCCTCGTACCTCAAAGCCACCCCACTCCCAGCTTCAAAAGGCATCCTGGGGCACAGCAACCCCTCTCCCAGTACCACCACTGACCCAACAATAAGAAACCAGTGCAGGTGGCTCCTGTACAGGGGCAGATGCTGAGTGATGAATGCCAGGGCAAGGGGGAAGAAGAGGGGGACACAGTGGAAAGGTGGCACAGCCGCAGCGATGCCCTGTGGTGGGGAAGTGAGGGCAGGCAGGAGGCAGGGTGAGGGGCTCTGGGAGGAGGAACGTGGTGGGGGCAGAGGGGAGAAACAGCTGGTGCCAGCATGTGAAATACCCTGTGAAATACCCCTCTGCCCCACCACGTGTCCCTCTCTGCAGGGGTGCCACTGCCCAGCCCCAGGGGCAGTGCCAAGTGCCCAGTGCACACGTCGCAAGGCTAGGCAGGGCCAGGGCAGCTGGACCCCTCAGCTGGCAGCAGTGTGGGCAGGGAGGACGCACCAGCAGGGCTGAGGTTCCCTGGCTCAGGCAGGCTGGAGGTTGCCGGTGACATCCTGTCGTGACAGAAATCAATCATGGGTGAAGCACCAGAGCTCCTGCCCCCATGGCGCCGGATCCTGAGCTTCCCACGCTGCCAAGGGCAAATGCTAAGCCAGGGGTGATGGAAACAAGGCGAAAGCAGATGCCCATCCTCCTGCCCTGCCAGAGCCAGGCTGGGGTGGTGCCAATGCCTGGATGGTGGTGGGGGTGGGAGTGTCCCTGTGGCCAGGGGTCCCCAGGGTGGGTGAAACATGGGTGTCCAACCGAAGGCACCGCTCACAGGCCTTGTCCCTGCCACAAAATGTGCAGGGCCAGCCGCACTGGCACCAAGCCGTGTCCTTCTCTTCACAGTCTCTGTCCGTTGGCACGCACTGGCTGGGTGAGCCAGCTGGGGACAGTTGTAGCCCCTGGCACCATGCAGTGACGCTGCCCTGAAGCTGAAAGGGACAAAGGCCACCTGGTGGGCGATGGCTTGTGAGGTCTGCCCAGGCCAGTGCCGCACCCGCTGTGTCCTCCCTGGCACACGCCTGCAGCCGCACCAGCTCCGCTTGATGGGCAAAGGGAGGGGAGAGGCCAAAAGGGTTCGGTGGCTTCACAGCCAGGGGATGTGGCTGCCCCTGGGGGGTCTCAGCACAGGGTGTCCGTGTTGAATGAGAGCTGAGCCTGTGGGCACAGAGACAGGCAGGGCTCAGGGGCTAGGCAGGGGCTGCCCGCTCTGCCCAGCTCACCCAGTGCTGCTGGGGCCAGGATCCGGCCTGGGCAGGGAGCAGCCACCCCTCCCAGAGAGCCCTCTCTGGTCCACCCCTGGTCCCACCGTGTCCCCTTCTCTGGACGAGACCTAGTGCCACAGAACCCAGTCCCAGTGCCCTGTGGCAAGGACACAGCTGGGACCAGGGACACCCAGATCTGGGGACAAACTCTCACCCTCTCCTCCTCAAAGCTGATGAGGCCTTCGTCATCAGTCTCCAGGTCCTCCTGCTCCTCCACCACGAGAGCCCGCAGCTCTGTAGGGGCAGCCCTGGGGCGCAGCAGGCTCAGCACACGCTCCAGGGGTGACTGCAAGGCGCAGCTGGGGCTCGTCTCCTGCTGCTCCAGGTTGTCACTTTGCTTCTTGGCAAAATTCACAAACACCTGGAGGGGAAGGGGCAGGAGGCTGTGAGGGCCTGTGGGCCTGCACCTCCACCCCCTGGTCACCTCTCACCTGCCATCTGTGCTGCTGGAGATGGGCCCCAGTGCATCCCACTGGGCTGTGGCTGCCACTGTGCCCCCCACCTAGCTCTACCTCCCATCCCAAAGGTGGCTTCTGCCAGGCACTTTGGCACAGCCACCCTCCCTGGGGACAAGCATCCAGCCACCCATGCTGTCCCCAGTCTCACATTGTCCAGCGTGGTTTGGCTGACAGAGTAGTCTTCAATGCCCAGGACGTCCACCACCTGCTCCATCTTGCTGAAGACCTGCGCCAGCGAGATCTGGTCCGACTTCAGCTGGTACTGGGCCTTGGTGTGGTGCCGCTCCTGCAGGGGACACAGAGGTGACACCCAAGCCCTCACTCCCAGGCATTCACCTGTCACCCTGCGGGGGGTCCTGCAGAGGTGTCCCTTGGGGAATGAAGGCTGCTTGCACCCCGAGGCGGGGGGTAGCAGGGGACAGCACTGCCACTGCAGGGAGCTCACCTTGAGGACGGCCTCGGGGAAGTTGCGGTTGAAGAACCTCACCACCTCCTTGACGTTGAGGCTCGACTTGGTGCGCACCGTGATCATGTAGCCATCTCCGAACCTGTGCGGGGACAAGGGACCCTGTGAGGACATGGCCCCCACCTGTATCTCTGCGAGGAAGGACTGACCCCATGGAAGAGGACGATGCTCTCCAGCAGCCACTGCACCCACCAGGACAGTGACGGTGCCAGGATGGTCAAGCGAGCCCAAACCCTGCCCACCCTCCAAAGCAGCACCCACACAAAGGGCTGAGATGTTGCCGCAGGTGCCTCACCATCACCCTGCCATGGGGGCCCAGCCCCCTCCCACCCCACAGCACACACAGGGTGCTGGACCCACCAACGGGCTCTTACCGGTTCTTCAGGTGCTGGATGCTGCCGAGACACTTGAGCCGCCCGTTCACCATGATGGCCAGTCGGGTACACAGTGCCTCGCACTCCTCCATGCTGGGAAAACAGGGCAGGCTTCAGCAGGGTGCCATGGGGGGACAGTGCCAGGGGCTGTGGCTGGGGCAGGCAGGGAGCCAGGCTACCCAGGCCATCACCCAGGTGCTGTGGCCCCACCACCAGGGATGGGAGAAGGCAACAGAGGGTGTCCAGGGTTCCCTCTGCTCCCCATACCCCTGCCAGACACCATCCCCTGGCATCCAAAGAGCCCCTCCAGACCTGTGGGATGTGAGGACCACAGAGCGACCCGTTTTGATGACATCCAGGATGAGGTTCCAGAGGAAGCGCCGTGCCTTGGGGTCCATCCCTGTGGTGGGCTCATCCTGTGGGATGGACAGCACCCTCAGACATGCCAGCCCCTGGGGGAACCCTGCCACCCCTTCCTGTCCTGAGCCCAGCTCAGGACACCATCCCACACCCCAGGACACTCATGGCGGAGCCCAGGACAGGCAGCTCACACCCAGGGTCATTTCTCCACCCTAGCCTAGCGCCAGCCCCAGGGACATGGTGGGTGGGAGGAGGACCCCATGGGCAGGGTGCTGAAGCCCAGGCCGCACCAGGAAGATGAAGGCTGGGTATCCGATCAGTGCGATGGCTGTGGACAGCTTCCTCTTGTTGCCTCCGCTGTAGGTACTGGCAGGCTTGTCAGCATACTTGGTCAGCTCCAGCTTCTTCAGTGCCCACTTGACCACCTGCAAGGCATGGGGAGCTGTGGTCATCCTGCCAAGGCCACAGGGCTGGCAGTGGGCAAGCAGTTGGGCTCCGCAGCATTGGCCAGCTGCCAAGGGGACCACAAGCAATGCTGCGAGTCAGGGGAGCCCTGTGGCAGCCCCTGGCACGGCCATGAGCCATTGGTGGGGCCTGCGAGCGCATGTGCCTGGCCCCAGCACCCCATGCAGGCATAGCACCAGGGCAGCACTGCCATGAGGGTAGTAGCACTGGCTTGGGTGCCCGCTGGTGCCTGGCGAGATGTCATCCCCATAGCACAGCACCAGCCCATGGGCGCTAGCAATTACACACCCAGAGCCCTACCCGATCCTCGTCCTTCCAGGGGATGCCACGCAGGCGGGTGTAGAGTTCCAGGTGCTCCTGGGCTGTCAGCTCATCAAAGAGTGCATCAAACTGGGGGCAGTAGCCCAAACTCTGCTGGACCTGCAGGAGCTCCTTCAGGATGCTGCAGGAGAGGATGGAGGGGCCGTGGGGAGAAGGAATCCCTTTTCAGGAGCACCCTGTCGCTCGCTCCCCTTTCACACGCCTTTATACTGGAGCATCTTCTATCAGGTAACCCACAACAGGCAGCCTTGGCCGAGAGCCAGTGTCACTTGCCACCCCCCAGATGATGGTCAGCCCAGCAGGACACAGGGCTGCAGAGTCCCATGGACCCACATGGGCACACTCACACTGCTTCATCCTGAGAGACCCCCAAGCAGACCCCATCCCGACCCCAGGACGGTGGGCAGTCCCCACCTCCCACCCAACCTGTGCCCCCTGACCTGTGTCCGTTAACAAAGGCCTCTCCACCCGTGGTGCTCTCGTCCCCTGTCAGCATCTTGAAGGTGGTCGTCTTGCCTGCACCATTGACGCCCAGCAGCCCAAAGCACTCCCCGGGTCGCACGCCCACACACAGCCGGTCTACAGCCAGGATGCGCCCGATCTTGCGGGACTTATACACCTGGTGAGGCACAGGATGGGGGCTCAGCCTGCCAGAAGGCAACCTGGACCCCCAGCCCCAGCCCACATCCCTCAGATGGGATGGCTCCGAGGTGTCTCCTTGCAGCCCCGGTGCATCCCCCACCGCTGTCACCCTGCTGCTGTACCTTGGTGAGGTTTTCAATCTTCAGCATGTCGTTGTCAGCGTCACCGCGCAGTACACGGTGCCGCTCATTGGCCACATCGATGTCATCCTCGATGGGTTTGGTGGAGACGGGCAGCCGCCTGCAAGAAAGTGCACAGAACAGGGTGGGAATACAGGTACGGGAGCCACCTGCCCGCATCCCTGTTGGGGATGGGCAGCTCCCCAGCTCACCCCCACCAGAGGGACAGCCTTGAGCTAAGGGGTCCTGACAGCAAAGCCATGCCTAGCCTGCCCCCCACTCCCCCACCACACTCACTGGGGCTTCCGGAAGAAGTTGTACTGGCACATGATGGTGATGAAGAAGCCAACAAAGCCTTCGATTGTCATGGCAACAAGCCCCCGTGTCACGATGTCCCATTCAAAGGGTGATTTCATTTTATCGAACTGCCCTGAGTGAGAGGAAGAGGAGAAAGTGGCTGGGGACACCTTCCCGTGGGGACAACCTGGTCATACATCTTGAGCTAGCCTGTGACAATGACAGTGTCTTGCTCCCATGTCCCCTCCCCTGCCAGTCTGTTAGTGCTGGTGGCACCAGGGCTGGTCACAACAAGGCTTTCCGTTCACAGCATGTGTGCCGTTGAAATCGTCTTGCAACTTTTCAACCTCAGTAGGATGAATCAACCCAACTGAGAGTGTGTATTGGATGGATTTGTCAGATCCTGCCCTAAAATTGCCCCTCATGATGCCAGCAGCACCTGGGTTATATATGGAAGCTGCCTGAGAAGCAGAGAGCAGCAAGAGGTTTTTCTGAGGCCAAGGTTAAGCTGTGAGCAGCAAAAGGCTCATTTTGGCTGGGCAGCGCAGCCCTGCAAGCAAGAGACCACGTCTGGAAGGAAGGAGCCCTTGCAGTGCCCATCCCTCACATCACAGCACGGCCCCACCGTGGCTCCACCACGGCCCACCACAGCTCCACTGTGTCTGCACCACAGGCAGTGTGCAACAGCAGCAGAAACACACAACCTTGCCAGGGCTCACAACCTCCTCTCCCCATGGGGCTGCTATTCAGGATGGCCCAAGGAACCATTTTCAGCACCACCAGCACCATGCCACGGCTGACCCTCAACTGTGTCCCTTCCTGCACCCCAGTCTAGTTCACGTCCCCTAGCTTTTTGCTCCAGGTTGCGCTGGGGCTTGGGAAGCTTCACAGGGCAGGCAGAGGGGATGTGCCAGCACCATAGAGTCCCCCCAAGCCCCACGTGCCCTGGAGCAAGGGAGGGAGGGAATGAGAGGCCATACCGATCTTGGCATAGTATTCGTTGATGTACTCATTGTAGGCCATCTCCATCAAGCCGTGGCCCAGGTTGTAGTTAGGGAATACAAGAAAGCAGCTCTTCAGGTAGCTGTTCACCACCTTCAGATCCTGTGGGGATAGGCAGAGAGGACATGACCATCAGAAACACCCCTGAGGACCACAAGTGCATGGTAGGATCAGGATCCCCACCAAGATACAGCCTGGTCAGGTCTCACAGCTGACCCTGCTGGGAGCAGGAGTTTGGAGCAGAGACCTCCTGAGGTCTCTCCCAGACTGAGCTGTCCCACAACCTGATGGCAGCTTCTCCTTTCCTGGTGGCCCCAGGCAGAGCTGTGAATCTCATACCTTGTCATGCTCAAAGAGCTGCAGCAGGAACGTGGCAACAGTAGCTGTGATGCCAATGAAGAGGTTGATGACAATGAGGAACACGTAGGCGGAGCTGGGCACCTCAAACCAGAAGGAGGCAGGGTACATGATGGGGGTGATGGACCATCTGGGAAGGTGAGCAGCAAGAGCACACATCAGCATGGCAGGAGGACTGGGCAGCACCAACTGTCAAGCCTTAGGATCACCCATGTTCCAGCCCCATCCTCCCTGGGCTCTCCCACCCCAGCCTTCACAGCCCACCAGCTATGGGAGCTGCAGAACATCAACCAGATGGGCAGCCCGGAGGCCAGATCCTGCCTGCATAGCCACGGTGCAGATAGGGCATTGGAGGGACCTGTCAGTGCATCATGACCACCCCTCTGAGCAACGTACCCATAGAGCAGGAAGAGGGAGAGGACAGCGGGGAAGTTGGTGGGAGACGTGTATGCCGGGAGGTCAAACACAAACAGGATGATGATGCAGCACGTGGCCGGCACCAGGTAGTTCAGCTGGAGAAGACAGAAATTTGTGTGACTGCCCATCCACCCACCTGGCCCGGGGAACTCAGCTGGTGGGGCCATGCACCCTGCTCACCATGTCCCACACGTAGTTGGCCAACCAGTAGATGACAGGGTCGCAGCCGCTCACAAACTGCAGGTGTTTGGCCTTGGTGGCCTTTTCAGCCACCAGGAACACCACGAAGCTCGCTGGCACGAAGGACATGGCCACGATAATGAAGATGGCAATCACCACGTCTGTGCCTTGCAGGCTGCATGGGGAGCAAGGAGGAGAGCAGGGACCCCGTCACCCTCAGCTGCCTGGGGAAGGGCCACCCACGCTAGCGTGGGACAGTCATTGTGCACAGGGCAGGTCACAGCACAGGGACCCCCACATCACCACCACCTGGTGCCCCCCCCCCCAGCATGCGGGGCAGAAGCCTCAGCATTCCCCTACAAACTGCGGTGGGGAGCTCCCTCCCTTCCACAGGACAGCCATCCTCCCTCAAACCCACTCCCCAGACCTACAGGTAATCCAGGGACAGGCTGGCGCTTGTCTTGTTCATGGGGTGGTTGGTGACCGTGATGCCTGTAGGAAGGCCCAAGAAGAAACATGGGAGTGTGAAAGTTGGCTCAGGACAGAAAATCTTGCCCCCAGCCTGTCTGGTCCTGGCTCTGAGCGAGAGGACAGGTTTCTTCCCTGCAGCTCGGCAGGAGCTGAGCTGCCTGAAGCAACCAAGCACCTCGAGGCCAAGCCCTCCCTCACCAGCTGGCAGAGAGCATCCTCAGACACACTGCAAGTCCAGGTGCCAGGAGGCAGCACCTCAGGAGGTTCTGCCCCAGCCCACGCTCTGCCTAGGTCAGACAAGGTGAGTGACCCCCCTGCCTCAACTAGGCACTAGCCTGCTTGCTCCAAGGGGGGACATTGCACTTTAGAGCCTGGTTGGACCACACCCTAAAGCTGTTCCTGATGTGCTTCTGCCCTTAAAAGCCTCTAGGTCCTCACCATAGGCAGCAGGGTTGCCTTTGCTCTTGGGCAAGTTGGCTCGCAGAATGGCGTTGTTGAGAGCGTTGAGGTAGGTGGGCATGCTGTGGTAGCCCTTGTTGTTGTAGAAGACCTGGAAGAGCAGAGAAGAGTGGTGGGAGGTGGCAAGAGAGCTGGGCCCATAGCAGATGTACTGGAAGGGAGGGATGGGATGGGACAGCCACAGGGCAGGCTTCCTGCGCTCACAGCTGTGGAGAGAGCAGGCCACTGCTGACCATGCTGGGCCAGACCTGCTGGGGTGGGAAGCTGCAAAGCGCCCCATGGGGCAAGAGCCTCACCAGATTCCTCAGTGGAGAGCACTGCTGCAGAGCAGCTGGCAAGGGGTCCCTGCCGTGCAGGCAGTGCCGCCTACCCGCTTCTCCCCACCTGTGCCATGGCTGCCACTGCCCACCCATCTCCCAGCTGCCATGGGGTGCAGTGCAGTCCCACCTGGGCCGTTCTCCGGACAGCGATCTTGCGCACCATGGCAGGAGCCCTGGCCCCGAAGGAGGCCGGAATGGATTTCTGGACGTTGCCAAAGGTGAGTGCCCCATACCTGTGGGACAAGGCACCGCCAAAAGCTGTGACCACTGTCCCCCCGCTCCGGGAGCGGGGCCACGCTCAAGTATGCTCCTGGCTCCCATCAGCACCCTGGGCAGCTGTCCCCAAGTCCCAAGTCCTCCACCCCTGCTCCACGGCACAGGGACAACCCTCCCAGCCTTCCCTCTTGCCTGTGCAGCCGGAAGCGGTCCGAGGTGTAGAGCAGATACTCGGAGACATTGCGCCCTGTGATGTCTGCCAGGATGTCCCCCGTCACCACCTTCATCTGTGGAGGGTGGCCCCCCACACCGCTGGGGCAGGAGAAGCCGGTCCCCTGCATGGAGCACGTGCACTTGATGGGCTCGTGGATGATGTGGGGCAGGGCAGGGGCCGAGGTCACGGTCTCTGAGGAGCAGAGAGGGCAGCTTACAGCCAGGCTCCTGTCTGCCCAGGCTGCCTGGGACAATGTGGGGGCAGTGGGGGGCTCAGTTAAGGAGTCCTGGCTGGGCAGGGAGGGAGCACTCTGCCCCACTGGTGTCAGCTCCCACTGGGCCAGAGCCTGGTCTGTGAGAGGGCTTTTGTGTCCTGGTGACCAAGAGGGACCAAGAGATGGACGTGGGGAAAAACTCTGGGGGACAGAAATGGTTCCAAAAGAGGGCATGAAGTGTGGCTAGAGAAAGCAATGGCTGGGGACCAAGCAGCCAGCCCAGTGAGGGTGACACAAGGCTGGCCACAGGGCTCTCAATGGTGTCACTGCCCCAGGGAGCTCCACCAGCACTGCCAGGGCTGAATGGGGAGCAGTGCTCCTGGGCCAGCAGCGGCCCTGAGCCAGAAGTTCAGCCCAGCAGTGCTCTGCTGTGGCCGGGCCAAACTGATAGGCACTTCCAGGGGTCCCTGGAGCTGCTTCTGCAGGGGACATACGTCATCTCCCTGCTGGAGATGAATCCCAGGCCTGGACAGACTCAGGCACCAAGCACAGGCGATACCTTTGACGGCAGAGGAGAAGGTCGTGGAGTTCCAGGCACGGGGCAGATCCTCATCCACCGAGACAGGGTAGTCAGAGGGGGCCGGGGATGGAGGCGGTGGCACAAAGTTGGAGAGCGGCAGGCCCTGGGTGAAGGAGTCAATGCACATGGCATCAAAGTACTTGGCTGCCAGCATCTTGGACTCGTTGCTGTTGAGGTTGAGGGTCTGCATGGGCTGGTCCAGCGTGTTGTTGAAGGCCGTCTTGAGCACGCAGGTGGCCCCCACACCAGAGGGCAGGTGGAAGGTGTTCACCAGCTGCTGGGGGCTGGCATCAGGAGACAGCCTGATGCTGCAGGGAGAGGAGCGGGTGAGGAGGGGCAAGGAGCAGGAGGCATGAGTCTCATCACCTTGGCCATCTTCTGCTGGGACTTCCCCAAGGCCTTGGCACACATCATGACTAAATGGGCATGGGCACCGCAGTGGCACACACAGCCCAGGCCTGGCATGACCCAAGCTGCTGATCACAGCCAGCATTGGGGCTGGCACCTCTCCCAGAGACACCCTGGGGAGGATGGAGGCTGCTTTCTGCAAGGGGACATGCCACTGGCCAGGCTCTGCTCCAAGCCTGAGCCAGCCCTGGTGCCAGCCCTGCTGTGGGCTGCCTTCCCTGCTGCCTCCCACCACAGTCCCAGGGATGGAGACAGGGATGGGGATGGGGCATGGGACACTGGTCATCAGCGAGCAGTGGCTCTCACCGGTACTCACGCCGCTCCTCATTGGCGTAAGGAATGAAGTTGCCCTTGGGCTGGGTGTAGTTGTGGTACTGCGATGGCGAGAGGATGAGGGGTGGCAGGTCACCTGTGGGGACAATGACAGGAACCCACTTGCACCTGCAGCACTGCTGCACACAGGCAGACTGGTCAAGCACCTACGAGCCTTGTCCTCCCCCCCCCCCCCAAGCTAGTGTCCCCACCAGCCACACTGGGGTAGGCAGATGAGGCCACCAGCAGCCGCCAGCATGCAGGTGGGTAGCTTGCAGGCACCTATTTCGGGCACAGAGAGTGCCACTGTCATGGCCACGCAGACGAAGAAGGCAGGCAGGAGGATCTGCGAGAAGAGGGCCTTGGTGTTGCGCTTGGCACAGTGGAAGCGTTTGACGATCAGCCCATGGAACTGGCGCAGCTTCAGCCATGAGCCCTCCAGCTTGAAGCTCCCCTGCCCGGCCAGGTCATGGTCCTCCGCCTCCACCTCTGCCTCTTGCTCTGTGAGGGGAGAAGGATGTCAGCCCCCTGGCACGGCCTCTCCCACACCCACCTTGGCCTCCAGGGAGCTGAGCTAGGCACTGAGCCAGGCACTGAGCCAGGCACAGCCACCCCAAGGGACAGGGCAGCACACAACCCTGATGGCCACCAAGCCACAGCAGCACCGCAGCAGGAAGCGAGGCAGCTGGCTAGAGGGTTCCTCTTGGCCCAAAATGCGAAATTTAGACAACAGTTTTAAAAAACCAACCCAAATTGGTGCTTTTTGGCAGCACCCCTCCATTTTCCCATCAGCTCTCCCAGCTGGCGAGGGGTCAGTGCAGTCAGGAACAGAGGATGGGATATGGGTGGGGGGACCCAGCAGGCATGGGGCTGGGGCTCAGGGAGCTCTGCAACTCTCTGCTCTGCCTCCCACAACCCAAGTCATCACACTCAAGAGCAGCCCCGGCCGGGGAGGCAGGGTGGCGCATCCCTGAATTAATCACCAGAGGTGCTGAGATAACCCAGAAAAGTATTTGTGAATAAAAGAGCAGCCTCCGGACACCTGCCTGCATCCACCATCCTTCGGCAATCCCAGCATCCGGGTACAGAGAGCCCCGAGCCCAACTCAGGGTATGGAGGGCAAAGCCACCAGCCAGAAGATAACTCTGTGCCCAAGGGCCAAGAGGAGACAACCCGACTGGGCGCCAGCGCGAGGAGTGAGCGCGTTAGTGGGGTGAGTCTGCAAGGTGGCACCCGTGGGATCCGAGGGAGGCAAAGCGCAGAGCTAACACCAGCTGCGCCCACTGGCTCCGTGTCTCAGCACAGGACCCTCCCACATACTCTCTACCAGTTTGGGGGTGCAAACTGGTGGAAGCACCCATTCCCAGCCCTCCCAACCCAGGCTGCGGTTCTCTGGGTGCAGGATCGGCGGATGCATCAGACTCCCTGTGGGGTCTTGCCCCAGCATGGTCTCACCCCCCACCCCTGGCACACCCACATGCCCCAGCAGGGCCAGCTCTGCTCTGCCCAGGTGCAGGGATGGGCGCCGCCACTGCCCTGGCCACCCTCTGTGTCCCAGCCGAGCGCCTCCCCCGGCCCCTGCTGCTGGTCAGGCACCGGTGGCACAAACCTTGCAGACTGATGTTATCGGGGTCCTGCCGGTTATCGAACAGGGGCGCATAATCCCCAAAGAATTCGGAATAAGCCCCACCTTCATCACCCCGCACGGAGCCCACCGAGGAGGCCGACTGCAGGGATGCCTGCGATTGCGCCAGCTTGGAGCAGGTCACCAGGTTGCTGAGCTCCACCTCGGGCTTCTCTGGCACAGTGGCTTCAGCAAGGGGCTCCCCGTTGGCCTCGGGTTTCAGGCCCAGCTCGGGGGCAGGTGGCCGCAGAGCATCCTTCTTGGACTCCTTCATGTCTGGGGAGACAGGGGGTTCCACTGGCTCTACCATCCTTCACCATGGTGTGGCACAGAGCAGGGACAGATCTGCTCTGCAAACCCAGAGAGCAGAAGCTGGCTGCCCTTGGCCAGGATGGGCTCCACTGGAGACCACACCTCCCTTTGGGAAAGGAGACTCCTGTGGCCATGTGCAAGGACAGAGGAGCCACCAAGCCCCACACAAAGGCACACAGCCCCTCACCAGCCCAAGCAGCACCATGTGCCCCCCCAGTGCCCATACCCACGTCGCTGTTCTCCAGAGATTGGTCCTCCTCAGACACCTTCAGGAAGACCTCCTCCAGCGTGGTGTCCATCAGCCCAAAACTGGTGAGGTCCAGTTCCTCCAGGCTCTGCTCCAAGTGCTGCAGAGGCAAAGTGCTGCGTGAGGAGGGCAGGAGGTGCCTGCAGTGCCACGGCCCCCCATAACCACCTGCCTGCCCACCTCGCCAGCCCCTGCGGGTACCTGGAAGAGCCTCTCAAAGCAACCCTTCTTGACAGCCTCGCTGGGCAGGATGTAGGAGAGCTCAGTGTTGGTATCTGAGATGAGGAGGCAGGAGGCCACGTATTTCTTGATGAACTGGGAGACGCGAGGCTCAGAGCAGGGGCTGATGGAGGAGTGGGCAGGGGGGCTGTGCGGCTGGCCTGGCTCTGTGGCAGAGGGGCAGCACTGGTCAGTCACTTCGCACCTGGCTTCCCACCAGGGCCCACCATGTCCACTCTATGCCCCAGTGCCGCAGGGGCTCCTCCAGCCTCCACTGTGGGGTGCTGGTGGCTTCCTGGCTGCCCTGCCTGGCCTGGGGACGATGCTCTGCACCACGGCCCATGCTGGACGTCTCCGTGGGCAGCCCACGGGTCAGACAGAACCAGCGCCTGGAGAAAAATGTCACCACGCAGGGTCTAACCCGGGACCCAGGCGGGAGAAATCAAGGCTGAGCGATGCCACCTCCTACAGCCCTGCCCCGTCCCCCTCCACCCTCCACGTGGCCTAAGGAGACTCAGGGTGGGAGCACTTGGGTGTTGACCTCTCATTTCTTTCCTGGACTGAAGAAGGGCTGGTCCCATCTACTCCTCTAAACACAGGGTCCCACTGCCCCCCAGACCTGTGCCATTCCTGGTGTCCGACTGCTTTTTCACCACTGTAAGCTTGTAGCCGTCACCGTAGGTGCTCTTGAGGAAGAGTGGGGAGCCACAGCACTTGAGCTTGCCATGGGAGATGATGGCAATGCGGTCACCCAGCAAGTCAGCCTCATCCATGTGGTGCGTGGAGAGCAGGATGGTCCTCCCTGATGGTGGCACAGAGCCTCAGTGGAGGGGCCAGGGCCACTGCAGCCAGAGGAGCAACACTGGGCTCTGCCCACCTCTGCTCACCTGGCTTGTACTTGAGGATGAGGTCCCAGATGGCCCTGCGTGCGTATGGGTCCACACCAGCTGTGGGCTCATCCAAGATCACGGCCCGTGATCCACCCACAAAGGCGATGGCCACTGACAGCTTCCTCTTCATGCCCCCCGAGAGAGTCTGCACCAGGGAGTGGCGTTTGTTGGAGAGCTCCAGGTCCTCAATCATCCTGGGGACATGGGAGAAGCGCCAGGGATGCCGGGGCGGGGCCGTACTGGCGCCCAGTGCCTGTGGGGGAGCACATGACGCCTCTTCCCCCCACCTATGGCCCTCGGCCACTGGGAGAGCCCAGCTGCAGCCAGGCTACAGAAGCATCTTCTTCTGGCTTCCACAGCCTGATACCCCAAGCTTTGGAAAACACTTGGTGGAGCTGCTCCAGGGGACATCTCTGCTACCAGATCACCCACCACAACTCAGCCAGCAGGAAGGGGACCCACTCATGCAAAAGGCACAGATGGGGCAAAAGGAACTGGAGGGTGCCTACTTGTCCATCTCCTTGCGGATCTCCTCCTCTGCCATGCTCTTGAGCTGTGAGTAGAACCAGAGGTGCTCCTCCACTGTCAGCCTGTCAAAGAGCACGTTGTGCTGGGGACACATGCCCAGGTTCTTCCGGATCTCATCCATCTCTGTCCGGATATCGTGGCCGTAGATGGTAGCAGAGCCCGAAGTTGGAGGGAACAAGCCAGTGAGGATGGACCTGGATGGATGGAGAAAGGCAACAAGATGAGGGACCTTGTATGCCTCCATCTGGTCCCAAATCCAACCACCACCTCCAGGAGCATCTGCTGGGCCCCAGGCAGAGCAACGTCAGTGCAGGGCCATGCGCCTGCTGCCTGTCCCCGTTTTGTGCCACCCCCAGATCCACACTGCTGCCCTTTGGGCATGGCACCAGCTGCCACAGGGCCCTGCAAGGCCATCACACAGCACCTTCCCCACCCATTGCAGCTGGCTAGAAGGACATGGCCCATGTCCGCCCTGATGGGCACTCACATGGTGGTGGTTTTGCCCGCGCCGTTGTGCCCCAGGAAGGACACCACCTGGTTCTCATAGAGGTTGAGGCTCAGCTTGTTCAGTGCCAGCTTCTTGTCCGTCTTGTAGACCTTGGTGAGCTTGTCAATGCAGACAACCAAGGGGAGGTGGGTTGGCTCCTCCTCAATGCCCCGTGTCTCCTCTGCCATGAGAGAAGGATGGTGAGGAGCCGGGAGGTGGCAGGAAGGCCGGGCTTGCAGGGGGGCTCCCCAAGGGATGAACCTCCCCGCCTCCATCCCATAGTAGCTGTGTTGGCCCATGGCCCCTTTCCCTCTGCTTCTCACCAGCTTCTCCCCTCCCGCTCCCAGACCAGCAGCAGCACCTGGCCCAGGATCCTGCCCCAACAAGGGCACAGGGGTCACACAGGGGTCCATGCAGGACCCTGCAGCAGAGCCAGGGCCATCCCCGGACCACCTCCCACTGCCTCTGCCTGCCCTTACCCAGCCTCCGGCTCTCCATGGCACAGGCCTGATCCTCCTCCATGATGCTGAGGCGGGTGGTGCGGGACCAGGGCCAGGTCCACTCCCAGGTCTCCACTCGCCCATTGCCCAGCCAGTAGGACTTCTGGAAGGGGAAGTACCAGGGCCGCGGCAAGCCGAACATGCCTGCAAGCACAACCCCTATGGAGTGAGGGCCAACCCTGCACCCATGTCCGTACAGAAGCTGACCAAGGACTGGGGCAGAGCTCAGCATGGGTATGGGACTTGGAAGTTTCCCCAGCTCAGGGACATCACTGCAGGGTGGGGACTGCAAGCACCCCAGCCAACTGGGCTCAGGGCAACGCTGCTGGGCTGTGCAAGGAAGCAAAGTCCTTTGGGCTTTGAGTTGGGCCTGGCTCACACTTCAGTTTTACCAGGAAAGCAAAGGAAGCATGCAAGACCCCTCCCCAAGCGGGCAATACAGGGGAATAGTGCTCCAGCCACCGACACCTTGCTTTGCTACAGTTGGCCAGTGAACTGAGACACACAACTAAAGATCTCCAAGGAACCTGCTGGTGTCACCAGTGGGTCAGGGCATGTGGGCACATGTCCCCAACAAGGCACACACAGGGGACCCTGAAGGCACACTGTGCCAAATCCCACCATGTCGGGGCTGAGCACTGCCAAGAACCAGCAGGACCACAGTGAGAAGGCTCCCTTAAGAGCAGAGGTGCCCTCATGCCCCACCGCCCACACGTACCCGGGTGCACAGCTTCAATATACCACGTGAGCACCCCGTACACCACGGCATCTACGATCAGCATCATCATGGACAGCAGGAGATTGAAGTCGTCTCCTTCTACAGGTGACTGGCTGAAGGTGTGCCACTGGATGCCCACGCCGGCCACCTCGTACAGCGCAAAGTACTTGGAGCCCAGCCCAAAGGCTGTGGTGGACATGAGGGACTGCAGAGACATGGAGGGAAGGCAAGGGGACGTCAGCAGGAACCACAGGCCAGCTCTGGAAGAACAGGTTGGGGCAAATTGCTACTCAGTGCTACCCCACCCAGCCCCGTGGAGATGGTCCCTGCCCTGGGAGGTCCCAAACCTTCTGGAGATCCCTCCAAAGCCCCATGGGGAGTTGGTTCATACAGGCAGAGGTTTACCCAGGGCTTGGTGACAGCTTGGTGGCCTGTGTACTGGGCATGGGGTGCCTGGAGCAAACCTGGGGCCAAGCACCTCCCCAGCAGCTGTAGCCAACTCACCGCTATGCACTTTTCAAAGGCTGTGATCTTGTCATGTGCCACCTCCTCCCTGATGGCCACGTACATGTAGGGCACGTAACTGAGGAAATAGATGATGCCACCGCAGGCGGAGGCCAGCTTGGCCTTGGAGTAGAGCACCGACACCAGGAAGCTGCAGGGAGGATCGCATCACCTCAGATCCCACCCCACCAGGGCTTTCCCCACACCATCTGATTTTGGTGGTGTTGAGGTGATAAATTGGCCTCTCAAATCAGCTAGCTGGGGGGACCTGTGCCCCTCCACTGGCCCTTGGCCTGGCCCACACAGCTCCCAGCACCCTCGCCCCATGGCACAAGGACCCCGGCACTACCTGTGCCCCCTCACCCCATGGAGTGGACCAGGCAGCTCACCAGAACATGATGGTAGCCACTGCATAGATGGCGAGAAAGAGCCAGATGATGAGGACATCACTGTGCATCAGGACCTTGCCGTACTTCAGGATGGCGGTGAGCGCCGTGACAGAGATGGAGAGCTGGACGAAGCCAGTGATGAACCAAGCCACCCAATGCACCGCATTGTTCAAGCCCATCATCTTCATCACCTGCGAGGACAACACTGCTCTGCGGGGCTGTCCCCTGCCCTGTGCATCCCTGCTGCCTCACTCACTGGGGCTGGGAGAGCAACGGGCAGCACCGAGGGGTCCCTGGGGGCTGCTGGGAGTGGGCAGGCCACAGCACCCTGTGCCAGGGTGCCAACAGGCTCAGCTCCCTCCAGTGCTGGGCAGCTCTTGTTCCAGGGACACTCAGAAGGACTGGCTCAGCCCAGGGATGTGGCATCTGTGCCTGCGCCAGCTCACGCAACCCAGAGGCATGGGGAAAGTGCCCATGGATGCAGCACAGGACTCAGAGCTCAGAGGTGTCAGCTCCTCCTCAGGGATCTCTCCCACCATCCCCACCTCTTTCAGGCGATGCTCCTTCTCTGTCACAATGTGCTGGATCATCATGGCCACCGAGTAGACCCAGGAGATCACCATGCACAGGGGCATCATGTGCTCAATGACGAAGAGGAAGCTGGTGGTATAGAGGAAGAGAGGAGAGAGCTGGATGGTGGCACCACCACAGAGACCCAGGGAGACCCTGAGGCACAGGGAAGCGGAAGGGCTCTCCTACCACCCAGGGACAACCAGCCCTCTGGTCTGGCAGCTGCCTAGTGCCCTGAAAGAACTTCTCCAATGAGCCCATAGGACAGTCTGGTGTCCTGGCATGCAGGCAGGCAGCAGCCGTGGGCTCAGCCCAGTGCCCTTGCCTACCTGGTGTGGAAGGGGCCCTATCCACCCTCCTGCCCTGGAGGGCTGGTGGCTCTGGGACTTCTCTAGGTGCTTCCTCCAGACCACTGCATTCAATAACCACTGACAGACCCACGTGGCATCCATTCACCACAGTCCTCTTGTTCTCCCCAAGTCTTTCAGCCTCCAAGACACCCTGCAGCCATGAGTTTCTCACTTCAGCTGCAAACTGGGCACAAAATCCTTCCCCTGCTTGCCTAGCCTGCTGGTCCAAGGAACAGAGCTCAACAGGTTGCTCATCACTCCCAATGTCACCAACCTCTCTCAGGCCCCCAGACTTGTCCCCTTTTCCCAGCTGAAGTGTCCTAGCCTGCAAAGAGGAAGAGGGAAGGTCCTGCCCCTGCCCACCCTGACCATGCAGGTGTTACTCACTCATCCCGGGTATAACATGGGTACGGGAACATCTGCACATAGTTGCCAGGCTCCACCACATCGTGGCCAACAAACGTGTTGATGAGGGCGCGCTCCATCATGTCTGGGGAGGAGGAGAAGCCAGGCTGAGCGGGAAGTGCAGGCAGGGGCTGGGTATATGGGCAGCTGTGGCAGGGAGCTGGCACTCACCCTGGATCCAGACGAAGCCGTAGAGGAAGTAGAAGCGGCCGCCAGTGTTGGGGCCAGGCCGCCAGTACGCCCGCCGGATCTCATTGGTCTTCTCCGTGAAGCTGGAGTTCTGCCTGATCTTGTACATGACATGCGGGGGCAGCGAGCCATCCCTGTTGGTCTGGAAGATGACGCCTGCAGGCAGCAGGAGAGGCACCATGGGAGATGGCCACACCAGCTGTCCTGCAGCAACGGGCAGGGACATGGAGGGGTTCAGTGCATCCCAGCTAAGGGCACCACAAGGGCTGCCATGGATGAGGAGGGTGGGCATGGCCCTGGCATGGGATGCAAGGGCACATGGACTGCAGGCAGTGGCAGCGGGAAAGCCAGGACAGTGGCAGGGGGGTGGCCAGGGGGAGAGGCCAGGGGCAGAGGACAGGTACTGTGAGATGGTCGGTCCACTCATCCACCCAATGCATGCACCAAGGGAGCCGCGTCCCAAAGCCAGTGGTCCCAGCCTGGGGCACAGCTGGAGAAGGACATGGCTTCAGGGACCCCTGTGAAGGGGCTGGTTCCTAGGGACATACTGGCAAAGACTGTGACGTTGTCCTGGTAGGCCTGGTTCAGCGTGTAGTTGACGATGCTCTCCTCATCTGGGAAGCCTTTGAAGATGTCCACGCTGACCTGGTAGGAGGGGAAGGCTGGTGAGACCCCACTGGCCCTGACAGGTCTGGTAAGCAGACCCTGCTCACAGTGCAACAACTACCACCCACAGCCACCCCGCGAGCCCCCGAACCCAACAGTGGATGGGCAACTCCACCATTGACATCTACCCCAAAGCTTCTGACACTGCAGAAGCCACTGTCTCCTCCAAGGCTCCTGTCCCATGGCTTTAAGGAGGTCTGAGTGGACCTGACCCCTCTTCAGCCCTACAGAGCCCAGCTGTGGGTAGTGGGTGCCACTCCAGCACCCATGTTCCTATGGGCAAGCACAACCTCACCTTGGCCATGAAGTGGACCCAGCCACAGGCGGCATTGTCGATGGTGTCCAGCTGCTGGAGCAGGACGCTGGCATTGGGCAGGGAGAAGTTGCCATTGAGAAAGTTGTGGAGAACATCACTATCAGAGACATTCAGGATCTCTGGGTGCTTGTGAAGGTCGGCAGCGAACTGGGACAGGAAGGGAGACACAGGAGGGAGAAGTTGGGGTACCCCCTGCCTCTCAGCCCCCTCTCCTCCCCATGGACACAGACAGGACCCAACGTTCCTCCTGGGGATAGGGGGACAGCATCCACCCTGCACAGGGAACCAGCCTGGTCGTCACAAGAGCAGGGTGGGCACCAAGGAGCACCTGAGAGCTTCACATGAAGAAGCTATGAGGTGCCTGGGGGCAGGACACCCCCTTCTCCCACCCCTGGGGCAGTAAAGCCCAGGCAGGCTCAGTCCCCACCACACTATCCTACCTGCTGCAGCCAGCGGATGCGTCTCTGCAGCCTGCCCTCCTCCAGGTAGGCACGGATCTCGGGGGAGATGTTCAGCCACGCCTTGGCGTAGTGGGTGACGTTGCCCACGAAGGCAAAGGTCTCATTGGCCTGGCGGGGAGGAAGGTCACACAGCAGGCAGAGGCAGAGGCCCCCCTGCTCTCCAGGACAGCTAGCGGCCATGGAGGCATCTGCCCACTTGCCAGCAAGCATTGCTACCCCAACAAGGGCCAGGGCAGCAGCCTGCTTCTGGCAGCACTGGCTGGCAGCTGGCCCTTCCTCCCCATTCAGCCTTGGCCCTGCTCCTCTGGGCAAGGAGGTCCCTGCGGAGCAGGGCTGGTGGGAGAGAAGGAACAGGGGTTCTGGCCTCTGCACCCTCACCTTCAGGATGACACTGTCCACTTCGGTGCCCACTGGTGCATACAGAATTTTGGGATTGCTGGTCATCAGATGCACAAGGAGGCCCAGGTTTCGCTGCTCCTTGCTGGTGAAGCCCAGTGAGCTCATGTTGCCCTGCTTCAGCGCCTCGGGCTCGATTGTCCTGCAAAAGGAGCTCAGGCTGCCAACTCCACTCCAGCCTCAGCACCCCTCACTGCAGGCAGTCCCCGCTCCTACCCATGAGGGGGTTTCACACCAACTTCCATGCCAGCACGGTGCTGCCCAGCACAGGGAGCTTTCCCCAACCATGGCACAAGGATGCAGTACAGCATCCATCTCCCACGTGCTCATCAAGTGGTGATCGGGGCCCTTGATGGCTGGCAGAGGCAGGATGGGCTCTCCCACACCCCTGTCCTGATCAGAGAGCACCTGGATCTGGCCCTCTTTATCCCCTCGGGCTCCTACCGGTTGTTGCCACAGAGGATGGGCTGCAGCCCAGCCCAGAGCTGCACAAATGCCGAGAACTGCCCCTGGGGGTTGTCACCACCAGCTGGGCCCCCGCCGGCGCCCTCCTCTTCCACCGTGGCATTGCTGGCTGTGGCATTGGCACCGGCCCAGCCAGTGCTGTTGGCAGTGGGTGTCGGGGCCTTGCTGGCGCAGGCTCCCCTGGGCAGCAGCTTGGCCAGTGCCGAGAGGATGTCCACATCGCGGAGAACCTTCTCCATCTCCACCAGCTCCTCCAGGAAGGCGCGGAGGCGGTGCTGGGCAGCTGTGCTGTTCACCTCGTCCAGCTTCAGCTGTGAGGATGAGTGGGCAAGGGGTTACTGATGGCTGGGACAACAGGGCCCTGCTTACCAGCGGGAGGGGACCAAGGGGGACCCCAAGCAGTGGCATGTCCACTTTCTTGATTAAAAGGTTGGAGCTGTGCCCAGCTGGGGCCCAAGACTCATTGCGACGCATCCGTGGCTATCAGGCAGCAGGAGTGCAGGCAAATGCTGGCAGGGTCTTGTTGGGGGACACAAGATGTCCCTCAGGCAGGAAGAGTGGTCCTCCGTGACCACAAGGGACACATCAGACTCGGGTGGGACAAGAAACAGGATCTCAGAGCCAGCCTTGAGGAGCTGTGCCACCAGGGACATTGCAGTCCTGGGGAGAGAAGCCTGTGGGGGGACACTTGGCAGATGCTGAGGACAGCCAGCCCCAGCCAATGGGCAGCATCCGAGCAGATGCCAGGAGGGGGAATCATCCGGGGTCCCACCATGGGGCTGAGCAGGGGGTGCCCATGTGGGGTAAAGAGGTGATCAGGAGGGGCCAGGCCATGTAATGGAGCCCCCTGTCCCCACACATGCGCTGGTGAGTAGGGAAACCCTGCCCAGGACCTGTCCCTGCCCCACAGCCCACCCCACGGCCAATGGGAGGCACGTCCTGCAGCCCCACTCTCACCCTGCCAATGATCTTGGGGGTGTCCAGCTGGTCCCGGAGCTCAGCAGCCAGCTGGGCGAAGCGCTCCCGGCGGGCAGCCCGGCTGCCATTGCAGGCCAGTGCCCGGTATGCCTGCAGCAGCGGCTGCTGCCCAGGGGCCACACGCAGGAGGTGGCGCAGCGCCCCTGGGCTCTGCTCGCACGTCAGCTGCTCCAGCACTGGCCCGGTGAAGAGGACACTCTACGGGACAGGGAGCCATAAGGGCACAGCCCCGGTCGCAGGAGCACTGCGATGGTGCCCAACCTGGCACAGCAGCTGCCCGTGTGCCCTGGCTCGCCCCGCGAGGCACTCACCTCCATCTCGGTAACAAAGGCCTGGGAGCTGTCAGAGGTGGTGGGTGCCGGGGCAGCGCTGGCAAGGCCCAGGGCCTGGGAGAGCAGGTGGAGCAGCACCGGCCGGCGTGGGCCTGCCGCGGGGTCCCGCAGTGCCCTGTGGACCAGCCCTTCCCGCAGGCTCCTCCAGCTGCTGGGGAGGCTCTTCTGCAAGAGGACCAATGGGGGTGGCTGGTGGTGTGGGGGCTCCCTGGGGTCCCTCTCTGTGTGTCCCCAAGCACATGTGAATGGCCCCACAGCACCCACGTCCATGTTCTCCATGGGGAGGGGAAGAAAAGGTGACATGCAGATGGGGGGAACATGGGTCCCCTGCACCCCAGCCACAGGAGAGAACAGTCTCTCCACAGCCACTGTCCAGGTGGTGCCATCACCTATTGCAATCGGAAAGTGAGGCACAGGCATTGGTGTGCCTCAAAGCACTGGGGGAACTGGTGGCAGCACCGGGACGGGACCCAGCCCTCCCTGCTGCAGCTCTGGCCACCTGACAGCATCCCATCACATTCCCTCCACCGGGATGGACACCCCCAGATCGCCCTGTGGTGGGACATGGAGGGCACATGGAGGATGAGCTCTGCCCCACCGTGTCCCCTGCATGTGGCACCACTCACCTCCAGCTGCGTCATCTTCTCACCGGGATCAAACCCATCCCACAGATCTCGCTCATGGGTCTCATCAGGTACCAAAGGAAAGGAACCGAAAAACAGGCGGTACACCTGCACCAGGGATGGAAGCAGGGCTGCTGAGCATGCCAGGAGCAGAGGCACCAGTTTGCCCAGCAATGCTCCAACATGGGGTGGCAGGGCAGGATGAGTCCTGGCCAGCTGCCCACTGACTCCCACTCTGTGGGTCTGGTGGTCAGAGCTGTCTGGGTCGGGGCGTGTGCCCATGTGCTGGGGCAGTGCATACCCCTGCAAAGCCTGGCCCTGCAGTGCTGTACAGCCACCCACGTCCCACAGGTCATCACCCACCTCCCGCAGGTCAACACTGGAGCCCAGGAGCAGCTCAGCTGTGCTGTTGGGGAGGGACAGGTTCTGCGTCAGGAAGCGGTGCAGCTCGCCCTGGTCCTTGGCTGCCCATGCCAGCGTGAAGCCGGGTCCTGGCAAGGAGCAAGGCAGGGGGGTCAGAGAAGCCCGCCAGCATCAGGGACACGGTGTGGCCCCACAGCTGGCCCTGCCTGGCATGTAGCAATGTGGGACAGCGGCAGGGCACTGCCACACGCTGTCACAATACTGGGTGCCTGGCAGGTGGGCATCTCCATCCCTGCCTGCACAGGCAGCGGGGGTCAGGCAGGACACAGCCTACCTGCTCGGTTGCTGAACTGGGTCTCCATGGACCTGGGCTCACTGCTGCTGAGTGCCTCCAGTCGCCGGCGCAGCGACTCCAGCTCCTCCTCCAGCCCCGGGTGCTGCGGGTCGAAGAGGCTGCTCTGTTCCACCACTTCGCTGAGGTGCTCCAGGAGCTGTGTCACCCTGCGAGAGCCCAGCACCACCGTGGCTTCAGGGACAGGGACAGAGGGATGGGGACACCTTCTGTAGAGCTCTTGGTGGGACAAACCCCTCGGGTGCACAGGGCAGCAGTGCTGCCTGCCATGGGGCACCGCAGCCCCAGGAGCTGCCCTCGCCTGCACACTGAATCCACCATGCCAGTGGTGCAGAAGAGAGCCCCAAAGCCTCAAGGTGTCCCTGGGGGCCACCGCCATCCTCCTCCCAGCACCAGGCACATGGGAGCCCACGGGGGAATGGACTGAGATGTCCCCTGCACCCCAGGGACACAGCGCTCTGCACCCAAGCACTTTGGGGGACACAGGCTTGTGCCTTGTCCCCAGTAGCGCAGTACCAGAGTGGGAAGGAGCAGGATGCATGCAGAAGCGTGCAGGGCAGGAGGAGGGAGTGCGTGGCGAGGGCACGACTCACGTGGAGTTGGAGTACTGCAGGAAGCCGAACTCATCGCGCTGGCCGTCGGGGCACAGGGACTGCATGACGGGCAGGATCCCAGCTGAGGTGAGCGGGGCCGCCGTGTAGAAAGCTGGAGCCAGCGAGAGAGCGCAGAAGAGGCCGGGGAAGGTGCGGGCAGGGAGGGAGGAGAGGCAGGGGAGGCAGGAGGGAGGCAGGGGGCCACCGGAGAGACAGACACTCAGTTCAGAGAAGCACGCGCTGGGCCCTGCGAGCCCCGCAGGAGGTTGGCGGCCAAAGGCAGAAGTCTGCAGCTATCCCACCATGGCTGTCCCCAGCTGGTGGCCCCTTGGGGCTGTGGGCAGCTCCTGCCACCCTGGCTCCTGCCCTCTTGCCCCTGCCCGCTCCCCCCTGGGTGATGGGTCCCTCCTGCCCCGGGATGATGCCGATTTTTGCCACTTGCCCCCAGGATGGCTGCCAACCTCCCCCGGCCTCTCGGCCCCTCTTGTTAGTAACCTCAGAGGCACCGCTGGATCTCCAGAGGAAGAAGAGGAGGAAGAATACAACAGGGCAAATAGAGTTGTCACCTGAAGCTCCCCAAGCCCCCAGCCTCCCCTCTGCCTGGCTGCCCCGAAGTGTGGCTGCTGGAGGTGGGTGGAAATGGAGACACGGTGCAGGGGAAATGGAAGAAATGAGGAGCAGCAAGGGGACGGCAAACCTTCCCTCCTCCACCGGCACTGAGCCATCATCCCTGCCAGGGTCTTTCCACGTCCTTCTCAGGGGCAGGGCAAGCCCGGAAGGGCCCTGCCCAAAGGGGACCAGAGGTTGTCACTGGGCAATATCAGGCAGGGACCCTGCTCTCACTACCCCAGCCGGTGACCCCATGGTTAGAGGCGGGTCAGTGCTGTTAGCACAGCCGCAATGGGCAGGGGCTGGTGAAGATAGGCTTCTGGCAGGGACAAAGGACAGGCTGGGGCAGGAATGGGCATAGCATCGGACAGGCTAGCAGCCTGATGGAGTAGCGGGACAGATGGCAGTGGCCACACCAGGCTTTGGTGACAAAGCCAGCGCATGGGTGGCATCTTGCTGGCCTCTAGGCTCCTAGTAGTGCCATGTCCCAGCTCGTCTCAGTTCCAAGGGGCCAGGACAGTGACCTAACGCAGGGGTGGGAGCCATCTCCAGCGCCTTGGGGACCAGCCAGGGCAAGACAGGCAAGACTGGGTGACCACAGGCCACCACATGGCTGCCAGCACCCAGCAGGGCCTACCCCAGGAGGGAGCTGAGAAGAATCACAGAATCATTTAGGTTGGGAAAGACCTTTAAGATCGAGTCCAACCGTTAAGAAGGAGTAGGACAAGCCTCCACCTGGCCTTGAGAGCCCTCTGCAGCCCAGGGGACTGGGGACATTGCCACTGGCAGCCCCAGCACCTGGGAAACCCAGCACTGCTAACCCCATGGGGACACCACCAACTCAGTGGGGACACCACCAGGGGCTGGTCCTGGCTGGGCAGCCCCCACGGAGGAGCAGGCAGGGGCCATGGTGTGCTGCCTAAGCTCATCTTCACCAGCCGCAGAGGAAGACAATGGGGTTACAGAGGTGTGGATTAGGCCAGAGTGAGCTGATCCAAACTGGGCTCTTTCTCCCCAAAATATGTAGCTGGCACAGGCAGGGGAAGGGGGGAGGCGCCCACCCGCCCCACCAACTTACAGACTGGCGCATGCAGTAGAGGCATGGAGGGCAGGCGGGCAGGGGAGATGGTGGGAAAGAAAAAGAAAACGTGAGCAAACAGAAAGAAAAACCAAACTGAAAAACCACACAACACAGAGCACACGTCAGCGCCAGGGCAGGAACCAGGGCAGTGTCCACCACTGCCCACAGCCAGACCCGTGCTCCCAGCTGGGCTCTCCCTCACCGACACGTGCTGAAACACAGGCTTAGACCATCATTACGCCAGGTCACCACTGGCGCCAGCTCCCAGCATCTGCCCCTGGCCCCACTGCACCACCCACGCAAGGGCACCCGCTCGGGCAGGCATCCCACAATCACCTCGATGCCACATGGAGCCTTGGCAAGCCAACAGCTCTACTCCACTGCTTCTCCCAGCAGCACAGCCCGTGGGCACAGGCACACATAGCTCCAGCTGCACATCTCCAGGATCCCCCAGCTCCAGTCCCATCAATTTGTCATCTTGCCAGGGCCCCAGAGTCTCCCCACAGACAGGCACGGGGCTCCACATGGTGCATTTTCCCCCCCAGCATCACAAGGAGATGGGGAGCCCTTCCCAGTGCCGCCTTGGCTGCTCCTTGAGCACTCTGGGGAGACTGTGGCTGTCCCAGGACCATGGAGCTCCATCTCCCCTTTCCCCCCACAGAATGTCCCTGTTGATGGCAGCCACAGGCTGGTTGGTGCTGCCACCCCCAGGGGAGTCCCCCCGCTTCTGGGACTGACTCTGGCTCTCTGCCCCCCCCGTGTCTGCCCCACCAGCCCCAGGCTGCAGCCCCTGCCCAGCACTATGTCCCCCAAAAGGCCCCTCTGGGTCACTGCCAGCTGCCGCAGCCCCCCCACCCCCAGACTGTCCCCAGGGAGCTGGAGCAGCTCTGCAGAGCCTCGGGGTGGTCCCAAGTGCAGATGCCCCAGACACCACCCTACTGGCACCCACCTTCCTTCACAGGGATGGTTGGCTTCTTCTGCCGCAGCCCCAGGAGGATGAAGAAGAGCACCAGGGGGATGAAGATCTCAAAGGCCAGCACCCACTGGGGATGACACAAAGCAAAGGGATCGTGATGCCTGGGGACAGGACCCAGCTACCAAGGAGGAGTGTGGGCAGGATGGGGGTCCCTGGGGCACCAGTGCAGTGAAGCACCATGCCCATGCCTTTCAGGTGGCTGGTGGCACCATCACAGCTCAGCCAGAGGCAAACAGGTCCCTGGGCACCCAAGGATCTCCTGCTTGCCCCTGCGTGCACGTTGCCTGTTCCATCCTGCCCAGGGGCACCTCAGGACAGGAGAAGGTACCACAGAGGGGATGGATCCCTACTCCAGCAATGCAGACAGGGTGCTGGGGCTCAAGACCAGCCCCAAAGGGCCACCGCAGCTAGGGCTGCCCAGGGGAAATGACCCCAAGTCCTTAAGGCTGGCAAAGAGCTGCAGGCTTCCATCCTGGCAGTGCCCTCACAGTCTGTAGCTGCCCAGCATGATGTCCCCCTGCCATCTGTGCCACCACTGGGTCCCACCCACGGGGCTATACAGGGGGCAGACCCCGACACCACTGGGGCAAGGTTCAGTTCAGCCAGGCCCTCGCACTAGCTCCAGGTGCAACTAGGGGACAGCATGGGGGGTCCTGGCACCCCCTCTGTGCCCTCCCAGAAGGCTACGGCTGCACGGGGTTTCCACTGGTGGCATATGGCAAATCACAGCAAATCCCCCGGAATCCCCGACCCCAATTGTGCAGGCAGCCCAGCCTGGGCTCCATGCCCAGAGGCCCTGGGGATGGGCATCAGGGCCTTCAGCCACCAACAGGAGCAGACACCCAGCATGCCCGGCATGCTGCCAGTGCAGCCGCTGCCTGTTTGCACCAGGCGTGCCCAGGCCATGTCACAGCCCCATTGTCCCTGCTGCCGAGTGGAGGGGAACTACTGTAGGTGGGGACACTGAGGCACAGGGTGAGGTGAGCCAACCTCAGTTCGCTTCAGGGCCAGATCAGACCCTGGGACCTGCTGACACCATGGGCAGGGCAAGCCACAGCTCCGCTGCCGGGAAGGTGCCCACTATAGTGCCAGCACCTCCCACCAGGCTCCCACACCAGCCCAATCACTGGCAGTGACCAGGCACCAGAGGCGCTGGAAAGAGAAAGAGAGCTTTAACACAAAGGGGGCTGCCTGGAAGGATGCAGCCAGCAGCAGGTGAACAGGGTCAGACTCTCCTGTCTCCAACAGTGTCACCTCCACACTGGCCTCACCCACAGGCTGCAAATGCTCTGCCAACAAGTCACTGCAGCCCAGCAAATGGCAGTGAGCAGAGGGACCCCCACACCCGCACCCCCGCTGGCACATGGCTGCTGCACTCCTGCCAACTCCATGGTTGGCAGGGCTGCACCCATGGGTGCCCCCCAGTGCTACCCCCCCACCCCCAGAGCTGCTGATTTTGGGGGAGGCAGAGACTGGAGGAAGAAGAGCTGCAGGGGATGGGGACAGCAGATGCCCCAGGAGCAGTGCCAGGGCTGGGGGGATCCCCATCTTTCTGGCACCACCAGTCCCAGGCACAGTCCCTGGTGTCACTGTCCCTGTACAAGGGCGGTGGCAAGGAACACCCTGGCCCTCTCTGCCCACCCCGTGGCTCCTGCCCTGCCACTTGCTGCCTGCACCCGCCCCCCCGCCTGTTTACCAGGCACACAATCAGGCCTCTGTGCCCAGGCGCCTGTCGGACTGTCCCCCCACACCCACGCCAGGCTGTACCAGGCTCCCTTAGGGACTGTCGGGTCCTTGGTGGCAAGAGGAGGGACCTGCTTGTTGTTATTTTTTTTAAAGCAGGTCATTGACCTTTTGGTCATCTCCTTCCACAGAGACATCCCCTGTCCCTGACCCCTCCTGCACTGCCACATGTCACAGTGCTAGGGCAGGCTGTCCCCCCGCCACCAGCACCCACGTTCACATGGCAATGGGCAGACATAGCAGCAGAGCGGGGCTCACCAGCCCGTGCCTCTGGGACTGATCCTGCCCTTTGGCCCCCAGGGCTGCCCCTGCAGGGGTGTCCCAGGCATGGGGTGGGTCCAGGGCTGCCTCGCACCCACAGTGGGGCAGAGGCACCAGCATGCAGCAGGGAGAAGGGGAAAGTACGCTGTCCCAAGAGAGCCTTGGCCCCCTGGCATGGCACCCACCAGGGGCACCCAACACTAGCACAGCCTGGGTACTGTGGGGGACATTTTGGGATTGTGAGATAGCAAGAGGGGGAAAGGTCAGGATCCGGGCAGCTGGGAGGGAAATGCTGGGAGAAGGACAAAGACAAGGAGAGGGGAAGGGCCAGTCCCTGCCAGCAGCTGGCCATGCCCTGCACCGACCAGTGTGGTCTGTCCTGTCCGCTCGCCCATTCCCTTCCTCACTCCTCCCTTGGGAAGGGCTCTCACACGTATGCCTGGGCAGGGGGTGGAGGTGCAGCACCCAGGGTGGGATGCAGGTCCCAGAGGCCCTTGTGCCCAGGTGACAGTGGCTGGGAGGGGTGGGGGCAGGGGCAGCTGCTGGGCAGTGGCAGAGCTTGGCTGCCAGAGGGATCCACCCCATACACATGTGCATACATCCCCCTGGCACATGTTCACCTCGACCTGCCAGAGAGGCGAGCAGGATGAGGCCATGGGTGCTGTTTGGGTTTGCATGAGCGCTGGGTATGTCTGCCTGCCATCCCTGCCACCACCACGGACACTGGGGTACACATGTGCCTGCTGGGAACCCACCTTCAGCCTCACCAGTGTCTGGGTGCAGGGGCAGCAGGATCCTGCCTGACTCCCCCAGCAAGGGAAGCAGAGGCTGGCAGGAGCTGCCAGCAGGGTGCTGGCCCCAAGCAGGCAGCTCCCTGTCAGGGTGATGCTCAGCTCCCCAGAGTACCGGGGCAGCGACTCGATGCCTGCGCCTACCCTCTGCAGCACCGGCAGATGGGAGCAAGGGGCTGTGAGGAGGAGGAGCAGGGTCAGGCGCCACACGGCCTGAGCACAAGGCAGCAGCGCCAGCTGGGGACACGCAGCTCCCACGCTGCCAGGCCGAAAGCACCAACAAGCCCCATGGGACGCAGTGAGAGCAAGCAGTCTGGCCTGGTGCAGCGGTCCCACCGTGCCCACCCTCTGGCCAGCACCAGAGGCAGCTGGGAGACAAGCGGAAGCCAGGGTTAGCACGGCCACAGGCGCTGGGCCATGGACTTTGGCAGGACAACTCCACCGGCATCTCCTGGACACAGCAGCATGCATGCCCCGACGGCTGAGCTGGGCACTCCCTGTGGGGGCAGCCGCGCCAGCTGGAGGCAGCTCTCTACATCCATCACCACCACCCAAAAGTCTGCTCCATCCCTCCTGCCTGCTCCCAGAAATGCCCTGAAGCCCACAGCCACAGCCATCAACTTCAGCCAGCACAGCACATCGACAGCCAGGGGCTGGGAGCCCCTGCCCAGAGACTCCCAAGCTGGCAACCCCAGTGATGCCCCTGCAGCCCAAACGTGTCACATCAGCCCCCCTCTCCCCATGGCCTGGCACCTGTGAGGGGATTTACCGGCCCCAACACAGGTGAAGCAGCACCATGTACAGCCCAGGGCAAGCCGGGCCTCCAAAACCACTGTCCTGCACCCACCAGAGGACAGGGCAGGATCTGCCTGAGCTCCTCCCTGGGGAGGAAGGAGAGCTGCTCCCCATGCCCTGCCAGCCTCTCCTGCAGGTCCCAACACTGCCCACATTGCGGGCAGCAGCAGGCAGCAGGTGCTGGCCTGCAGGAGCCCCAGGGGATAGGGCTCAGCTCCTGGAGAATCAACACCCCAACTTTTCCAACAGTGTTTTAAGGCTGGTGGAAATATCTTTAACTTTTTGATGGCTCCAGACTTCAGTTGTTCTTAAATACCCACTTACTTGCCCACAGCTGGGAAGCATAGGCGGGTGAAGCCCTCACCCATGGGGATGGCCAAGGGTGGGCCCAGGGGCTGCTGACCCCCCACTGAGGCCTGCCTGCCATCACCCCTGCCTCCAGTCACACTTTTGCTCGGAGCAAGTTGTGCCCATCAGCTCTTGACCCACTGCCACCTGCCCGCAGCAAGGGCACGTCCCCAACCCCCTCCCACCCTGTCCTGTGGCCCTGGCATGGCAGCCTGGGGACATGTCTCAGGGAAGCTGGAGGAGGAGGAAATCCCCACTGGGGTTTGCCAGCACCTCTCCTGAGCCTGGTCCCACTGTGCCAGCCCCGGGAGCCCAGGGATAGCAGAGCATGGTTCTCCCCTGTGCCAGCCCCACAGTGCTGTGTCAGCTGGGCACCAGCATGATGGGCCAAGGGGGACACACGATCAGCAGCACCCTGTCCCAGGGGCATGCAGCAGCGCTCCCGCACCAGCAGTGGGATGCGGCCACCCTCCTGCTGGCCCTGCCAACACAAAGTGCCCAGCCTGAGAGCAGGCAGGATTGTGCTGGCAGCCTCCGTGTGGAGGAAGATGCTGGCTGCCCCGCAGCCTCTTCCCGCAGGCAGGGAGTGAGGCAGAGCCCTGCAGGCTCAGCGGCTCACGGCTACCTGCCCTCTGGGCCACCAATCGCTCTGCAGCAAGTGCCCTCACAGCCATCCTGTGAGCAGGGATTCACAGGGACACTGCACTGGCACCACCCTGCCAAGCCTGCACATCCTCCTCCCCACCTCCCCCACACCAGCTGCAAACAGCAAGGGGGCAAAGAGCACCCTGAGCTGCGGCAGTGCCAGCCGATCAATTCCTGCTGCAGGATCCAGCACCAGCCCCCACCCAGCCCCGGCAGCAGGACCTGGCAGCACCTCCACAGGCATGGGGTGCCCTGTCCCCCAGGGATGCTGTGTCCCAGCACAGGTGCTGCTGCAGCAGGGCCCTGCCAGCAGGGCAAGCCCCCCCAGTACCCCATATATTTCAGCCTTTCTTATTTTGGAGGCATCGAGATCCCCCCAGCTCCACTCCCAGCAGCCAGGGAGGAAGGGGCAGACCTGTCAGGACAACTCCTTTGCATGGTGGGAGCTTCCCAGCTCTTGGCCAAGGAGCAGAAGGCACAAACCCTGCACAGGGTGAAGCAGCCACACCGCTGCCCGGCTCTCCCCCACCCCACATGCATCCTCTCCCCACCCCAGGGCTCAGAGCTCCACTGACATGCTGTGACACCGAAGCAGCATCTGGAGCCTCAACTCCTCACCATTCCTCTGAAACATGAACCACCAACACTTGCCCAGGGCCAGACAAAACCTGGCAGCGCACTTCCATCACTGGCACTTCAGAGACAGGAGTTCCAGCTGTGGTCACCTTCCTGCCCCAAACACATGGACACAGAGCCACAGGGAAGGCAAACACCCTGAACTGTGCCTGTGGTAACTTTTGAGAAATCACCTGTTAATTTTACATCCAACATAGGTTTAAACCAGCTACCAAAAGTCATAAGGGAGCCCATCCCTTAAGATACACACAGCTGAGCTCACCCCCCATCCCAGCAGAGCAAAGGTGACATAGACGATGGCACAGCCTGCACCGCCCAGGGCTGCCATCAGCACCCAGGGGACTGACTGCCCATCCTCAGGCACCCACAGCCCTGGCTTCCCTCCACAGAGAGCCACTGATGCTGTTCTAGTCAGACCCCCATCGCCCCAGGGCTCCTGCCTGAATTTCTGCCCTGAGAAGAGTAAAAATCACAGCCAAACCCCAGAGCAGTCCCCAGAACAGCTCAGGCGCACCAGGCAAAGTCCAACACTCCCACAGGCTGGGCATGAGACCTTACAGAGGCACCACAGGACAGTGCCCAGCCATCACCCTCACCAGGCTGCAGGTGAGCTCATCTGGTGACAGAAGAGGGTAACATGTGGCCCTGTGAGTCAGGAACACACCTCTCTTGAAGGCCACCTGGTCACACAGCCTCCCTGTACCCACCACCGCTGCATCCTTAAGCAGACCAGCCAAGCCCTCACCAAGTGCCTGCAGACAAAGACTGTCCCCAAACCACTGCTGCTCCCTGAACAGCCCCTGGTGCCAGGGATGACAGGGACCCCCCCAAGGGCCACCTGCATTCATGGGCAGCGCAGGGGACTGGCCCCAGCTTTCTTGAGTCCCAGCCCAGCACCCTCAGCCAAACATGAGGCATCTGTTCCCCATCCCACCCCACAGCACTGGGGCCACTGCTCTGCATGTTGCCAGGAGGAAAGTGCACCATGGTGAGGCACTTACCCCAGGGCAGCACCCCACGGCACAGGGCTGTGCCAACAGGCAGCTGCTGGCAGGGCAAGGGCAGGGCACACACCACGCTCCCTCTGTGAGGCTGGGAGAAGCCCAGCAACCCCCAACTCCAACCTCACCAGGGTGAAAGCCCAGCAGGGCAGGGGTCTCATGCTTACCCCCCTGCCTGCTCCAATCCTCCCAGCCTCTGCCTGCCACAGCAGGATCAGCCCAGTGAGATACGGAGTTGGTTTCGCTCGGTGAAACATCCAGCTCTGGATGGGGCCAGGGCAGACCTGTACTGGGGGACCCACCCATGGAGAGCAGGGCACAGGCTGGCGAGGCTGGGCTCTGGCACGGGGCCTGACTCTGCCCTGACTGGCCAGTGCCAGCACCTCTGCTCTCGGGCTGCTGGGATAGGGCAGCACTCCCCCAGGAGTGGGCAGGATGACGTCCCCTGTGCAGACAGGGAGCACGAGGTGACTGTGGGACTTGCATGCAGCAGGAGCACAAGGAAGTAGGTGACGTGCACAGGGCACGCACATCCTCAGGGCATGACTGCCCCAGGGGCTGCACCAAATCCATCCATGAGCACCCACGGCACCAGGGGCAACTCTTGCCCCAGCACACGGCTGGTCCTCCACATGCCCCATCCACAGGCAGCGTCACTGGATGGGTGAGGAGGTGCTGGTCCTTCCCTTGCCACCCTGCCTGTAGCAAGCAGGGCACTCCAGTGACAGTCCCCACACTTGCGAGAGACTGGGCCTGGGCTCCTCATCCTCCTCCTTCCTCCTGCACTGCACCCCCTTGCTGCCCACAAGGCTGGAGAGGGTCAGGGAGAAGCAGGTCCCCAAAATATGTGCACACCCCCAGTTTGTAACCCCACCAGCCACAGCAGTCATGTCCAGGTCAGTTGCCAAGGGCTAGCAGATGCCAGGGTGTAGCTGCGCCAGTCAGCTCACCCTTGCAGGCAGGGGTCTGTGGCACACTGGTGCCAGGCAGTCCCTTGCCGTGGCCAAGCAGCTCTACTCGGGGTAAGGAGCAGGGATGACTCAGCCAAAGAGCATCATCCCCCTCACCCATTTTGGGGTCACCAGGGCTGCCCATGCAGTGGGCACCTGCCTGCAACGCAGGCCTTAGCCCAGCCCTGCCCATGCCCATGCCCTCCCCTGCCTGTCCCTGTTCCAGGTGGTCTCTGGTGCTCCAGCCACTGGGTCAGAGGAGGGCCTTGATGCTCGCAGGCTGCTGGCGAGGGAAAGCAGGCAGGATCAGGCCTGCAGAATATTTGGGAGGGGGAAGAGGAGAGAGCACTGCCAGCTCGGGAGCAGCAGTTTGCTACCCTCCCCCACCCTCTAAAAATAACCGGCTCCCTCAGTGCCCAGCACACCCATCCCCCTGCCTGCACCGCTGCCCGGGGTCCCTCTGGGCCGGGGGACCCTCTTGCCCGTCCGACAGGACTTGGCAGGGAAGCCCTGCACAGGGGAAGCCAGGCAGGGGAGGCCAGGGCAGGGCTACGCTGGATTCGTGACCCCAGCCGGGAAGGTGCCATCCTGCCACCTCTGCCACCCCCGGGAGGGGACCAGCCCCCCGGGAACCTCCCGTTCCTCAGTCTCATGCCCAGAAAGTGGGAGCAGCTCCTCTCCAGCCCACAGAGGAGAGGCAGCTCTGACCCACATATGATTTGGAAACCTATTTATAGCCTGCGGATACTGAGGGCTTGGGGAAAGCTCTGCCAGCCTGGAGAGATGGCCCTGGGGACCAGGGATAGGGCTAGCAAGAGCCTGGGGCATTTGGGACAGAGAGCGGGCCGTGGCAGGGAGGGAGATGCTGCGCAGGGCAGTGCGTTGGGTGGGAGACGGAGTCCAACCCACGGCCCTGGGCTCCTCCAGAAGCCACAGGGCCCGGACGGCTCCCACGGACGCAGGGTGGGAGCGGGGCAGGAGAGACCCAACTGTTGCTGCCCCACGAGGGGACCCGCCGGGCTGGGCCCAGGCCGGGGCTGGGGGGACATGCCGGCAGCCGCGCACGGCAGGGCACTCCCGGGCCGCTCCGTGGGCCCGTGCCCGGACGGCGCCCACGCTCCCTGGTCCCCCGCGGGCAGACATCGCTCGGCCCCGGGGCCCCGCCGGCGGGGGGTCGGGGCACCTCGGGGGAGGG
>NW_010972619.1:262078-262382 GCF_000737465.1 Haliaeetus leucocephalus
CCGCCCCCGCGCTCACCGGGCTGCGCCGCTTCAGCGTCACATTCTTCCAGAGCAGGAGATGGAGCTGGTGCAGGAATCCCATGGCCGGGCCGGGCCCAGCCCCGCCGCAGGGGCTTCCCCCGCTCGGCTCCGCGGATCACCCGCTGCCCACCGCCATACCCCACCAGGCCGCCGCCTTTTTCCGTCGCAGGCTAGGAGGGAAGGAAAGAACGGGCCGAGCTCCAGCTCCAGCTCCAGCTCCAGGCCCGGCCCGGCCTTGCGCAGCACCGCCCCCGGCCCGGGGCCGCTCGCCTGCCCGCCGCCA
>NW_010972619.1:262392-277315 GCF_000737465.1 Haliaeetus leucocephalus
CGCCCGGCCCGGCTTGGGGCAGGGCCTCGGGGCGCCCCTGCGGTCCAGGGTAGGCCGGAGCCCCGCGGCCCGGCTGCGGGGCGGCTTTGCCGGGCCCGGAGGGCACCGTCGTCCCGCGAGGGTCCCCGGGGATTTGCCGCCAGGCGGGCGCTTGCTGGTGGATCCTGCTCCTCGCCAGGCAACCGAGGCACGGAGCCTCCGGGGCACGGCGGGGGGGCGGCCGCTGCGGCAGCCGCATCTCTCCGGGTACGGCCGGGCCGGGAGCGGGGCTCCTGCCCCAGGGAGGTGCCGAGTCAGGGAAACCCCCAGGAGCTGCCCCTGGAGCCACCCCTCCTCCTCTCCACGCCAGAGACACAGAGAGGTCACCCCCTACCGAGCCTCTCCGCGGTCCTTGTCCCTCCAGGACAGACTTGCTTCAGGGCAGCCTGTCGCTGTGGAGGTCCGCGTGCGAGGGTGGCACTGCTGTCCCCACATTCTGGCTGCTGCCTGCCCTGCTCGGGCCCAGTTGCCCGCAGCTTCTGCCCAACTGGACCCACAGACAAGTGGTGGGATGCCCACCTGTGTTCTTGGAGGGGACCAGCCTGCCTGCAACAAGCTGTACCCCCAGCCCAGCTGTGACTCTGAGGCTGGGAAGGATGCCCTCAACAGCAGTAAGCATTGAACCAGGCCAGCTCTCTGTCCGTCCTTCCTTCCATCCATCCTTCTATCCATCCATCCATCTCTCCCTCCCTCTTTCCATTCCTCTGGTTCTCTTCATTTCACAACCTGTCCCTCCCTCCCCCCCACCTGTCCATAGCGCCCTCTCTCCTTTGCCCCCTCTCCTCTCCTGCAGCTATCTTTAACCATTTCCGTTTCCATGCTGCTTTCACGGCCAAGTGCAGCCGGGAGCTGTGAATAATTCGTTTGGCTGCCCCAGCCCCAAGTGGTGTTGCCAAGGGTGACTGCATTTCGGGCAGGCTCTGCAACAGCTGCCCAGGCACTAACAAAAGCTCCCCTTGTCCTGCCACAAAGCGCCATTATTCAAAAAACTTCTGGGTGAAACATTGTGCTGAGGTGAGGGAGGACAAGGGATGCCCCGGGGGGTCGGGGTGGTGGGGAGGCACCAAGTTGCCCCGGCTCCATGCCCTGGGGAGGGTGGCTGGTTTGGAAGGGCTGCAGGATGTGTGGGCAGGCGTGCAGGCAGCAGAGCTGCCTGGCGTCAAGAGGAGCTGAGCACGGGGTGGCCAGGGCTGGCTCAGTGCCTTTCCACCTGCACCCTGCTGGCATGAGTAATTTGGGGGCTGCTGCACTGGGATGACCCTGAGGTTTGTTGGTGTTTCTCTGGCTTTGAAATACAGGGGAGATCTGGTGTGAAGGTCAGTGGGGGTTCAGCCCCCAGACCTCGCTTCAGCAATGGCTTTTACTTGGTCCCTGGGGAAGGAAGGATGCATGCACCCTTGGCTTCTCCCAAGGGATTGCACATGGGCTGTCCCCACCTCACACTGGAAACACCTCAAAAAAACCTGCCCTGCAGCAGAGTGGGTCCCCAGCTCGGGGGGGTGCAGTGGGGAGGGTCATGGATGGGGCTGTGGGTGACATGGGCTCAAAGCCCTGACCTCAGTCTCCTGCCTCCCTCCCTCCTGCTGCCCCTGGGTGGGTCTTGGTGAGCTTTGCAGCTCCTCTTCTGCTTGGCATGACCACAAAACCCTGTGAGGGGCCAGCAAGAGACAGACCCAGCACTGTGCCATGGGGCAGCACAGCCCCGAGGACCTGGTGGCCCATCTTCTCCATGGACCTGGGGCCCTGAGCACCTCTCAGAGGACTTCCTTGCGGGTGACCAAGCTCCTGTGTCTGTGTGGGGTCATCTGCAGATGGCAGCACCCACCCACACAAAGCTCCCTGCTCTGCATTGGTGCTGATGGTCCCATGGCCTGGCCCCGGGTGCTGGGGACTTCTGCCCAGCCAACCCAGGCAGAGCTGGCCCTGGCTCCCAGCCTGACTTGGAGCAATTAGGCAGCCCCAGCATCCAGCACTGTGCTGCCACGTCCCTAGGCCACAGGGGTCAGGGTGTCTGGACCCACTGGCTGCAAGTACCCCCCAAGGCATTGTCCCTGCTGCTGGGGTGTCCTGGGGCAGCGCTCAGGGTTGACGGTTACAAATGCCAGGGAAAAGCTCCCTCCTGCTCTGCCACCCATCCTGCATCCCCCATGGAAACCTTGTGGCTGATGCTGTCCCCGCTGCTGTCCTCCACGGAGGGGAACAACCCCATCCCGTGTGGCCCTGGTCCCTAGGGCTGTGCTGGGGGGAGACGGGGACAGCAGCTCAGACAATGCTGGCAGCTCCAGCCAGGCAGGGAGTGCTGCCTGCAGCCAGTGGGGTTGGAGCAGGCCAGGCTGGGAATGGTGCCCCACGAGCTGTGCAGCGCCCTGTATCTGGGCTCTCAATCATGCAGGGGAAGAAATGCAGAAAGGGAGTGAGAAAAGATAACAGGAAATGGGGGACATGGCTGGGGAGGAAAAAACACCCAGCCCCAGAGCTGCAGTTGGCCTCTGAGGGCTCCCAGGGTGGCACTGAAACCGCAGAGCCCTGCTACACCCTGGCGTGGTGGCACGGCATTGTGCCCAGCCACTGCCTGGCCCGTCACCTCGCTGCCAGGGCTGCAGCCATCCTTCCTCCCAGGATTCAGGCAGCCAGTGGGAGCAAGGGTGCAGCAGGAGGTGCAGACCCCAGGGGTGCTCGAGCAGCCTGAGGACCCCCAGGCAGCAGTTTGGGGCCCTGCTCCCAGCTGTGTGTGTGCCAGGGCATGCCCCTGCCAGCTCCAGGGACAGCGTTGCACACCTTGGGGTTCTCCCTGCCCCCTCTGCCTTGGTTTCTCCATCTCTTTTTCCCCTGCCAGGGATTTCAGGGAGACTTGGTGCCCAGACAACAATGCCAGCAAAGAAAACAACCGAATGCGTGGCCAGACCCGGAGAAGGGCAGGTCTGGAGCCTGGGCACGGGCAGCAGCCCTCTGTGCAGACGCTGCCAAGGCCACACACGTGCCCGCTTCCCCTTTTGGCAGAAAACAGCTTGGCCAGGGCAGGTGCCTATGGTTTGGCAGCACCAAGGAGCTGCTGGTGGCGCTTTAGCTGATGGTTTCAAGATGAGTCAGTGGGAGTCAAAGTCAGGCTGGCATCCTGTTTTCAACCAGGCTGTGGGTGGCAGATGGGATGCACCTTGGCAAGTCTGAGGGCAGGGCCCTGCTTGCACTCATCCCAGCACAGGCAGGGCATTCGAACCCCCAGCACAAGCACCTGGGCAAGGCACCGTCTCCTTCCCAGCACCCGCCAGGAGGGAATCGCCCATGGCCCTGTCATGGCTACAGGCAATGCCAGTGGCAGTGCCAGGCTGAGGCTGTGGGGCTGATGCCCCTCTCCATCCCTGCCAGCTCTGCCACAGGCGACAGCAGACGCCGAAGAAGAGCCTGGTTCCAGTTCGAGCTGAATGAGCATCTCGCTGTTCAGCTGCTCCTGGGTGATTTTGGAGGGAGCTGCATGTGCCAGGGGTAGGCAGCTGGACCCGACAATCCTGCTTTCAATAATAATGATAATAATAACAGCAGCAGCAGCAACCATAATGTATTAGTGGTCTCAGCAAAAGTGTTTGTGGGATGTGCTTTGACACAAAGCTGCCAGCTAGCAGAGCTGCCCCATGGGCTCAGCACAGCCCCACCAGGCAGCTTTACCCCCTGCAAGGCCATGGCTCCAGCAGGCAGCTGCACAGGCAGGAGTGCCATGGGCAGAGCAGCCTGCTGGGGTTCAGGACCCTGCCTCCATCCTGCCTCACAGGGCTGGGTGCCCAAGGACAGGGTGGGGTGGCAGGGCTTCAGCATGGGTTGGGGATCTGTACCCGCTGTCCCCTCCTCCATGCCACCCCGTGCCACCTCCCGATGCCCTGGCACCCCTCTGCCATGGGGGCAGGAACCCAGGAACCTGGCTGGGGAAGTTGCCCTCAGTCCCCACTGGCTTGGGAGGGGACCCTTCCACACCATGGGGAATGCTGGAGAGCCATGGAGCAGTGCAGGAACACGAGGCTATCCCGCAGACTTCAAACCAGGGACAGGTACCTTGGAAAACCACAGCCCAGCTGGGGCATTGGGGCTTTGGCTGGCAGCTGGGATGGGAGAGGTGTTGGGCAGAAAGGAGCCATGATTTGGCGTGTTTCAAACCTGGCACCTGGGAAACCCCTTTGGGGAACTGAAATTCCACACGAAGCCACATGCACCTTCTCCAAGGAGCTGCAGCCTGGCTGGAGAGTGGGGGGGAAGCACAGGGGGATAGGGCATGGTGTGCAGGCACAGAGCTGTGAGCAGCACCTGCACCGGGAGCCTCTCCCAGGGGTGCCAGGGCACTGCTGTGGGGCATGCACTGAGCAACAGTGTCCCACCCTGGCATGGGGCATGCAACCAGCCATGGGGCAGTCACAGGGCATGCACAAGCCACGGGCACCTACCCAGTCACAAGGCACCCACCCAGCCATGGGGCACCTACCCAGCTGTGAGGCACCCACCCAGTACCCACCCAGCCATGGAGCACCCACCTGCCCATGGGCATGCACTCGCCCTGAGGGCACACACCTAGCCGTGGGTCACATCACTGCCCATGTAGCACAGGGGAAGTGCTGGGAGTGGGCTGTGCCAGCTGCCACGCGCAGCAGGAAGGACCCGCTGTGGGGCCGGGACGAGGCAAAACCACAGAAAAGAGGAAGCCCTTGAGTGCCCCAGCCCAGCGCTGGCAGCCACCCCGGCAGACACACGCAGGCACCTCGCACGCCACCACGCCGGACCTTCCCTGGTAAGTCTGAGCTCAGCACCGCCACCCGCCATGGGCAGAGGGGCTGAGAAACGGATCGGCTCCTGGCACTGCCAGAATGGGGTGTCCCTTCCCAGAGCATCCTCAAAACGGGGGCAGCATCCCCACTGCCGGGGACCGGCGGGCAGAGGGACCCAAAGCACCAGTGTATGGTGCAGGGAGCCGGCAAAGCTTTCCCAACCCTCCCCATTTCGGATGCCAGGTTTTTCTGGAGCCTAAACTTAGCTTGTGTATTTTAGCAGGACAGACAGAGCAGGCCAAGGCAGGGAAGGGATTTTTTGCAGCAGAGCTGCAGTGGCTGGGGTGGGAAAGCAGGGCACCACTTTCCAGGAGGCTCCAAAATCGCAGCAGAACCGCCACAGCCCTGGCCAGCAGTGGGACTTAGGCAGCTAACGTGTTTTCAGAGGCTACCTCGAAAGGGAAACCACCTTTGACATGAAAGCTGTGGGTGGCCCACGGGCACTGAGCCCTGCGCCTGGGACTGGCAGTCTCAGGTGGGCTCGAGCTGTCAGCCTGTTCCCAGCCCGGCCAATTGTCCCCCTCACCACCACCACCACTATTCTTTGTTCCCATCAGTGCTGCTGGTTAAAGCACAACACTTGAAGTGCAGCACCACCAGCGGAGGCCTGAGGCAGGCAGATGGGCACCATGGCAGGGTGAGCGTCTCGTGGCCAGGGTTCCCACGCACCTGCAGGCTGAGCCCCACCAGCAGCAGCCCCTGCCTGCACTGCTCTCCCTGCCCATGGGGCACTGGCCATCTGTGATACCCCAAAAATAAAATGAGTGTCTGGGGCACTGAAGCTGCATGCTTGCAGATTTCTGGGGCTCCCCACGCCCTTGGTGGCCGGGGAGAGCACCCCAAGCCTGGGGAGAGCCCTGCTATCACCATAGGATGGTGCTGGGCTGAGGGGGCACTTCTTGGGCAGGACACTCCAGTCTGGCCCTGAGCGGGGTTTTGGTCTTCCCAGTCACACCCTGCTTCACAGGTGGGGCCTCGCTGTGGGGTTATTCAGGCAGGACCCGGGGTGTTCCCCATCAACCTTCAGTGTGTGGCCCTATCCTGCAGACCCCCAGGCACCTTTTTTCCAAGCCTGGCTGTGGCAAGGCTGGCTGCATTTCAGGCTTGACCCATCCTGGGCAAAGCAAGAAGTGTGGAGTGGGACCGTGGCTGTTTGTCAGGTGGGGAAACTGAGGCTCGGAGCAAGTACCAAGGACCTCATCATTTGTGCATGTAATGGGGAGTGGTGCCAGGCAGTTGGGGCGGGGGAACAGATGGCTGCTGCCCATCGGTTCTGTACCTCCCTTTGGCAGCATCCCTGCTCATCCTGGAGATGGTGCATGGGGGACTGCAGGATGGTGACACAAAAGCCACCATGGGGTGACAGCAGGTGCACGGGGGATCCTGGTGGGGACAGGGGCCAGTAGAGGGGTCAGGGGTGATGCTGGGGCCCAGGTTTCATGGAGAAGTCCTTTCTCCATCTCCTCTGGCCCCAGCGTCTCCCCACCACCCCTTGCCCCGGCAAGGTGAGCTGACAGCCCTTGGTGGTCTCTCCTCTCTCCCAGGTGTCAGCTCTGTCACCCGAGAAGGTGACAGCCAGCCCGGCAGCATGCCCCGGGCATTGCCGCTGCCACGGCCACCGTGGGGCTGGCCTGGAGTGAAGGCAGTGGTTACCGCCGGGGTGTTTGTAACCACCCTCTGGAACCTGAGGTGCTTCCTCAATCCCTCTGAGGTCTCTGGAGAAGCCCCCAAGCATACTGAGCCGCTGGTGGTCCTGGTGTGGGACTGGCCCTCGAAGCAGGTCCCCAATGTCAGTGGGGACATTTGCCATGAGCTATATGGCATCACGGGCTGCTGGCTCACCACGGAGCGGCAGCTTCTGGACCAGGCGGATGTGGTGGTGTTCCCCCACACCAGGCTCCAGCCCGGCAGGGACAGGCTGCCCAAGGAGAGGCCGCCAGGGCAGAACTGGGTGTGGGTCTCCCTGGAGTCCCCCTCCAACACTAAAGCTCTAGCAGGATGGAACCAGACCTTCAACTGGGTGATGACCTACAGACGAGACTCAGACATCTTCATCCCCTATGGCAAGCTTGTGCCCAACCGGTCAGCCACCATGAACATCCCCACAAAGACCAACTTGGTGTCATGGGTTATCAGCAACTACCACAGGACTCAGAAAAGAGCTGAAGTCTACCGAAACCTCTCCAGGTACCTCCACGTAAACATATACGGAAAAGCAAACAAAAAGCCACTTTGCAAGGACTGCCTCTTGCCAACAACATCCAAGTCCAAGTTCTACCTGGCCTTTGAGAACTCCATCCACCAGGACTACATCACTGAGAAGCTCTGGAGGAACTCTCTGATGGCCAGCACCGTGCCTGTGGTGCTGGGGCCTCCCCGGGCCAACTATGAGCAGTTCATTCCTGCAGACTCCTTCATTCACGTTGATGACTTTGGTTCCCTGGCAGAGCTGGCTACCTTCCTAAAGACCATGAACTCCAGCCGCTACAGGCAGTTCTTTGCCTGGCAGAAGAGGTACAGTGTGAAGCTCTACACCGACTGGAGGGAGCGCATCTGCACCATCTGCACTGCCTACCCCAGCCTGCCCCGTGGCCATGTCTATCCCGACCTGGAGAGCTGGTTCAACACCTAGTGTGGGGCTGGTATGTGCTGGGACCATCGAGGATGCATCTGGACAGAGGATACTGGGGTGGGGAGAACGTGGGGCACCCTCCGACAGAACAGGATGTGGAGCAGGGAGGGATGCAGGAGCCCCAACCTCTCTTCCCAGCCTGGCTGTTGCCACACTGGGACCTTGAGCAACTCCACGTGACTTCATTTCTTGCAAAACAGAACCAATTCCCCCCAGATCTGACACTGACCTACCTCGCCGGGGTGCTGGCAGGACGAGAGGGTGCTTTGGAAATAAATGACACAGTGGTGCAGAGGCTCTGCCTGTGGTGCAGGGGCTGGGCAGGGCATCAGGCTGGCAGGGGGCTCAGGGCTCCCCAGTCTTCCCTTGTGATGGATCCATGGCCCCCCAGCACCTTCTGCTGGGTGGCGAAGCCCCAGTGGCAGAGGCCCCATGGTGACATTTCTCGCTGGGGTGGAGGACTCGACCTCAGGGGAGCTCAGGCGGACCCAGCACCCCACGGCAGGGTCGGAGAGCACAGCCTCTACTCCACCACTTCCCGGCACAGCTCTGCAGCACCCACCCCCACTCTTGAGCCGTCGGTGTCACAGTGCCGGTGAGGACTGCCAGGACACCGCATGCTCTCAAGAGCAATCTCAGCCTGCTCAGTGCCAGGCCGAGTCAGAGAGGGATGCTGTGGTTTCTCACTCCCCTGCCGGCACGCCTGCCCTGCTGTGGCAGGAAGCCAGCAAGCTGGTGGCGTCCAGAGCCTCACAGCGAGCCCAGAGCAAAGCTGGTCCCGTGGGCGCCCTGTGGCACCGGCAGCCTGCTCCGTGTGCCCTTGGCACTGCCAAGCCCCTGCCCACACTGCACTACCAGCACCCTGCAGTGCTGGACCCTGTGCCACACACACACTGCACTGCGGCCACCCTGCACCATGTACACAGCCTGCACTGTTGGCACCCTGCAGTGCACGCACCCTGCACCCTGGGCATGGGCGATGCTCAGGTACCCCGAGGGGAAGCAACCATGTGGGATCAGTGGCAATGTTGGGGCTGGGTGACAGGACCAGGGGGTGGGACACGGCTGCTCCATCTGTGGCCCTCCCCGTGTGACCCTCAGCTTGGTGCCATCAACCCCCTTGGTATAAACGACTCATTTTTTCACAGGTTTCCCCTGGTTTCCCTTACCGCAGGCCCAAAGTCACCCAACCCCACCTCCCCGTGCCCGGGGTGCAGCGGGGCTCAGGTGTGCAGTGACACCCCCTCAGCAGAGGAGGGACATTCCTGCCCCAGGCTGGCCCCAGTGCTGGCCCTGGCCACCACTCACCCAGCCTGGCCCAGCCCTCGCTGGGTTGCAGTTTGATGGGTGTGCTGCACTCTTCTGATTTCTGTGGCTTCCGATTTCCGTTTTGTTTTGTCTTCTGGGTCAACCGAAAACGGAGCAGGAGGGGCTCTGTGTGCCTGCAGGCAGGGGGCTGGGGCAGCAGGATCTGGGGGTCCTGTGCAGGGCTGGGGCTCCTGCCTGGCTGGCCTTTTGCTGAAAAGTCAGATGGTGGAAATGTGGAGAAACCTCGGGGAGGTGACACCCTTCCCAGGCTTTCTGCTACCAACCCTGCTGATCACCAGCTTCCAGCACCCCCAGCCCTCCCACCCCCAAAGTGCCAGGCAGCAAAGGGCAGCAGTGGCAGGGGCGGCAGTTTCCAGCGGATGCCGTGCCTGGCTGTGCCCCCACCCTGTGGGCAGCCAGGGATGTGGCCTTGGGCACCCAGGCACTGGGGAGCAAGCGGGGACACAGGGCGAGCCAAGGGGATCCTGCCCCACAGGGCTGGCAGCCAGCCTGGTGTGCAGCCCTGACCTTTGCAGGGTCCCGAGGTGCCTCACGAGCAGCTGCCTGCAGTGACCCTGCTCCTGCCTGGCCCACGGGAGCAAGGCTGCAGGCCAGCCCCAGAGAGCAAGCCCATCGTTCACTGGCAGCCGAGCTGAAAAAGGGGCTTTTCAGAAGTTTCCCCACAGGGTTGGTCATTTCATTGCTTCTGCTCAGGGGAAAAATCCCTCAGGGACACAGGCTGGTGGCAAACCAGGCTGCAGAGGCCATGGCAGTGAAAAGTGAGGTGTCATCCCCCAGACACTTGCTTCTCCTGGCTGGACTGGCACCCCCCATCCCCACCAGCTCAGCCCCTGGTGCCCACCCCAACCTGACTGGCTGGGCTGGCACCACCGGGCCCGGCCACTGCAAGGCTGCCTTGGCTGGACCACACATACGGGAGGAGCATCCCTCACCCGCTGGTGTCAGAGTGGCAGCCCCACAGCAAGGACAGCCCAGGCTTCCCATACCTCTCCCCTGCCCACAGCAGGGCTGGGAGCTCAGCAGCTCCCACTACATCCCCACCCGGTCCTTCCCTATCCACGGGCATCTGCTGGAGCAGCCTGCAAGATCCCGCTGGGCTTCTACTCTTCCCAAAAGCTGCTGTTTTAGCAGCTCAAACCAGGTGGAAGATGCGCCCGCCCCCCTACTCCTGACCACCTCTGCTTTGGGCGGGACAGCTCCAACAAGCTGGTGTCCCTCCAGGGCCAAGCTGCTACCACTCCTGGTGATGAGCCAGGCTGCAGGCAGCCAAGAGCTGGGTGTTGCAGGGATGACAGGGACACGTCCACCCTATTTGGGTGCACCGGTCCAGCCCGACTGTGCCCCTGCAAGTGGCCAAACCCACACTGCTGGGCTGCCTGGGACTGTGCAGGAGCAGGGATGCAAGGGAGGCAAGGAAAGAGTTAACTCACTCTCATGCCCCAAAGAACTGAGATTTATTTCATTGCCAGAGGGAGTATGATTAAGAAAAAAAATTATAAAAATCATCAACTACAGCAGGCTCAAAGGCACAGGGGTGCTAGCAGCATAGATGGGACGGTGTCAGCCCCCTGGGCTGGGACCCCCCAGGGAAAGATGATCCCTGGGCATCTGGGCTGGGGCAGAGGGACAACGGCTGGGGAGTGGAGAGGGCACAGGGCACCTGGGGTGATGCTGGGCACAAGGGCCGGGGAGGAACACTTCCCCCCCCCCCCCCCCAGCCCCCCACCCCGGCCCACGGATGGGTGAAGCTCTCCTGCACCGCGGGGTGAGGGGCAGCTGGGGCTGTGAGGGCTCACCTCCAGCCCCATGCTCCAGTCCTTGGCTCACCCCAGCTGCCCAGGAGGGTGGGCGGAGCCGCTGGGGACCCCAGCCCTGAGCACAGCACCCCAGCCCCACTCTACGTGACAGGGGGGAGGCACCTGGGAAACTAGTAATCGCTACAAAGATTTTTGCTTTTTAAAAACTACAACCAAAAACCATTAAAAAAAAAAAATAAAACCACCCCTCTCCCACCCCCCACCCCAAAAATCTAAAAGATACTTTTTTCTGGGTCTTGCAGGAGAGCAGCTCAGCTGGGCTGGGGCCTGGCACAGGCGGCTGTGCTCATTGCCCCAGGCATGTGTGGCTTTGGTGGGGTGCAATGGGGCAGGAGCAGCTGCCCCCCAAGAGAGGTCAGAGGGGGGCCGACACTGCTGGAACCAGTAAACTCACATAACTGGGAAGGGCTGGGAGCAACCACAGAGAGCAGGCACCATCCCTGTGCCAGACTCCCAGCCCTTCCCCTGCCCCTCGTGCCCCAAAACCCGAAGGCAGCCCAGCGAGCGCCCAGGCAAGCCCTGGGAGCGAGGCCGTGCCCGTGCCTTCTCAGGGTGAAGGCGGGGAGGAGCAGCCCCCAGAGAGCCAGCCTGGCCACGGTGTGGGGGTGGCACCGTCACTGGCCCCCGCAGCCCCCCGTTCAGTGGCTGCTGTTGTTCATGGAGAGCCCAGGCTGCAGCGCTGGAGGGAACATCTCAGCTTTGTGGAAGGGCGGCATGTAGACAGGAGGGGAGGGTGTCAGGCTGTAGCCCTGGGACGTCACTGGGATGGGCAGGCCGGTGGGCACCAGGGACTGGTTCATGTCATACATCACCCCCTCTGCCTCATTGCCGAAGGGGAGCAGCAGCCGTTTGCCTTTCTGACGCCGGTTGCAGAACCAGACCCGGACCACCTGCAAGGGAGGGGAGATGGGGAAGGTTGAGGGGGTTAAGCCCCGGTGCTGTGTGGGTGACAAGTAGACCCTGCTGCTGGTGGCATCTCCACAGCACCCCAACTCACCAGCACATCCCCCCTCCCTGCCACAGCTCCTGCTGGGGCTGGGCTCGGCCGGGCTGATGGCGGCTACTAGCCCTGGCTGCTCTCCCACAGCTTCCAGTATCGACCTGGCCTGATATGAGCAATCTGGGAACCACATCCGTTCGGACACCCACCCTCTGAACCCTCCCAACCTACGTCTTTGTCCAGGTTGAGGTCCTCGGCTATCTGGGAGATCTCCTGGGGACTGGGCTTCACGCACTTGCGGAAGAAGCTCTCCAGTGTCCCCTTCACGTTGGTCTCGATGCTGGTCCTGCGTTTTCTCTTCCGGGCTTGGGCCAACACTTGCTCCGCATTGCACATCTGGAAAGGAAGAGAGGCCATACACTTGGTCACAGGGGTGGTAACGTCCCCACCAGGCTCTGGACACACGTGCGGCTGGCTGCAGAGGTCTGGGAGGGACGGGGACAGGCTTCATCCCTGTGATTGTCCACTAAGCATCACCCCACTGTGACTGGGGCCATTCCCAGTGTCCCAGCACCGCCTGCAGCTGGTGCGGGGGCGGGGGCAGACATGTCTTCCTGCATCTCCAGCTTATCTGAGATTCCAGCAGGACCTGGCTGCTCCCAGACAGGAGCTGGCACAGTTGTTACAAGGTGTCTATGGGGGGATTTGGGCTCCCCCCCAGCCTAGCAGAAGGCAATACCCAGCAGATATGGTTCCCCCTACAGTTGGACTGAAGCCATGGCAGTGAAATGCTGCTACGGCACACAAGACACCTGCTGCTCTCTCCCCTCTTCTTCCCCCAAAATCATGTGTAAAAGCGAGGAGAAGCTGCAGCTTGAGGGCTCGTCAGTGTGCAGTACCCCTGGCTCCCGGCCCTCCCCAGCCCCACACCTCTTGCATGTTGTCCGTGTTCTCCGCCTCATTGAGCCAACGCTGCAGCAGCGGCTTTAGCTTGCACATGTTCTTGAAGCTGAGCTGGAGCGCTTCAAAGCGGCAGATGGTTGTCTGGCTGAACATCTTCCCTGCATGGTCAGACAGGGCATCACACACAGCTCCTGCCCCCATGTCAGGGGATCTCCCACCTCCAGCAGCCTCCCCAGGATCCCCCATGCAGCAGCCCATCCCTGGGGATGGGGGACTAGGAAATGCATTCTCCCTGCTGCTTCAGCAGGGATTTAAAACACTGCAACACTCTTCAATAAGCAGCTGTAGGTATTTTAAGACAGTTCCTTGTTAACAAACTCTTCCAGTTTGAGTACTTAACAGGGCTCCGGAGCCCCAGGAGCCCTGGGGCTGGTGCTCACCGCCTCCTTTGCAGGTCGTTAAGGAGCAGAAATCTCCATCGCTCAGGTGCTCCATCCCCCTCCCAGGCCTCTCCCTTCCCACCGGGTGTGGGGGGGAGATGAGGACCCTTACTGGACCCTTACCATAGAGGGTGCCCAGAGCCAGCCCCACGTCAGCCTGGGTGAAGCCCAGCATGATGCGCTTGTGTTTGAGGTCCTTGGCGAATTGCTCCAGCTCTTCTGAGGTTGGCGCATCCTGGCAGGGGCAGAGATAAAGTGAGAGGGGAGAACTTGCGCCCAGGGGCTGCCAAGACCGGGGTCTGTCGGTGTGTCGGGGTCAGCATGGGACAGGGATGGGGACAGGAGTGGGCTCAGCTGAGCCCTTGGCAGCAGCCACCAGCTGCTGCCTCCTCTGGGCGATGGGGTCCTTGGGGCGATGGGGTGGGTGGCAGAGGGGTTTTCCCCAACGCCTGAACAAGGGGCTCTGCTCAGGGGCCCCAACCTGCCTCCACCCCACCCCGCCCCACGCAGGACCCCCTGGACACCCCCCAGCCACAGCACACCGCCCAGCTCGCACCAGGCTGGTGTGGCAGAGACCCAGGGTGGCCCAAGGACCCGGGGACAGAAAGCAGGTCCTGGTCCCTGGGTCCCCCAGGGTCATTTGGAACGTCCTGTCTGGCCCCAGGCTCAGACCCTCGTGGCCTGACCAGAGGCAGCACTGATGGGCACATTTGCTGATGGTCCAAGCATCGCCCCACTCCCACGCACCCGAGGACACCTCCCCATGGCCTCAGCTATCCCGGGGCATGGGCACCCACCTCCCCACGGCTCTGGGGCTGGGGCTGCCCCTTGCCAGCCCCTCTCTCGCCTGCACCCAGGGCAGGTGAAATGGCTCATGTGACACGAAGGATGAAAGCGCCCATGACTCGAGTGGGATTCACACAGCTCTTTGCCACAACCAGGCTCTTCCCTGCTGGAAAGCTGCTTACCCAGGTGCTTCCCCTTCTCCCCGCAGCACAGCCCTCAACTGCTGTGGGGGCATTTTGCAATCTTTTCCCCGATTTCCACCCTGGCAGCGCGATTTCGGATTTTACAGATGTCCCTCCTGCTACCAAGTCTCGTTTTTTAGTTCCTGGCTCCCGGAGCATCCCTGCCGTGGGACAATCCTCATCCTCCCTCAGCCAGGAAAAAACATTCCTCGTAGCCCCCGTCCAGTGTGGCAGGTTGCCACCCGGGGGATGCGCATCCCTTCCATGCTCCTGTCGTGACATGCGTGGGGGCTCCCGAATCCCCGCGGCCCGGACCCGGCAGCGGCTCCGCACAAACGCACACACCCACAACAGCTCACAGGAACCTCGCAACAGCCCCGGCATCACCTGCCGTGCTACCCCCGAGGCGTGCTTGCCTGGGACGGACGGGTTTATATCACGCCAAGATTGAAAAATATTAAAAACGAACCCGAAACACAACTGCCAGTCCTGCCGGTAACTAGCGCTGCCATCCCCTGCCCCGGGCCGGCTCTGCCGGCACCCCGGCAGCCGTCGGTGCCCGCGGAGGAGCGGCCGGGGAAGCAGCCGCCCTCCCGGAAGGGCCGAGGGCCGGCGGGGGCTGCCAGAAGCCGGGCTGCGGCGGGGCAGAGCCCGGGGGGACCGCGCTGCGGGTCCCGCCCGAGCCGGGCTTCGGCGCCGTGGATGAGGGACCAGCGACGGGCGCAGGGGACCGTCTGTGTGGGACGTGCCTGCAGCGTCACGTATAAGGGACGGGCAGCACAAGTGAAAACTCGCCCCCCGCGAATCCCCAAAACCACCCTTCTCGCCCCAAAGCAGCCTTCTCTAGGCGCTGCCCCCCGCTGAGCGGGTGACCCAGCCGGGACGAGCCCCAGCGCTGGGCCACGTCGGGCCGGTTGAGGGCTTCTCCCGGGGCCGCCCGGCGGAGCGAGCAGGCAGAACGGCACCGACGGGATCCCCGCTTGCCCCCGCCCGGGCCAGGCCGGGCCGGCGATGCCCGGAGTGGGGCGGGAGCCAGGCAGCTCCCTG
>NW_010972619.1:277325-294737 GCF_000737465.1 Haliaeetus leucocephalus
CGTCCCATCTGCGTGGAAGGGCAGAGCTGCCCCCCCCTCCCCCCATGCAGCTCGGCGGTGCTCGGTTGGGCTCACGCCTCCGAATGTTGGGGCAGCACCAGCCCCAGGGTCCCCCCACCCGGGGACTCCCCAGCGCCGCAGGGCACGAGCAGAGGACCGGGATCGCTCTGGGAAACGGGGGCAGCGGCCCGACGTCAGCCCCGGGGCCGCCGGGGCCGTCCTGCAGAGAGGGCTGGAGGAGGGCTCGGCCACCCCTCTCGGCCCTCTGCGACGCGCTGTCCCAGCGGCAGAGCCTCACGGCTCGGTGGGGTACCCCGCAGAGCGCTTTGTGGACAAAGCTGGGGCTCCCCGGCTCCCTCACTCTCCCCCCGTCCCTGTCCTCTTCCTCACCCCCCAGAGGAAGGCCCTGCCTCGGAGGGAGCGCGTCCTCCGCGGAGGCCCGGGCAGGCAGCGAGGCCCCGAAGTTCTGGGTGTGCCGCTGGAGAGCTGATTGCAGCCCCGGCTATCGGGCCCATCTGCCCCACAATGCAGGCGCTTGGTATTCTTCTCTATCTGAAGGGCTTTCCTCTCGCACCGCCCCGCACAATGCCGCTATCGGGGCCGGCTCCAGGTGTTTCCCCCTTCCCTCCCGCAGCTTCCCCGATCCTGACGCTGGGATCTGCCTGCCCGCTGCCGGCTCCCGGGACAGGCAGGGACCGGCAGCGCGGGCACCCCCCGGCCCCAGCCAGAGCAGGGCGAGGGGCGATCCAGCCGCCAGCACCGCTCCCTGTTTATTAACCCGGATTACGGGGAGCGTGCTGCCGCCGTCTCGCACTGGAGATATGCCGAAGAGATAGGCTGGAGGAGCCTCCCCCGCGGCGGTGGAATGGGGCTGGGGCTGCTGGTGGGACTGGGGGAAGGCGCTCGATGCTGACCATGAAGCACTTGCTTTGGCTCCCGAGAGAGCTGGCGGCTCCCGAGGGCTGGCTCCAAGGGACTCGTACCTAGCGGCTGGCACACGGGGGCTGGCACCCGCGGTGCCTGTGGCAGCCCCTGGCCCAGCACATGGCACTGCCGCACGTCGGGGGGAGTGGAACCACCACCCCCCACTCCCCACCCCTTGTAATGATATTCCTAGAAGGGAAAAAAAAAAAAAATGACCGAGAGGATGAGCTGGAGCTAAAGCCCCTTCCTGACTCCCGGCTAGGCATGTGCCAGGCTGCCCTGGGCAGGGAGGGCAGCCCCAGGAAAACGACCTGAGGATGCAAAAAGCCCATCGGCGGGGACGTGGGTGACCCCGAATGAGCCCCGCGGCTGCCGGACCTGCCGGGGACGACGACGACGACGACCGCTGCCCAGACTCGGTGGGGCACCTTCTCCCGCAGGAGCTGGGTTCGGCCGTGCCAAGGGCAGAGCCGGGCCCCGGGCCGCGCTGCCGGGGCTGCCGGCACCAGGGGCCGTGCGGGCAGGCTGGCCGTGCTGCCTGCCCTGCTGCCAGCGGGCAGAGGAAGTCTCGCTGCGGGACTCCAATCGCCGCCATCAGCCCTGCTCCTCCCGGGCTCCCGCTGCGGCCCGGGGTTTCAGAAGATCCTTGGCCGGGCAGTAACTCCCCTTCCCTTTGATTTATTGTTCCCGGGCCGGACCCCCTCCTCCTGCCAACCTGCTCTTTCTCTCCATCCCCCCAGGAAGCCCCCCAGCCCGCCGAGGCCTCAAACGCATTCCTGCTCCCTTTCATATACAGGCGGAGGGGAAGGGAGACGTTGACTTTGAACCGGCCCCTTTGTAGGAGCGGGGCCCATTGTGGCAGTGATGGTTTTAACTGGGGGATGCGGAGGGAGTCAGTCAGTGGGGTTTCTCGGTGTGTACCCCCCCATACATTTCAATGGGGCGATTTTGGGGGGCTGGGTGAGGTGCCCGGTTATTGTGCTCCAATGGCCGAGGCTTGGCCGTCCGTCTCATTTGGGGCAGAACCGCCTGCCTGCTCCGGGAGGAGGAAGGATGGATGCATCCTTCCATCACCCCCACGGCTGCAGCCTGCTCATGCTGCAGGCTCGGGCCCAGTTCTGTGGTCTGTAATGCAGCCAGGGATGGGTGGGATTCCACTAGGAAAAAGGAGCAGAAAGAAATGCGTCTGTCCTCCCCGGCTCACTGAGATGGCAGCAGGCTGGGGGGGGACAGAGATGCACATCCACTTGTCCTCCCTTTGCTGAGCATGCTGGTTTGGCAGTGGTTTGGCTTGGAGACAAGTTTTTAAGAGAGTGTATGATCACAGATGATGTTTTATTCACCGTCAGCCCACCTTCTCTCCTGGGGCAGGTGATGGAGAAGCCACCGGGGCTGTGCTGGATCCCCCTGAGTTTCACACCTGAGGCAATCACACCTTGGTGGGCTGCAGCCCTGCACGTGGCGGGTTGGGGCCCCGCAGTCAGAGACCGGCCACAGTCTTCACCCCGGGTCCATGTGAGGAGGGCTGGGCAGTGGGTTCATCTTCAGAAGCCCCATCCCTGGGAGGAACGCCAAAGCTCCTCCATGGCACTGCAGTTTGCTTGGCTGCAGCTGACCTGGGCAGGCAGGATGGTGGATTGGTGCTTCCAAAGCCAGCTGAGCTGAAAGTCCTGGAGGACATTTTGGTCCAGTTCTGTCCCCTCATAAAAAGGCCTCTGCATTACTGAGCCCGGGCTGTAATTTGGCTATTGCCCACATCACCGCAGTGCCTGAACACACCAGGTGCTCCTCCCTGCTGTTTTACAACTGGGGAAACTGAGGCACAGATAAGCTGGGGCTGAGCACAGACCCCACACCCAGCCCTGGGCTGTCCCAGGCTGTCTGTGGCACAGATGTGGTGTCCCAGGACAAATGGCTCTTCCGTGGCTGGACACGCGGTGGGCACATGGCTTCCCAGGGGACACAGGTCTCCTGCTACCACGGTGCTCTGAGCGAGGGCATCTTCCCACGAGGAGCAGCTGGGTTTTACTCAAAGCTAGAGCTTCCTAAAAAACCCGGGCATGATCTGAGAGGCTGCTGGGCTCTGAGAGCAAAGGAAGGATAAATTTGGGAACCTCAGAGATGGGGGTGCAAAGCTGGGTTTCCCCAGGGTGAGCCTTGGGGTGGTCCCAGGTGATCTGGGGTGCGATGCTGCCCACCAGACGCTGCAGCTGGAGACCCCAGGGCTGCCCATGAGCGGGGCTGAGCGAAGCATTCCCGATGGTGCCCGGGCGCTTTGGTGGTGAGTCAGCACCCACCTCCAGGCTGCCGAAACCAGGAGGAGATGAGATTGTATCAGCCTGATGGGGGGCTGACATGATCAAAGGGCCGGGAGAGGAGCTCAAGCTCCACACAATGGGGGGACACGATAGCCCTTATCTGCCCCCGCCGAGGTGTGAAGGGCCCGGCCCTGGGGGCCAGGGGCGATGGGGGCGGGTGGGCACTGGGTGCTGCAGGGCTGGGTGCGGGCAGGCACAGCCGGGGGCTCCCACCCAACCCTTTGCTGGGGAAACCTCTCCTGGCAAATATTGAAAAGCAAGAAAATAAACTCTGGTTCTTGCCGGGTTTGGGAAAAACCCTTGGGAGGGTTTGGAGGCTGCTCCAGCTGCAGGAGCAGGACAGCTGCTCTTGCTGTTCCCTGGGGAAGGTTTTGGGATGGGGGACCCACAGCATCCTCCCTCCCTGTCCCCTCATCCCACCTCACTCCCGAGAGGAGCACCCTGAGCTGAGGGCCCTGCAGCAGGGAGCTGGCCCCATACCACACACTCGCATGAGTCTCAAACATGTCGTTTAATAAAATCTCCTTTTAAAAGAACTACAATCCATACAACAACGAGGGGCGCAGGGAGAAGGGCAAGACCCCCATGGGTAGGGGAGCAGGGCATGGGGAAAGGATCTGTGCAGTGACAGCCTCTGCCAGCCACCCCGCTGGGGATGGTCCCACACCACCACCGCTCACTGGCACAGCCCTGCCACTGCTGCCTGCCCTGCCAGTGCCTGCCTGCACGTGCAACAGCTCCTGTCTGTGCAAGAGGCCACCCCCATGCAAGACACGACCTGCGTGCAACAGGTTACCCGTGGCCATGATGATCCACACCAGGGTCTGGACATGAAGCCACATCTGTGAAAAGCAATGCAAAACCCATCCCGGGCCTTATGCTGGAGGGGTCACATCCAATGCACCAGGGAGGTTTTGGGGAACAGCGCTGGGCTCTGAGCAAGAATGTGTCAGTGGGGGCTGGTGAGGCTGGACACAGACACAGGCAGCGGAAGGGTACAGGGGGTCTCTGGAGCCCAGGAGGTGCCCGGGATGGAGCAGCAGAGACTCCCCTGCCACAGAGGGATGCCCGGAGAGAGCACCAGGCTGGGCTCTGTGCAGAGAAGCAGCACAGCAAAGCCATCATGCCTTGGCTACCCCTCCTAGCCCCCCAAGCCCCCACCAGTCTCAGTCCATTCTCCCCCATGGTCACACAGGCTTAAAACCAAAACCCTGAACCCTTTTTCTGAGCTTTCACCCCATGGAGGCCCGGGGTGAGAGCCCAGCTGGCACCCAGGGCTGCCACGAGCAAATCCTCTGCCTCTGCTGGCACAGCCCAGCACGGGGTCCCAGGCCACAGCAGCGCTGGAACTGTCTGTGCCCCAGGACTTCCGAGGACCAGCACCCCTAGAAGAGGATGGAGCCGGTGCAGGGCGCCAGGGCAGAGCCTCTGCTCCCAGCCAGGCACAGCACTGGGTGGCATCTGAAGGTGCATCCCAGGGAGCAATGCCAGCGCCTGCCCGAGCCTGCTCCTGCTCCTGCCCTTGGCTCCTGGAGTGGGACCCTGCTGCCAGGGGCTGCCTGGCCTCGGGAGGAGGGCACAGGCCAGGCACTAGAGCCTTCAGCTATGCCACCCGCTCCGGGGAAAGTCTCCATCCCTGGCAGAGGGGGTTTGGGCAGGCTGGCAGCCCTGACGCCTTCCCCTGCAGACACGAGTGTGTCTGGACCCCCCTGGACCATATCCCACCCTCTGACCCCCCCCCCCCCGCCCTTTCCCAGCTGCTGTCACATCAGCCCAGCCGCAGCCGGGGCAGCAGCCCCCTCCTCAAAGCCAAATGCAAAGAGATAGCATTGTAACCCCCGCCAGGTTCTGTGCCAAGGCAGCGGCCGCCCCCCCACCCCGGGGGCTGGCGTGTCCCGGAGAGCAGCTTGTGAAGGGCAAGGCAGGGACGCGATCACAGCAGCAAAGAGGACAAGGACGCTGGAAACGGGGGCGATCCCCCCCTCCCATAGCTGTTAGTGGGTGTTTATTGGGCAGGCGTCGAACAGTCTGGCAGAGCGGGGTCCATGCCCCTTCGCCTGGCTGTGGGTGCCCCTCCGACGCGGCCGCCCCGCCGGGCTTCGGCGTTGGGTGTACAGTCCGTAGCAAGCTCAGGCAGAGGAGAAGAGGGGTGTTACTGGTGCGACTTGGGGTTGGAGGGGTGTAAGGAGGAGTCGTCAAACAGCGGGTTCCTCACTTCCATTTCTCCAGTCTGCGGCAACAGGAGGGAGCGGAATGGGGGGAAGGAAAAGGCAGAAGGTCAGAAACCAGCTGGGGTTTGATCCACCCTGTCCCAAGGGGTTTGGGTGGAGGAGCAATGATGGGGGAGACCTCGCGGGCTGGGGTGACACACCAGGACCCTGCCATCACCCCTGGAAAGGCGCTGCCTCCCTGCCAGGAGCAGTTGGGGATGCTGGGGTGGGGTGATGATGTGTAAAACCCATGGTCCCGGATGGGATGGGACCCCACAGCCTGGCTGGCAGGAATGGGGTTCCTTGCCCAGACTGCCTGCCTGCCATCAAGTGCCCTTTAATGGGCCTGTAAAAACCTAATGATGACCCTTAATCTGGGCCCTGATGGCTGGGCTCTGCAGCCATTACCATGTGAAAGGCTCCTTTTGGGTCTCTTTGTGCTCTTTGTACCCAGGGCTGTTAGGAGCTGCCCTTCCCCGGGGTCTCCTGGCAGCCAGGAAAGTCCCCCCTGGCTTTGAGTGGTCACAGGTCCCCGGTCCAGGCACTGGGCAGGCACCAGAATGAGCCCCCCTGGTCCCGGTGCCCAGGAGCCTGAGGTGACCATGTCCCTGGCACCGCAGGGATGGCGGGTTGGGTCTGCCAATGGCTGTTCCAGCTCTTTGCTCCCAGGGCCATGGGGCAGCGCTCCCCAGTGAAAAGCCCTGTGCTCGGGGACCCATGCCAGGGCACCCACTCCTGCCCGCTGGAGAACTCCAGTGGGACCTGGCCAGGGCACATGGGGGAAGCAGAGAGGTTGGACCATCTCAGGGTTTGATGAAGGACGTGTTGAAAAGGCTCCTGGAGAGGAACTGCACATCCCAGGCATGTGTCAGATCCCACCCTGCACGCACAAGGTCTCCCCCCCCAGCCGCCCTGCACCCACCATACCGGAGCCAGCCCGGGGCACTCGTACACGGTGAAGTCTCCATCCTCATTCTCCTCGTCGGATGACGCTGAGTCCGGCAGCTTGGGCTCCTCTTTATGTCTGGGGGGAGAGGGTGCAGAAAGGGGGTGAAGCCCAGGGGGACGATTAACAGCACCCCAGTTAATGGCAGGGCACGGACCAGTGACTGGGTCTGCTGTCTGCTCCCGGGGCTGCTTACTTCTCCATGGAGAGCATCTGCTGCTTTTGGTGCTGGTAGTGGTACATCTGGGCACTCTGAGCCAGTGTCTTGTCCCCGGGCTGTGGAAAGAGCAAGGACAGGCATTGAGACTGAGCTCCAGAGAGCCCCCAGCCTGGCTGGTGGGTGTTCCCCTCTGTATTGGAAGCCCCTCAAGCAGAGCACATGCCTGGCCTGAGCACCAAACACCCCAGGAGGGATGTGGGTGCCTTACCGAGATCTTGTCATAGGGTAGGGGGCTGGCCGCTCGCTGTGCTGAGTAGTCTGCTTTCTGTGCCAGCCTGACCTCCTTCTGCAACCTGCAAGTGGAGAGGAGAGTGGTTGGCAGGAGCCACTAGAGCAGACGACTCCATACGGGAGCCAGTGACCCCCAGAAGGGCTCAGTCCTCCCACCCACACCCCTGCTCCTTGCAATGGCACCCCCGATGGGTGGCACCCCCGGGCACAGCCATCTCCATCCCGCAGGGCCTAGGCACCAGGCACTGACATGCCCAGGATGCCAGCACCCAGGGCCGCAGCGAGGGCCAAACTAGGTGCCACCCGCTCCCAGGAGCCTGTGCCTGGCACAGGGGTGTCCCACTGCTGTCCTCCAGCCCCAACAGGCAGATGCCATACCTGCAGGGGGACTGGCAAGGGCAGCTATTGCCTCTCCTCCAACCCCCCCCCAAGCGCCCAGGAAGCATAGGAACAAGCTCCCCCAGGCACAAGGACAGTGAGGGACTGGCTGGCACCAGCAGCACCTGGCTCACCTGCACCAGCAGACCGCAGCCACGATCAGCGCCGAGATCCCAGCCACTGTGCACACCATGATCAGACCTGCAGAGGTGGAGTGGGACACCGAAGGACAGTGGGTGAGCCTGGCAGCACAGTGCCACCAGCCCACGCTCTCCTGGCCGGGACGTGAAACCCCCTCCTATGAACCGCCTGTCCCCCGGGTCTCACCGAGCACCATGTCATCATTTGAAGGTATGGGGGACACCTCCACCGGGTACTTCTGGACTGCAGTGGTGGTAGAGGTGGGGAGGGTGGTGGCTGCCTCCCTCTGCAGAAGCCCCTCTCTCAGCCTGCTGGCCATGCGCTGTCTGCCACTGGCAGGGACCAGGGTGGCTGTGGGAAAAGGCAGAGCCGTGAGCAGAGCAGTGCCAAGGCAGCTCTGGAGGGCAAACCAGCCTGGCGTGCAGTGTCTGGCCGCCGTGGGGACCCCGGCACCACTGCAGAGAGCGGTGGGAGCGAGGGAGCAGACACTTACTCCTGGGCTTGCCATCCTGCAGTGGGTGTGAGTGAGGAGCCTCTTGCCTGGCCAGCACGTCCACCAGAAAATCGATTTTTTCATCCAAGCTGGGAATGGATGTCTGCCCTGTGCCAGGAGAGAGTGGGCATGAGATGGGCACCCCGGGATGTGGCCGCATGCCCAGCCCCAGGGCTGGACCCAGCATCCCCCTGAGAAGGGGCTCACATCCCAGCACGAGCAAATGCAGGTGGTTTGGAGTCTAAGCCCACTCGGATGCAGCCCTCTGGCACACCTGTGGTCCCAAAGCTGAGACCTGGGATCTGTATGTGTCCCTGCCACTTTTGGGATGCTTTTCACCCCACAAATGCTGGAGGCTGCAGGAGCAACAGTGGCCTCAGCCACCCCCATGCCAGAGCCAGTGGATCCTACAGAGCCCCATAGGAGCAGGCAGGCTGCCAGCACCTGCTGCTCAGGAGCTGCCCCATGTCCCCACACCTGGAGCCATACAATGGCCCTGAGTGAGGAGGGACACAAGCTGGACCAGGAGAGACACCCCACAGCTGCCCTGCTGCTGTGAGGTGCTAGGGGCAGCTCTGGCAGGGTGAATCGCAGACCTGCTGCAGACAGCGAGGCTGGTTCAAGAGCAGGCAAGGGACACTTGAACACTGTTTTTTTCATCCCAAATTGTCTTGTACAGCCCAGGGGGATGGAACCACTGCAGACCAGGGCTCATCTGGGGCTGTGCAGGAGCTGGTGGGAACCCTCACTCCAGCTGAGGGGCCAGTCTCTGCACACCACCTGGCAGGATGCAGCCCCTTTGGTGGAGGAGGTTGGGGTCCCCCAGGCAGCAAGGGCCACCAGGTATCCCCAGGGGCTGGCTGGACATTTCATGGGTGGCTGCCCCAGCTCATGACCTAGCAAGGTGCACACCTGGGACACACAAAGGGCTGCGTGCCCCTGTGGCATGGGGCATGGGCGGGACCCCCCACCCTGGCCTGGGGGTGCCCACCCACGGAGTGACAGCATGGAGCAGGAGTGGAGCTTCTGTCCTCAGGCTTGCCAAACAGCGAGTTTACCACTCTGCTTTTAACAGGATTAAACTCAACTTCAAAGGCAGGAGACATTGCTGTCCCCATCCCTGTTCCCTCTGACCCAGCACTACCATATTCAGGCTGTCCCCAGTGGGAAGCCCTGGAGGGTAAATCAAGACATACAAAGGCGAGGTGGTACCGGCAGCTTGGTTCCTGGATAATTCAAGGTTATAACAATTACAGCTCCTCTGTCCCCACTCCCAGTGTTTGGAAATAAAACCTAGTTCCCTCTGGAGCTGGGCACAAAGGCCACTCAGCTGCCCCGTGACTCAGAGCCACACAAGCCAAACACCAGTTTAAAAGGGGGACACTCTTGCTTTAAACAAGTGCACAAAGAGCCACTGTCCCCTGTGTCCCCAAACTGACCCCCAGCCTCCCATCCTTGGCAGGAGCTGGAACATTCCATGAGCCCCAGGTTTCCCCAGCTCTTTGCACTCTTGTTTCCACCCTCAAAGTGATTTGCAAAGCAGCGCCACAGCCACGTGGTGCCAGGTTTGGGGCTGTGCCACCAGTGCCGAGCCCAATGGGTGAGTGCCATGGTGCCAAGGTGCTGGCATGGGGCCAGGCTCTCCTGACGGGCAGGGGAGCTGGCATGGGACTGAGGGTGACAGCTCTGTGCCCAGAAGGGGACAGCTCTGTGCCCAGAAGGGGACAGCCTGGTGTGTCATGGGGACAGCCCTGCGCCCAATTTGGGGACATCCTGGTGCCCGGGATGGGAACAGCCTTGCTCTAGATCCCCACTGCGCTCAAGGAAAGGCCTGTCCCCATTCCCACCTAGGGGACTGCCATGCCCATGTGTGTCACCATCAGGCCTGGGAGAACTGGGCTGCGTTGGTGTTCACAGCCCAGCCCTGCCCTGACACCCCTTGGCTTTGGGCAGCTGCAGCTGCAACAGCCAACACTTCAGGAGGATGAATGTGACATGGCTGGAAAAGGAAAAAAACCTGGAAAACCAGCAAGAGCAGCTCTCAGGTCACTCTGAGCCTCCCGCCGTGTGAAGCAGCATAAGGAAAACCAAGCCAGCTGTGCCATTTGTGGTTTCTGGCATTGCCAGCAGTGCCTGGACTGTCACCAATGGCAGGAACACACCACTCACGTGCATCACCCTCCCGAGACCCCCAAAATGCTGCCTTTCACCCCAAAAAGCTGCTCTTGGCGCCTGCCTGCATGGGTACGCCAAGGGAGAGGAGCCCAGGCTTCTGCCCACGCTCCTGTCAGGAGCTGCAACCAATCGTGGGGACGGTGCAGTGGCGGTAGCTGGGATCCTGGGATCGGCGTCACCAGTAATCGCAAGCAGCTCAAGGATGCCTAACCCTTTAAAGGGGCTGCCCACGCAGCCTGCTGCGTGGGCAGCCCCTTTAAAAGGTTAGGCATCCTTGAGCTGTGGCAGCTTCCCCTGTTTGCATTGCATCCTCCCCCAAATGCAGCTATTGCAGCCCCTCTGCATCCTCACAGGCTCCCATGGTTGCACTGGACAGCTAGGTGCTGCTGCCAGACTGGCAGGATGTGAAAGCACCCGTGGAAAAAAAATTGGTGCCTCCCTGGCAAAAGGAGCTGGGCATCCTCAGGATGCTACCGCTCCCCTACATGCTAAAACAGATGATTTGGGAGGGGATTCCCTTTTTTTTTTCCCCCTGTACCCACACTTTTGCTGCCAGAAGGTGGTGGCATTGCTTGAGATAACAGGATGAGGCTGGGGAGAGACCCTGGGATAGTATCTATCCTCCCGGCATCCTCCGAGGATGCTGCCGCTGTCCTGCATCTCCCTGACAAAGCCGGGAGAGGACACTACCACGGTCCTAGAGAAGCTGGGAGAGGATGCTACGGTGATCCCACATCTCTCTGACAAAGCCTGGTGAGGATGCTACCGCGGCTGCATCTCCCTTCCGAAGCCAGCACGGAGCGGTGTTGCTATGGAGATGCCAGCGCATGTGCAGCCCTTCTGAGAGGGGAATTTACTCTGAAGACTTCAGATTAAAAAAACCCACAAACAACTGTTAAAGCTGTTCAGTACCTGTGGATGTGGAGCCCATGGCAGGGGGCATCTGCCTGTCAGACCCTTGCTCACTGCTGAATGCGAAACCTGGACCCCATCCCTGTGCCATCTCGTCCTCCCCCAGCCATCACTCCCATTTCAGTGCAGCTCGGCCCCTCTGCCCGAGAGCGAAAGGGCTGTGCAGAGCCAGGGCCCCACTTTGGGGGTCTCCCCTCTGATTTAAGGGGTGATCCTCCTGCCAGGAGTCTGATGGCACGAAGGGCATAATGGGCTCTGCCATCCCCCATGCGCCCACCTGCTCCAAAGCACAGGCTGCACCCTGGCGGGTCCCCGAACATGCCCAAGACACAGGAACCAGAACACAAAGAACCCCCCCCAAAAAAACAGAGGACTCCTCCATGCTCAGGTGCAGGGGGACCTGCCTCTCTGGGACCTGCCACGGTCTGGTGAGCCAGTGCTTTTCCTCCCTGCCTGCACCATCCGGTGTGAGATGAGCCACCCTGTGTGTTTTCGGGAACTCCCCAGGCCTTGGGGTGTGGGCAAAGGGCTGTGCCGGTGGGGATGCCGCTGCTGCGCCAGCAGGGATGCCACCTGGCAAGCACCAGCTCAGTCCCATGCCAGGGCTGGGCAATGCTGTGGGCTACCCACCACGGGCAGGAGCCGGGCTCCAGGAGGGACCGTGGGCTCTGCCCACCATGAAAAAATTAGTCCTGCCTTAGCAAGAGGGTTTTGGGGGCAGCAGGAACGAAAAGCAGGCAGAGAAGGGTAGGCTGTAGGAAGATGCTGATGCACTTTGCAGCCCGCACGGAGGTGGTTCAGAGGCACTCGAGAGCCCCCACCCTGCACCCAGGTGGTCCCCAGCGAAATGCACCGGCAACGGCGTGCAAGGGCACAGCCGGGTCCTGGCTCCTTCCCCACACACAGAGGCCACTACACTTTAGTTAAAGCAAAAATAATTGGGTGGGGCTGTAATTAGTCTTAATTTGCCTGCTTGTTGAATCTGCAAGAAAAACCATGGTGTGGGGGGCACAAAACCAGCTCTGCTTACAGCTTTCCAGGCCACATGAAAAGTTGAGGGTCACCCTAAAAACCCCGTGCCCAGCCCCTGGCATCAGCTGTGCGGCCGACCCGGGGTGCAGGTGCCATGGCTGCACCAGGAGCACCCTCCATGCACCGTAGCAGCAGGTGGGAGAGCCCTGTGCAGGGTGGCACGGGTGATCATGGGCTGCTGCCCCAGGGATGCTCTGCTCATTTCTCTTCCCACTTACAGCACAGCCACCCAGGCTGCCACAGCCCCACAGCTCCCCTGAGAAAGGAGCAGGGGAATAACACCCAGTGCAGCCCTCGGTGCCCTTGTGCACAGCTGGGCAGGGTTCCTACCTGGCACTGCTGACTCCAGCCCTCCTGGCATAGATGTTGGGAATCACCAGAGGAGGAGATGGCAGCCCCAAACCACAGCTCAACGTCTCAAACCAATGGGAACCAGGTATTGAAATCCCAAACACTGGCATGGCTCAGCCCTGGGATGGGTGAGGTGGCGAGCACCTGTTTGCCTTGGCCACGGGGTCTGCACAAGTCACAGCTCTGTGCACCAAAAGCTGCTACCCTGCTCCTGCAAAGCCTGGGGCTCTGCATGGCCACTTCCCCTCCTCCGAAAAGTTCCCGCCCCAAAGCAGCCAGGCAGACTCTGGAGCACCCTGGCAGCCATCCAGGCCCCCTCCTGTCCCTGGGCTCCTGGGCACCCCTGGGTGCTGGCAGGGTCCAGCGGCACACACAGTCACCAGCATGGCTGCATGAGGATGCAGAAGGAGTGGAGTTGGGTCTGTGTGCTCCCTGCCAGCCCCCAAACCACCACATATCTGCTGTGAGCCAGGGCTTGGGGTGAGAGGGGGCAGAGCTGCCATCCCCACGGAGATACGGCTGTGTCCTAGTTTCAGCTGGGATAGAGTTAACTGTCTTCCTAGTAGCTGGCAAGGTGCTATGTTTTGAGTTCAGTATGTTGATAACACTGATGTTTTCAGTTGTTGCTAAGTAGTGTTTAGACTAAAGTCAAGGATTTTTCAGCTTCTCATGCCCAGCCAGTGAGAAAGCTGGAGGGGCACAAGAAGTTTGGAGGGGACACAGCCAGGGCACCTGACCCAAAGCGGCCAACGGTGTATTCCATACCATGTGACATCCCATTTAGTATAGGAACTGGGGGGAGTGGGGGAGGGGAATCATCGCTCGGGGACTAGCTGGGTGTCTGTCAGCGGGTGGTGAGCAATTGCCCTGTGCATCATTTGTACATTCCAATCCTTTCATTATTGCTGTTGTCATTTTATTAGTGTTATCATTATCATTATTAGTTTCTTCTTTTCTGTTCTGTTAAACCGTTCTTATCTCAACCCGCGGGTTTTGCTTCTTTTTCCCGATTTTCTCCCCCATCCCACTGGGTGGGGGGGAGCGAGTGAGCGGCTGCGTGGTGCTTAGTTGCTGGCTGGGGTTAAACCACGACAGGCTGCCATAGAGAGGAGAAGCCAGAGGACAGGGAGCACAGGTTCTGCTGGAGTGGGGGGCTGCCCCAAGGCATGGGAACCTCCTGGAGCTGCAGATGTGTGGGGCAGGTTTGCAGGCAGGGCTGGGCAGGGGGCTGCAGAAGGAGCTGCTGCAGGGTGGGTGCACCTACCGCTGGGTGAGAGCTGCTTCTGGATGCATCGCCCACGGTTGTCCTCCCGGAAGGGAGGCAGGCAGGGGCCGCAGGTGCCCGACCCGGGTGGGCAGAACTCCCGGCGCTGCAGGGCACAGTCCAGGCTCCGGGGACACGATGCTGCTGTGGGGACAGGAGAAAACAGGTCAGGAGGAGGAGAGGGGTCAAACGCTCCTCCGGGTCTGTCCAGGGCCTCTTGGCATGGGACCCAGCCCCGTCCCGGCCCCACCTGCAGACAGCAGGTCCCACCGCAATTAATGGGTACGGATGTGCTTCACTGGAGCTGCCTCTCAGCCCCCCTTTGCCTTTGCAAAGCCATTACTGACTGCAATTAAGCCCAGGCTCTAATGACCTGAGAGTTGACCTCGATGATCCTTACAGGTCCCTTCCAACTCGAGGTAGTCTATGATTTTATGACCTGCACAAGGCTCTTTGCTGCCTGCAGGGAAGAGCAGGCAGTACCCATCCTCCTGTATGGGACCCAGAGCCCCAGGGTGCTGCCGTCCCCTGGGATGCTCCAAGTCCCAGGGTGCCGCCATCCTGTGGGATGCTCCAGGCCCCAGAGTGCTGCAGCACAACCTGAGTCCCGCAGAGCTGGCAGCAATGAGGATCTCCAGCCCCTGCCTGCACCACACAGGCAGTGTCTGAGAAGGCTGGCAGCTGAAAGCCAACCAGCACAAACTGATGCTTATGTGGTAGCTGTCGAACAAAAAAAAAAAAACCCAAACCAACACTCCCCAAAGCCTCAGCACTCCTGCGATAGGTCATCACAGGCAGCAGCAGCTTCCATTTCCATCCCTCTGACATCACAACAGGGGAAACTGGAGGGATCCAGCCCTCCCCTGGTGACTCACCACAGCCCAAACCTCCCTCGTGGCTTTACGGGGCATCTCATTTCCAGGTCAGACCTGGGGACCTCTCTGGTACCTATGGGTAGGCATGAGCCCCCCCACTCCAACCTCATCTGGACCCAACACGCTTATGATGCTGTGGCAGCCAGTGATGGCCAGGAGCAGCCCCGATCCTCCCCCAGCCTGGCTGAAGCCAGTGGCACCTCTGAGGGTGACACAAAGTCCCTGGGTCCTACACAAAGCTGAGTCCTGAGACCGGATCATGGTGCCAAACTGTGTGCAGAGATGGAGAGAGGAACCGTGACCAGCTGGGACAGTGACACATAGGGCTAGCACACAGGTCTCACCTGCAGCATGGGGCTGTGAAGACACTCTGGGGTCCCAGCCTCCAGCAACAGCAGCAGGAGCTGCTGCTGGGGACAGTGACAGTGGTGGCACTGCTGCAGCATGAGCACAGACATCCCTCCCATGCAAGCTGGTGGCAGTGAGGAGCTGGGTACCACCCAGTGCACCTGTGTCCTGGGCTGGGCACAGCTGGATGGGGGGGTGCACAGCTGGATGGGGGTGCAGCACCCAGCTGACCTAGTCCTGCTCTTCAGCTTGCCATGCGTGGCCATGCCCACAGCTTTTCCACAGGCAGCAGCAGGCAGGAGAGCACCGCCGCAGGGCCCTCACCAGGAGCAGGGCCAGGCCTGGCAGCCCCCAGCCTGGCAATGAGTCACGGCAGGAGCCGGCTCCCAGCACCGTCCCACACTCCCGGAGCCATCCCTGTCAGCCCTCGTCCACCCACGCCAACAGAGCGGGCAAAGTGCCCGCCGTCTGCCCATCTCCATCCCCTGGGGAACAGCAGCACCGGGGACAGCCCTGGGGCAGCATGGCACCGAGTGCGCCATGGGAAGGGGCACCCCAACTTTGGGGGCTGTCCTGAGCATCCCCATCCCTGCAGCACACTGGGGGTGAGGGGGGCAGCCACTGCCATGCCCAGGCACGGCATGGTGGAGAGTCCTGGCACAGGAGGGAGCCACCAGGACACAGCTGCAGGGCCACCACAGCAGCTCTGCTCCCCCAGCAAGGGTGCATGTGCCGAGCAGGATGCCACCCCAAAGCAACAAGTGTGGGATGCCAAGCAGGATGCCACCCACAACAAATCCCCCTTTGCACAGCCCTATTTCACCATTAAACTGCTCACCAGAGGGTACAACTGCTACCAGTGGTCCCCAGACTGCACCCAGACCCCTCCACACTGCACCCCACAGGGCATTGCATTCATCGCCCTCCAGCTGATGGTGCCGAAGAAGGGCAGAACTGCCTTTGCTGCAGTGGTTTCTCTTGCGGGCATGGTTTTCTCGGCAGCTGCAATTAGGGTTCACTCAACTCTGCGCCGGGCGCAGCAGCCTGGGGGGATTTGCTTGGGGCTGGGGGCAGAGACCACTGTGCCCACAGGAGGCAGGTTGGCTACCTGGGGATGGCATGGGGCTTGGCCAGGCAGCTGGGGGAGAACTAATGCTTAATGGGAAAATAATAGGGTGTTTAAGCACAGAAATAGGACTCAGCCGCCTGCTTCGCCTGCCCCAGGCTTGCTCTCAAGGCCGTTTTGTTTAAAGATCACAAAAAAGCCCAAACACGTGGCTGCTCAGGGGCAGAAGAAGCTTTTGGCACTGTGCAGCCCCAGGGGTGGGGACTTGCCACATCCCCATGGGGCACTGGGGGACGACGACACTGGAGTACCCCGCCTGTGCCATTGTGGAATAATTGCTGGAGGTGACTTATTGATATGTCCCCCTCTTAAGAGAAGGTAAACCTCCAAGGTGGAATGCAGTGGATATGCAAGGAATCTGTTTCAAAATAATTCCCTAAGCAACATAACCTGCAACCTTAGATGTTAGCAACACCAGGGGAGCTTGGTATGCTGACGCTAAGAGAAGCAACACAGAGGGTGGAGCGGAGTGGAAACACCGCAGCCAGGCTCTGTGATATCGCCACAGGGATGGGAACTGGATGGCACTATGGAACTGATAAACCGCATAGTTGTTACCTTCAGCCAGCCCTGAACCAGCAGTTCTTCATTTTCTGTCAAAATCATGTCCTCTGGGTGAACTTTGCTCATTATAATCTCATTATAATACCAAAACACGCCTCAATCCCAAAGACTACCCACCTTCAAGGTGTGACCACCCCTCACTGAGCATGCGCTCTTAATTTTTCTAGCTTATACCTTTAAAAGTAAAGTGAGGAGATTTTATACCAATCATAATAAAGCTATGTATGACTACAGTGACTCAAGCTCCACCTAAAAATAAGAAAATAGTATAAAAGGGCTTAAGAGAGGAGGAACGTTAGGGAAGATACCATCGTGGACAAGTCGGGAGGGCATTGCTGACTTCTGGGATCAGGCAACAGGCTGAACCTCTCTTCCCCCCCATACGGACGTGAGATTCGAACCCTCAGTTATACCGAGTGCTTCCCTGGGAAACTCAGAAATCTCTACAGAGTTATTCCATAATTTAATGTGTTTGTTGTCAGCTGTATTATTCATATTCTTGGTACTTGAACATGCTTTGCAGACAGTGTATTTATCGCTGGCAACCCAAAAGAATCTGCACTTCTGTTGCTTTAATAAACTGTACTATTTATTAATCTAGCCATGAGAGTTCTCACTGAATGCGACCATACTTCTTGAGACTGGCCATGTTAGTTCATTGAACACGACCAGACTGAAAGTACATTGCACTATTTGTGCATCTGTAATCACGGTAGTTCAATATATTGAACATGACCAGACTTACAGTGTCAAATTGGGCATCACTCAGAATCTAAGCCTAGCTGCCCCCAGCCCCTCTGATATCTGAGGACAAGCTGGAACGCAAGGGGGTTTATTTTCTGCCAAACTTTGTTACGCTTTAACGCAACAGAATAAAATTGGTGTAGTTGGCAGGATTCCCATG
>NW_010972619.1:303207-307914 GCF_000737465.1 Haliaeetus leucocephalus
GGGTGGAATGCAGTGGATATGCAAGGAATCTGTTTCAAAATAATTCCCTAAGCAACATAACCTGCAACCTTAGATGTTAGCAACACCAGGGGAGCTTGGTATGCTGACGCTAAGAGAAGCAACACAGAGGGTGGAGCGGAGTGGAAACACCGCAGCCAGGCTCTGTGATATCGCCACAGGGATGGGAACTGGATGGCACTATGGAACTGATAAACCGCATAGTTGTTACCTTCAGCCAGCCCTGAACCAGCAGTTCTTCATTTTCTGTCAAAATCATGTCCTCTGGGTGAACTTTGCTCATTATAATCTCATTATAATACCAAAACACGCCTCAATCCCAAAGACTACCCACCTTCAAGGTGTGACCACCCCTCACTGAGCATGCGCTCTTAATTTTTCTAGCTTATACCTTTAAAAGTAAAGTGAGGAGATTTTATACCAATCATAATAAAGCTATGTATGACTACAGTGACTCAAGCTCCACCTAAAAATAAGAAAATAGTATAAAAGGGCTTAAGAGAGGAGGAACGTTAGGGAAGATACCATCGTGGACAAGTCGGGAGGGCATTGCTGACTTCTGGGATCAGGCAACAGGCTGAACCTCTCTTCCCCCCCATACGGACGTGAGATTCGAACCCTCAGTTATACCGAGTGCTTCCCTGGGAAACTCAGAAATCTCTACAGAGTTATTCCATAATTTAATGTGTTTGTTGTCAGCTGTATTATTCATATTCTTGGTACTTGAACATGCTTTGCAGACAGTGTATTTATCGCTGGCAACCCAAAAGAATCTGCACTTCTGTTGCTTTAATAAACTGTACTATTTATTAATCTAGCCATGAGAGTTCTCACTGAATGCGACCATACTTCTTGAGACTGGCCATGTTAGTTCATTGAACACGACCAGACTGAAAGTACATTGCACTATTTGTGCATCTGTAATCACGGTAGTTCAATATATTGAACATGACCAGACTTACAGTGTCAAATTGGGCATCACTCAGAATCTAAGCCTAGCTGCCCCCAGCCCCTCTGATATCTGAGGACAAGCTGGAACGCAAGGGGGTTTATTTTCTGCCAAATTTCCTTACCCTTTAATGCAACAGCAATGGACCCATGGAAACATGTCCCCTAAAACAGACACTGGTGAAAGCTGTTTACTGGTGGGAGGAAGCCACCCTGATGTGGGTCACCTGGCACTTGCAGCCACCCAGCACCATGAGACCCCAGTGGGACCCTCGGAGCCACCTCAGGGTAGTGGGACAGGCAAGGTGGGGAGCAGCCCAGAGCCAGTGCCCAGCAACTGGTTAAATAAACCCCAGCCTGGAATATATAAAAGGTTGTTATCTCTGTTTGAGGAGCGAGTTGTGCTTGCTCAGCTGTCATGGGCTGGGATTAGGAGCAAGACAGGCAGGCACTGATCTAATTAAGCTCCCCATGTGTAATCAATTGGTGGTTAGCAAGCAGATACCACCGCGTGGGCACCCTGCAGTGTGAAGGGTTCTATGGGGGCTTTGCCACTCTCTAAGCCCACCGCAAAGCCCAGCAGCTGCTTCCTGGCTGGGCTACTGAGAGTGGGCACCTCCATGCCAGGCTGGGCGCCAGGGACTGAGCAGCCCCCATGCCTGCACTCAGGAGCCATGTCTGACTGTTGCCATGCTGGGGGGCTGCCACCCACCCAGCCCTCCCTGCCCCAGCCCTACACACCCACACGTGCCCAGGGTGGCTGGTACCACCCTGCCCAGTGCTCCAGCAGACAGGCGGTAGAGTCCAGCTCCTGTTTCAGGGTGTACCTGACCCTCCCCACCACCCCTCAGCTTCCCCAGCCCTGGCACAGCACTGTGGCCATGGGTCCTCCTTCCCACACACCCACCCCAAGGTGGGTGCTGGGGCTGGCACAGCATGTATGTCCGATTTCCACCCCAACAGTGACCGTGCCATGGCCATGCCACCCACCTGCACCAGTGCCAGCTTGCAGGCGGCAGCCCCCCAGCCTTGCCTCTGCTCCTGTGGTGCTGCTGTCGAGTCTGGGACAATTTGGGATCTCCGCAGCCCAACCATGCCCCCTGCTTCACATCAGTACAGCCCAGGATGGTCAGTCCCACTGGCTGCTGGGGTGGGAGGGACAGCCTGGCCATGGGTGGGATGGGGAATGAGGGACTCGGGCTGGTCCCAGGGGACAGGGGCACAGTGGGGCAAACCAGCTGTAAGACGAAGCGAGAGGAGCGTGCAATAACATGGAGTCAGAAGCCAGCGCCAGCCAAGGCACAGCTGGGACGCACTGCCCAAATGTGCCAGGGGAGTCTGGAGGAGGGGGATGCTCCATCCAACTGCTGTCACCGTGGCTGCCGCGGTGCAAACCTCCCATGCAGCTGGGCAGCGAGCCCAGCCCAGCCCAACCAGAGGTAACCTGTTAAACTGGGCTTTGGGCTGGGACAAGCTGCCAGTGCTGGAGAAGGCAGCGTGGCTCCCTGCAGGCAGAAATACAGGCAGGAGCTGAGCCCAAGGCCAGCAGGCGAGCAGGACACTGTGCAGCCGGCACAGAAAGACAAACAGCTGGTGAGCATGAGCCGGGGACGTGTGTGAGCAGGAACAGCCCCGTACACAGGAGGAAACGCTGGCACACGAGCTCCAAGCTATATGCACGCACGCATGGCCCCCAGATGGGTGATCCAGGTGGGAAAGCTCAGCACAACACCCCCAGCCCTGAGGACCCACCCCAGGGAGAACTGTGCCAGGAATCTGGGGCAGGCCCTGAGGCAAGCAGAGCACCTGCAATGGGGCGTGCCCGCTGCGCCCCTCTGAATGCCATAGCGTCTGGCAGTGTCTCGCCATGGCTGGGCAGGGCATGGAGCTCCTGACAGTCATGGCCCTGGGTGAAGTGGTTTTTTGACACTTGTGCCAAAACACGCAGGTGAAAAAAACAAACCCAATAACACCAGGGAGGATGTCTGGGTGGCCGGGAACTGCCCCTGCTGTGTCACTGCCACAGATAGAGAGATAAAAGTTAACGTAAGAGGATAATTAATTAGCGCTGAGCACTGGTCTGAGTGCTTACGTTCCGTGCCAACGCCCAGCCTCCCGGCTGACAGGGCCCCGGTGCCAGCGGCATGAGCTGGCAGAGCCCGTTGGGCATTAGCTGCAGCGGATGAGCGGGCATGGAGCTCACGCCTGCCTGCTGCGTGCAGCCTGCCCGGGGGCCACAGGGGTCTGGCCCCGCATGGCAGCAAGACATGGCCCCTGGCAGGGGATGGTCACTGAGCCAGGGCACAGGGCCACACCGGACATGGGGAGATATTGGGGTGCCCGGGGAACAGGGGTGCATGTCTCTGCTCCCATGTTGAGCCTCTGCACACTGGTGCACGGCTGCAGCTGAGGGATGACTATGGCTGAGGGCATGGCAGATGGCCAGCAGCGGCAGCAGCCTGGGCCCCGCAGCGGCGCAGTGTCTGCCAGCTCCACTCCAAGGTCACTTCTCCTCCTCCTCCTCCAGCCGGGTGATGTGGAACCTGCCTGCAGCCTGCCTGCCCTCCCAGCGCTTCTGCTGTGAGCTGGCACCGTCTGGGGCTCTCCTCCTGCCTCTGCAAATTGTTCCTGGCTCTGAAGGGCTGGAGCTGGCCCCGGGCAGGCAGGCGGGCAGGCATGCTGCCCCACACCACACCCCAGGTCCCGAGGTCTGGCTTCCCCCTGCCCCACAAGCTCCCTCGGGCAGGGGCAGTGGTCCTGTCCAGCAGCAGGCAGGAACAGGGGGGCTGAGACACCCGAACACCCCAGCTCCACTCCCCCCATGCCCAGGGACACGGCCCCCGGGGTGAGCAGACGGTCACCACCTCGACTGCCAGTGGCCACAATAATACAGCAAAAGCTGGGCTGGGTGCTTGGGGTCGCCCAGGCAGGTGCCCCAGCCCTGGCACCACTCCCGCTGCACACACCGACCACGGGTGACACTCACCAACAGCGGGTGACACACACCGACCGCAGGACAGACACCATGCCAGTGGCCTTGAGCCCTGCCAGGCTCCCTGACCCAGTTGCATCCTCCTGCCCGTGCTGCTTCTTGCACCTGAAAGCAGGTGGAGAGCAGACGGGCTTCAGGCACATCTGTACCCCCAGGAGTGATCCCCTTCCCCGGGCACAGCTGCTGGCACCATGGCCCCAGCCAGCACGGCTCTGCCACCGCTCTGGCAGGCCCCATGGGAGCTCTGCCACTGCCTGCAGCCACTCACGTCACTGCCGTGCTCCTGCCCCCGAAAATGCAGCAGACGGAGACCCCTCCCGCGCGCGGAAGCAGCAGAGCGGGCTTCTCTGCAAACAGTAACCCTAGCCCACCAGGAGCAAGGGGACGTTGGCCACGTCACACGGCTCCTGGGGATGGAGGCTGCGGCACGGCCATGCAGCCTGGCTCCCCCCGCCACCCCCTCCTGCAGCAGCACCGGTGGCGCGTGCTGGCCCACCAGAGAGCACTTTGCAGCTGAAAGTGCTTGTTTGCTTTTTGCTTTGGCAGGTTTCTTCAGGCAAAGGCCACGTGCCACTGGGCTTCCCGTCCCCGAGGCCACCAGGGCTCATGTCCCAGCTTCCAGCTTTTCTGGTTCAGCTGGGCGGGTGCCGAGGTCTGGCCCAGCTGATAAAGCACAGCGGCAGAGACTGTCCCCAGTGTGGCTTACGTCACGGCCAAGGGACAGTGCCCGCAGGCCCGACCCCCAGGGG
>NW_010972619.1:307924-316669 GCF_000737465.1 Haliaeetus leucocephalus
CCCCCCCCAGTAGCATCCCCCATGCCTGCCCTGCCTGCACAGCAAACACCTCGGCTGCACTGTGCTCCCACCAAGGGGACAGTCCTGCTGGCAGCATCCCCACTCAGGAATGACAGAAAATGCCACCACGGGCAGTCACCTGGGTGAAAGGCCACTGCTGGCTGCTTTCGAGCCACCTGCCCCGGCAGGGGCTGCAGGGAGGGCTGCCTGCACGGGAGCCCCGGTGTACAGGCAGTACAGGCAGTGTGGTGCACACCTGGTGCTGGGAAGAGATGGAGCCAGTGCGGGGTGGGCACGGGCCTGGGGAGGCAGCGGGGCTGCATGGCAGAGGAGATGGGAGCCATGCTGAGGGCAGCTGCCTGCTGCAGCCCTGAGGCCATTACGATGGGCTCCCAGAGCCTTGTCCCCCTCCAGGTTCAATGCCAAGGGGGAAATGGAGGGCCAGGAGGCGCTGAGCCAAGCTTCCCCAGAGGTGGGGGGATGCCAAACCCCCAGCAACCCCAAACACTTCACCTCCCCAACTGCTGGTGTTACCCCAGAGCCTGCTCACATTGTAGAGCAGACCCCATCTACAAGCACCCCAAAATCTCAGGCTGCTCCTGCGACCTGGGGCTGGGGGAAGGGGGAACACCAGGCAGCCTCCTCCTGCCAGGCCAAGGGAGCAGGCTTTTGTGTCATTGCCACTCAAACCCCTTAACTGGCCAGAAAAATCCCTGTTCCCTGCTGTGACAACCTGCCTGGTGCACCAAGGGAAGAGGAGCTGGATTGATGGAGGCTGCAGGAAGGGGAGACGGCACCTGGATGCATGGAAACAGCTCCAGCAAAACTGCAGCTCCAGACCCCAGCAGGGACCAGGCAGAGCCGGAAGGCAGCAGAGGACATGACCACCCTGCCTGTGGCAGGTGAGGGGGGCACTGAGCCAAACAAGACACCCCTGGTCCCCCAGCCCAGCCATCCCTGGGCACTGCCAGCTCTGGCCCCAGCTCGCTGTCTCCTTCCAGCTGCTCAGGGCAGCTCCAGCCCCACAGAGGCTGTGCTGTGACCGGGAGGGTGACATGCTGCATCCCCTACTGTGCTGGCATGACCCTGCAGTGCCAGGGCTGTCTCCAGCCACAAGAGCTGTGCCTCAGGTATTCAGGAAGAGAAGAAATAATTAAAAAAAAAAGAAAAAAGGAAAAAGAAAACCAGAAGCCATATGCCATTTCCTCAGTGCTGCCTGCCCAAACCTGCCACTGGGTCTGCATCACCAGCCCTGGCTCGGTTGGGTGTGTGCCCACCCATACTGGGGACCCCAGGGTGTCCCTGATGCCAGCCCACGCCAAAAAGCACCTTGCTGCTCTTCACAGCTCAAACCACCCATTTTCAGTCTTGTTTATCAGGTTTTGCTCAAGCAAATACCAACAGGCTTGGTACCTGCCCAGAGCCCACTGGGGCTGGGGCAGGGTTTTTTAAATTCCTTTTTTACTAGCTGGGCTCTGAGATTTGGCACATCACGACAGGTGAAACAGCCAGTGGTCAGGGCCACGGTGCAGAGCACCGCTGCAAGCAGGTTGGCAGGGCCGGCCCCATGCAGGCACGGTGTGCTAACGTTGGGTGCGCAGTGTGGTGGCTCCACTAGTGAGGGGGACCCCTCCTCGCATCCCCACGGTGCTCTGGGACACTGCAATGGGCAGCGTAGCACAGTGCCGGACCCTTGCTGTGCCAGCATCACAGGGGATGGGGCAGCCCTGACTCCGCTGCCGTGCCTGCACTGGGGCGGGCTGTGCCCTGCAGTGCAGGGCGTTTTACAGCTCTGCTCCAAGCACAGATCCACCTGAAGCCCTGAGCAGCCTCGAGGGAAGGATTCGGGTCCAGCTCTCTCCTCCTGGCACTGATCAGGCACCAACCGATCAGTGGGGCCCTGTCTGCCAGGGTGTCCGCCTGCCCAGTGAGCCATGGCAAAGTAGAGCCATGACCACCGGTGAGCTCTCCCTGCAGACCCATTGCTTGCTGGCAGGGAGGTGGAAGAGGGCAGTCCACCTGCCCCCGCCAAGCACCCAAGGAGCTGCCAGGCCAAGGGCCGGCACGGCCACGCCAGCACAGCTCGGCCATCTGTGAGCAGCCACACGCTCCCACATGCTCCCACTGCTGAGCTGGAAATAAAACCCTGGAGCAGCAGCTCCCCAGCAAAGCACCTCTGCGCCCACTGGGGCCAGATGCTCTTTGGCAAAGCCAAAGCCCTCCCACACCTCACTGCCTTCCCACGCTGCCAGAGACATTTTCCAGCCTTTGGTAAAGATGCACCAGCATGATTTTGCTGATTAAACACCCTCAGGCAGCTCAGAAGCAGCAGTAGCAGCAGCAGCACAGGCAGCTTCGCTCGGGGTGGGGAGTCCATCCATCCTGCACCCACTATCCGCCCTGTGCTTGGCACCAGCCTAGGTGCTCCCACCAGCCCATCACCCTGAAATGGGGGTTTGGGGACACAGCCACTTATCAGCAGGTGCCAGGGGCTACAGGGGCCGACCTTTATGGCTTCCCAACGGCTCGCAAGTGTGGCAGGCAGCCTGCATCCCCACAGACATGCAAGGTGAGAGGTAGGCGGAAAAGCAGGGGCTGCCTGACCCCACTCCGCTTGGGCTGTGCCCACAGCTGCACCTGTGCTGACTCAGCTGCCACCAGTGATAAAGACCTGTGGGACATTGTGTCCTGCTGGGGCAGAGAGCCCAGAAACTGGGGGTGCCCCCATGAGCTGAGAAAATGGGGGGCCGCATCCCAGGGCTCCTGGAAAGGGGCTGCGGACAGTGCCAAAACAGCTGGACCCAGAGATTTCTTCTGGGTTTTATCCTCCGCAAGAGGAAGCCTGCTGAAGGAAACCTCCTCTCCAGCCAGGAAGCCAAGAATTATGGCCGCAGGATGGGTTGTGTTGCCAGCAGCTTACCGGGGCCGCCCCCTCTCCCGGCTTAGTGGGTGGCTGGGAAATAATCCCCAACAGATGTGAGACGATGAGCTCCCCGAGACAGAGCTGCTCCTCCAGCACGCAAGAGCCATGGGTTCCCCAGGAGCGCTCCTCTGCAGACCCCCAGCTGAGCCCAAACAGCACCCATGGGTGCTATGGCTGCAAGGCAAGAGCAGCGGCTTCCCCACCTTTTGCCCTCCACCTCTGCCACTGACTCATTTCTATAGGAAGGGAACAGGGGTCAGGAGCCTGGGGGACCCCTGTGCCACAATGAGCCAGGGTCCCCACCAGCACACCAGCTGACATGTCACCTCTCATGCCACCCACCTGAAGCGATGAGTCCCCCCCACCAAAGAGCAAACCTTCCTCCCTCAAAGGCCTTTCCCGCCTCCGTCTGTGCAGGAGAGACCCCAGCAACACGCCACGGGGTGCACTGGTTAGGGCAGGCAGCTGCCAGATTGAGGTGCTCCGGGGCAGGAAGAGGCAGGGACTGACTGGGACCTGCTCTGGCTGCGCTTCCTTCCTCCAATTCAAAGTGCACTCCAGGTACTTAATGGACAGTTTTTTCCCGTTGCAATTATTGTTAGCTCACAAAGCAGCTAATTACAGGCCTGCTGCTGCCATTCGGTGCTTTGCTCATCCTGCGGCAGCAGCAGTCGGTAAAGCCCAGGCAAGGCCATAGAGGTGGGGGACACAGAAGAGAGATGCCCCAGCACTGGCAGCAGCACTGGGGCCATGCCCTGGGGTTTTGGGGGGCAGCCGGCCTGGGGGAGCCACTGCACCCATCGGGGACCAGACCCAGAGCTCCCTGTGGGGCCGAAGCACCAGGGCACTGTGTTTATGGGATTAATGCAGGGATGGGACCAAGGGCAGCTCCTGTCCCCAGTGCCCAGGGACCCAGTGCCTTGCATGTAGGGTAAGGCCACCCTGTCACCCCTCCTGTCCCTGGCACCCCCATCACCCCATCAACCCTCTTGTCCCCAGCACCCCCCCATCAACCTTACTGTTCCCAGTGCCCCCCCCCATGCTATCACCCCTCCTGTCCCCATCACACCAGCAACCCCATGACCCCTGCTGTCCCCATTGTCCCTGCCACACTGTCACCCCTCCTGTCCCTGGCACACCTGCTACCCTTGTCACCCCTTACTATCTCCAACATCCCCATCACCCCTCTAGTCCCCAGCACCATCAACTTCCCTGTCCCCAGTGCCCCTATCACACTGTCACCCCTCCTGTCCTCAGCATCCGCATAACCCCTCCTGCTCCCAGAGCCCCCCCGTAAGCATGTGGCAGAGCTAAGCTGATTACCTCCCTTAATACTGCCATGGCCCAGAAGAGCCGTTTCAGGCAAATGTCCCAGACTCATCTTCCCCTTTCCACTGCAGTAAGGACCCAGGTGCCCCTGGGGATCGAGGAGTCCCTGGGGAGGGGAGCGGCTCTGCAGGGCCATGGCAGCCCCATGGAGGCCCCTCCGGGCAGTGCAGCCCCAGGGTCAGGCCAGGGTCCCGCTCCAGACCCTCGAGACTGCCTGTGGACCCCAAACCCGTGCTTGGAGCTGCCAGGGAAACTGCGGATCCGAAAGGCCTGACCCTGCACAGCGTAACCACAACATCGCCCAGGCTCCGGGACCACAGTCTCCCTACCCCAAATGCCAGCTCTCCCCGCACCGGCACCCACAAGGCACAGCTGGGGCGCACATGGGTTTGTGGGTCCCCAGCAAGCTGCAGCGAAAGGAGAGGAGGGACTTTCACCGTGTCTCTTCCATAAACCATAAACTTTTCCTTGATGCTGACAATGTCAGGAATTGGGATCATGGAGATAGGGGGCCTCTTCCCAGCTGTTCCCCATCCCCAGGCCTGCGGATGGAGCCCTGCCTAGGTCCCTGGTGCAGGTACTGGCCCACGGAGCCCCGCGGGATGCTCATGCACCACATCCCCAGCTCCTCCCACACCTCGCCTACCCATGAGGGCTCATTTCTCACAGTGGAAGCCAGCCCAGCAAATGTAACCCCAAAAAACATGGGGGAAACATTACCTCCAAGAATAAAATCACACCGAAAATTAAACTTGGGAGCAACATGCAGCTCTCAGGGAAGCAGCATCCCAGTTGCCGTGCGGGAAACACGGTCCGCACCAACGTGGCAGAGGACACCCTGATGTGCAGCCACGTGGGGGGTTCAAAGGGACAGCGTGGCTGCACGCTGCTGAGCAGGACCATCGCCCAGCATTGCCCCCGCTACCAGGGGGACTCAGATGACCTTCTCTGTGTCTCAGGAAAAAGCTGGGGCTGGAAATATCTGCTTTCTGCACACCAACCCGTGCGATGTCGGGGGGCTTGGAGACCACCCCCTGCTCACCCACTGGGCAGAGCCCTGGGAATCTCAGCAGTGCAGCCAGTCCCTTCCAAGTGCCACGGGTGCAGCACCGGGCACCACTGTGATGCTCCCAAGGGGGGCTTGGAGCTGCCCCAGCTTCAGCATTCAGGATTATGGTCCCTGGGGACAGCTCACTGCATCTCGACCCCACCGCAGCTCCCTCCCCAGCGTGGTGATTGCAAAGCAAGCAAATTAAAAGCCAAGAGATGGACAATCCTGCTGCAGGCTGAGCTGTAAGGACTTCACAGAGGATAGCTTCTGCCTTACCATGCCCAGCTCTGGACCTTGAGAAGTCCCTGCACCACTGGAGAGCTGGAGCAGCCACTATGAGCACCAGCATCCGTGCTCCCACCCGCATCCCTGAGGAGCGGCATGAGGAGGAAAGGCAGCAAGGAGCCAGCAGTTTACATGTGGCCAAATGGGTCACTTGGACTAGAAAGGACCACTCATTTTTTGCTGAACAGCTTCTCCAGGCGTTTCTGATGCAAAGTGCTGGCTGTGGCAGCAGGGCTGGGGTTTTCAGGCTTATTAAAAAAAGAGGTTCTTGCCCGTCATCCCGCTTAGAAAATCTTTTTTTGTTTATAATAATAATAATAGATTAAATTTGGCAACCAAATTACTCAAGAAGGGGTGAGAAGTCCAACTCTCACTAATGCTCCAGGAAATGCAGCCAGAAAAGGCAAGAAAGTGTTTCTGCCTGCAGCTGGGTGCACTGGATAGACACATGGGCAAAAAACACAAGGAGTACCAGCCAAAACTAAACCACCGCTGTACCACCTCCAAAGCCAGCTGCTGCCCTTCCTCCAACTTGGATGAGGCGCTCAGGAAGATGAGGATGTCACTGTGCTATGTGCTGCTGCATCCCAGGAGATGGCATCTATTGGAGGGGCCTCTGGGTTGCAGCACCAGCAGATGAAGGTGGGGAGAAGGAGATGCCAGCCCCCATTTGAAGAAGCTTTGCTGAAGCCACAGAGGCAGAAGGACGTGGGTATGGTGGTCCAGGACCTTCTCCCCCATCTCTCTCCTTGTCAGAAGGCAGCTTCACCAGCACACCCTGGAGCAGGAGCTCTGGAGCAGCAGAGAAAGCTGAGCTCTGCCCCATCTGCCCAGGAAGGGAAATTATAGAACAGGAAGAAACTGCCATTTCCCCTGCCCTGCTGCACTCAGGGAGGAAGGCTGCAGGGACAGGACAGTGACTCCTGTCCCTGCCCAGCATGCCAGGGATGCTACTTCAGGCACCCCAGCCATCCTAGCCATCCCCAGGAGGAACCAGCCCAGAGCTCCCCACTGCCACGTACCAAGCAAATCCGACCTCCTGGCAGTGGGATGCTGCCGTCGGCATTTCCAGGCGGTGTGACGATGACATGATTGCAAACAGCGCAAAGAAACCGTCCCCAGCTTTTGCTTGCAGGAAAGAGGTTGAGCCAGCCATCCCAAGCCTGCGTGTGCCAAGAGTGTGCGATAACCCAGCTGCTGGAGCAGGCTGCTGCCGGCGGAGCGAGGCCCCTTGCGCTCGCCTTGTCTCTGGCAGCCCCCCGGGACTGGGAAGGGGAGGGGAAAGGGAAACTCTCCCACCACCCCCCTGCGACAGCCCACAGGCACAGCCACCCTCAGCAGCCCCTCATGTGGTCCCTCCCCAGCAGCACTGCCTGGCCAGCTTATCCCACCCCAATCCCTTAAATTCAGAGGCAGCTGAGATTATGCTGGATCGCCGGTGCCTGCATCAGAGCCGCCTGGATCTCCTTCCCCCCATCGCAGCCTGCATCACCGGCACCCCAGGCTGGGCCACCCTGCCCTCGACACGTGGGAAGAGGGAGAGCACAGGAGCATCCCCACCTCCGCCTCCAGCATGGAAAGACCCGGATGTTTTGAACTGCTGGGAGATTTAAAAAAAATATTGCACCCTCTTGCCCTCCCTCAGAGCAGGCAGTAGCACGGTGAGGCTGCACAGTCCCTGGCTGATGGCAGGCTGCTTGCCCGCCGTCCGCAGAGCCAGAGCAGGGAGAACAATATTGGATCTGCAAACAATGCTGGGAGCAAGGAGGCACTCCCCGACTCCTGCAGCCAGTGAGGCGGAAAGCACCTGCCCGGAGACACGCCGTCCTGCAGGCAGGGACACCGCACCTCCCCGCTGGTGTGACCAGCTGGCGTGGGCAGAGGCGGGCAGCCCCCAGGTTTCCCCACAGGCAGGAATGCTCAGGGCCGGTTGGGGTTTTTGGAGGGGTGATGTTTATGCCCATCGCGGCCCCATGCACCCCAGCAGTGGGCACAGAGCAAGGGGACACGGTGCACGTCCAGTGCCAGACCCAGCAGGAGGGGAAATGCACTAACCTAGACCCCAAAACTAAAAAACCAGACCAGAACCAAAACCTAAACCCCCAAAACAACCCTTAAGAAAACAGAAAGAAGGCCAAAAGCAGTGCTGCTGGGAGGGAAATGAAAGCCACGCATTTTTTCTGCCCTGGGAGAGAGGGGAAACGCCTCTGTCAACTGATTCAGCCCCGTGGTGTGCTGCTGCTGCTGCTCCCCTCAAGGGAGCAAGGCCAGGCAGGTGAGCAACCAGGGTGCTGCTGGCCTGGGGCTTCCTGGGATGGCTCGGTCACCACCAGCAGCTTTATTTGAGGTTTTTTTTGTTTGTTTTTTTTTTTTTAATTTTTTTCCCAGTAAAGGTGCTTTGTGAGGGCCACCGCATAGGGCCGCTCTCACAAGTCCATGCTCTCTCCCCGCTCCAGGATCAGGCCCTGTATCTGTGGGTACCTCCCGCCACCCCACACTGCTGCTGGGGACCAGTCCTGCGCTGATGCCACCCACTGCCAGGGCCCCTGCCTGCAGCAGCGGGCAGGAGGATGGTGGCAAGGGCAGGAGGGTGATGGCACGGTGCCGCCCGTCCCCGGGGAGTGCAGAGGGACCTGGCCAGGAGCTGGGTGGGGTGGGAGAAACCCCGTGGGGCTGCGGAGAGGGGAGCCCACGGGCCATTTCCCACCTTGCTTTCAGGCCGTGGGGATACGTGGACCATGCTACCCGGGGGGAAAGGATGCTGAGCGGTTCCTAAGCCACGGCAGCTTCCCTGTGTGTGTCCCCCCCCAGCCGCGGGACGCTGGGTGGGGTGGGCACAGGAGCAGCGGTGCAGGGAAGGACCCGCTGCCTCCTCCCAGAGGCCCGAGCACCCACGGATGCTGAGCCCACGTAGGGGTGGGGATGGGGGCGGCGAGGGACGGACAACCGCACCGGGCTCACCGTGGGAGGGCCCACGCGGGTCCCTTGGGAAGGGGACACAGACACAGAGCGGGGGGGCGGAGGGGAGCGACACGGAGATGCACTCACCGGCACGGGCGAGGCGCAGGCGGCAGGCCCCGAGGGCGGCGAGCAGCAGCAGCAACGCTCCGCGGCGGGCGGCAGCGCCCCGGGCCGCCACCATCCTCCACCGACACGG
>NW_010972619.1:316785-358787 GCF_000737465.1 Haliaeetus leucocephalus
GACGGGGGCCCCCCGGGTGGGCAAAATGGGGGGGGGGGGGGGGGGGCTGTGGCGTTGGGTCCCTTTGTAGGCACCAAGGCCACCTAAACCGGGCTTATCCTGTCATCCTCCCCCCGAACCACCCTCCGTTTTCCAAAACGCTGGCCAGGGGCAGCCGCTCCGAGCGCTGGTTAGCTTGGTGGCATTGCTATTTTGTGTGGAGCCCTCTCTAGATGCCAGGTGGGAGAGATGCCATCAAATCTCGAAACCAGAAATGCAGCCTGCATGCAGGGAGGTGAGTAGTGTGGGGGAGCAGAGATGCTGTTTCTGCCCAGCTCCAGGAGCAGAGGTCAGGGGAAACTGGTGGATGTTGGGACCCGGTTACTGCCCCAGTCCCACAGGAATGGCATAAACTGGGGACGAGGGGTTGGAAAATCCCATGTGTGGGTTGTGTTGCTGCTGGGGCAATGCCCGGGCTGATGGCAGGAGCTGTCATGTCCCTGCCTGCCAGGCAGCTGCGTCACCTGGCTGTGAGCGCTGAGTTTGTCAGACCTCAGCTGCAGCCAGCAGCCTTGGATAGAGCTGTGCATGGCTGAAACACCCCCTCCCTTCCTGGTCACAGCCACATCCCTGAGTCCCTGCAGGGTGAGTTCCCTTCCAAACCCTCCTCATGTACACTGGATTAGTCCCACCTCTCTAGAGTTTGTTTTCCAACCCTTGGGTCCTCCTCGGAGCACCAACATCCCAGCCAGCTGCAGGACAGTGGGTGCTCAGCGGAGATGTGCCTCCACAGCTGCCAGCTCCAGGGACGCCCCATGGACACCCCAGTCACGCCAACCGCCATGCCTGGCAAGGATCCCAGGTTATCATCCCCAGCGTCCCTGTGAGCTGCAGAGCAGCTCAGGGCTGTGCAAGGGTTTCTCCCTGGAGTCAGGGGATGCCGAGGCAGGCAGCTTTGCAAAACCCAGGCATCCGATTTCCTGCCCCGTGCTCCAGGCATGGACCTGAGACCTTGGCAAGAGCAAGACGACGTGATGTTCGACAGGACCCGCTGTCCGGGATCCCGCTGGCCAACATGTGCTGCCTTTTCAGTCCCTAATTCTTGGTGGAGGGATTCCCATGGCCAGTGCCCTGCCACGTGTCTGGGCTCAGCCCCAGCCAACGGCGCTCGTGGCAGGAGCCCCGTTAGAGCGTCAGTGGTGCCCTGGCAGGCTGTCAGCCTGCTCCGTGGCTTTCCAAGGTTTGCCAAGAGTGAGAGGCTGGGGGTGCGGCGTGCCGGGGATGCTGGGCTGGGCTGGGCTTTGGCAAGGGCTGCCGCCTGCCCACGGCTTTCACTGACACCAAGGCTGTAATAGGAAGGTACAGGCAGAGATGAGTGACAGAATGGAGTAGGGCCAGCCGTGGGGACAACACTCTGCAGCCTTGTCATCTGCCTCCAGCAGAATAGATATCTCTTAAGATTTTCTTTCTTCCTTAATTTCCTTGGCCTTTCGCTCCTGCCAGCTGTCTGGGATTTTACTTCCAAAGGAAAGACCTGCATTTTCTTTGCCCCCTGGTTTGCTGGAGCTCTGTACCCATTAATTGCTTCTCAATTTAACATGCACCTCTGGGACCAGCAAGCACACTAGGCAATGGTGCCGGGAGAACTGGGGCAAGTGCCCACACCAGGGCCAGTAACAACATCTTTAACCTGCTGCTTTTTGCTGTGCAGGAAGGTGGGGTTGGAGGGCTACTGGGATGGATACTGGGCCAAACCAAACGGTTACTGGGACTAACTGGTCCCATTTATGCTGATACAAATCCTTAATAAACTCACTGATTTTAATACACTCTGAAAGAGCCAAGCTTTTCTTCTGCCCTGCGTTGTCCCTGTTACCAGGTGACAGAGATGCCAACCTCAGCTGGTGGGCAAAGTCCTTGCTAGGTCCTGTCCTCATGTGTCACCGACCCAGCACCTCTGGCTGCACCCAGGGGACTGGTGTTCCCAGCCACGGGTGCACTTGTGCAGCATAAGGGTGCCATCACATGGCCAGAGCTTGGCACCTCCAGGGCACAGTCAGCCTGGGACCCCTCACCCACAGGGCCGGGGCAGGTCCCCAGGCACTGCAGGTGACCTGGCCCCGCTGGGGCTGCGCACCCTCAATGGGGTGGTTGATGCCCCTGGCCCACCACGGGCTTTCCAGAGCCCCATAGCTGCTGGGGGTTCCCCTTTTGGTGTCAGGGCCAGGTGCTGGCTCCTGGTGGGGGTGAGGACCACAGGGACCAGATCTGCAGCAGTGATGAGTTACATAGCTGACATGGACCACAGATCCACAGCATGGCTGTGGCCAGGAGCAACCATAAGCCACCTGTGGCAAATGGCTGGGAACCAGCAACAGGTCTGTGCAGAGGCAAACCCAGCAAGTGCTGGGCCAGCCTGGGGGTGCTGGGGCCAGGGCAGCCCCGAGTGGGGGCACTTGGGCCAGCGGGTCTGTGGGCGAGGCAGGTGGGGATGGTGGTACAACCGCTTCCCCGTGTGCACATCAAGCCTGTGACCACCCAGCTGGGGGGGAGCAAATGGGAGGTAACTGGGGGGGCACTGGTGTGTGTCCAGGGGAGTCTGTAAGTCCTGGCAAGGCGGGGAGGAGACCCCTGCCCCATGCTGCCTACTTGGACAGGGGATGTCTGAGAGCCCAAAGCACCTCTGCGAGGGTCCCAGCACTCCCCAGCATCACACCCAGCCATGGGGCAGGCTCACCATCTCTTCATTTGGGAGCAAGTGGGTGGGGAGGCAGAGGACGGGGCCATGGGAGCCAGCCCCGAGCGCAGTGGGGCTGCAGAGCAGGGACCTGAGCTGGATCCTCCAGTACTGACCCACTGGGGGCGAGCGGGGCTGGCGACAAGGTGGGACCTGCTCTCCTGGGGGAGGCAGAGAGGGACCCACTGAAGCCATGCCATCACCACCCTGGGGGCTTGCAAGACTACACTGGATGAAAGCCTGAGTAACCTCAGCCTTGCTGTGGCAAGGGTTGGACTACAGACGTCCAAAGGTCCCTTACAGCCTGAGTTATCCTGGGATACCCTGATCCCATTCCCCCTCTCCAGAGCAGTGCTTGCTGCTTGCTGTAAGCCCAGCCCCAGCTCCAAGGGTCTTGCCCGTTGCAGACAGCTGCTGGTTTTTGACCTCCCAAAATGCAGGCTGAGGCCATGTCTCCTGCTAATACTGAGTTTCAGATCTTAAAATTTACTTGGTGAAAGGAAAAAAAGAAATAAGTGGCTTTTCTGGCCTTTTTCTGGGGCTTGGCCTCTCCCCAGAATGGTGCTTGAGGCTGGAGGTTACTTGTGGGCTGCTTTTGGGCAGTTGTGCCCAGAGTCCCCGTGCCCAAGGCTCTGGCTGGGAGCGCAGGAGGATGCTGGGAGCTTGTCCCAGCCCCAGGGTGGGAAAGCCAGAGCTCTGGCTCACCTACTCCAACGGTGGGGTACACTCCTCTGCAAAGACAAAAAGGTATGAGGCCCATCTCCTGCTTCAGAGAGGAGCCTGAGGAGTAACGTGGCCCTGAGGAAAACTGCTCAGCACCCACCCAGAGGGATGCGGAGGCTAAAATCCCCTGTGGACCCCAGTTGGTAGCAATGTTCCTGCCTCACACCCCATGCATTGCCTGCGAGGGCTGAGCCTGCCCCAGCTCAGTGCATCCCAGGGCACTGTGGTCCCCGTAGTTCTCAGTGCAGCAGCCATGGGAAGGTGTCAAAATCACCCTCTGCCTCTCACCATCTCTGTGGTCCATGCGAGAGCTGAGGGCAGGGATCCCCAGGCAAAGAGGACCCAGGGACAGGGGCTGCTGGTTGCTCTTACTGGCTTTGGGCAGCACGATCATCTGCTCCTTGGAAAGTCCCATCTGGTTCATGGTGTCTGAATTTCTCTATCACACCGGGTTTTGCTTCAGTGTCTCTGCCTGCAGGGACAGAGATGTGGCTGCAGCCTGACCCCATGTCCCTAGACCTCTTCCTCCTCCCATGGGGGTAGCACCGGGAACACTTTGGGGGTCCCATGCAGATCTGCCAGAGCACCCAGACCCCTGACACCCCCAGAGCAGCAGGACAAACTGTCTGGCAGCTCCTGTCCTGCTGATAGGGGCTTGCTGGAGGGTCAGCTCCCCACAGCCCTTGCCTGCCTGGGCATCACTGAGCTTTTTTGTGACACTTTTCTTCTGCCACTTACTGTAGAAAGTCACCACTGAGATGGTCAGCCCCTGATATTGCCGGTCACTGAGGAGGATGGTGGGGCTGGTGTAGTCCACATTGACCAGGCCACAGCTGGTGAGATCTCTCCCTGCAGGAGAAAGTGGTGGGATGTTTTATATGTGGTTGGGAAGAGGATGAGCTCAGGGCATCACCTCTGGCTGGGATGCAGGCTGATCCTCCCCGTGCCAGGGGGCTCCTGGTGCTCCGGCAGCTCCTGGAGCAGCTGTGCACATATTCTCACATATGTCCTGCCTGAGCCTTACCCTGTACCCCTCCTCTGCACCCCTTACATCCAAACCCCTCCACCCTACAGACTCTGCACCCCTCCTTTACAGCACCCACACCCAGCATCCCTCCCCTGCACACAGCATCCCCTACACTCCTCCTCTACCCCTCACATACCCAGCACCCCTTCTCTGCACCCCTTGCACATCTCTTACCCCCTTCATCACCCCCTGTACTCCCTGCACCTCCTGTGCACCCTGGACTGAGTCCCTGAAGTCCCTCTCTCTGCCTACCCACCGTCCTCCAGATCCTGGCTCCCCACCCATCCCCACTGCCTCCGCCTTGGCACAGTGTGGGACCTCCTCACACACTAGCCTTGTCCCCAGGACCACCTGTGCCTCTCCCCAGCTGTGGGACACAGTCACTTCCAGCCCCTCCAACCGGGACGTCTCCCCCTCAGGGTGATCCCATGGACCTGGGACCACCTGGGGCTGCAGCCCTCTAAAAGCCATTGTTTCTTCCTGTGCTTATGAAAAGCATCACTTCTTTACTCCAGACCATTGTCAGGGCTTCTAAGCCCTGAAGAGCCTAAAGAAAGTTGTTTATTTAGTCTTGGGAACAAAGTATGCTTTTAACAGCCCAAATCTGCAAGCTTCAGGATCTTACTCCTCCATGGAGGCCTGCTGGGACTAAATTGCGCCAAGAGAGAGGCTGAGGTCCCCCAGCATTGCATCTGACATGCTGGAGGTTGGAGCTCTCTGCAGATGCTCCTGGACAACCTCTCTTTTGGTTAACTCAGCATGGACCCTCACTGATGTCTGGGTGTGCAGGTAGACCAGCATGTGTTCACAGTCTCTCCCTGCAACCTGGCCCTGTTGTGTCACACAGCAAAGGGACCTTTCTGCCCCAGATGGTGTCACCTGCAAATACTGACTCCAGCATGCTTCACAGAGAGAGCCGGAGAGCTGGGAGGGTGCACAGGGCTGGGCTGGGCTCTGGGACAGGCATCCCTGTGCCTGGGTGGAGACATTAATCGGGCAACACAGTTATCTGAAGGGCCTGGTATAGGGAGCCCAGGGAGCATGGCATGGAAATCCCTAGCTGTCCATGATACACTTTGTGGTAGTACATGAAACTGCCACCTACACAGTGGGGAATAGCCCACACTGATGTTTGTGCTCTGGAGGGGTCCTGTTCCAGGGATGGCTTAAGCCCTGCTGCTGGGTCAGGTCCCATCTCCTCCCTCGCGGTCCCCTGGTACTTACAGGAGTTTGTGTATTGGCCAGGTCAATCAGGTTTTTTTTAAGACCACCATCCTCTGCTCACATCCTGCAGGCTGGAGAGCAAATAAAGAACACTGGACTCCAGCTAATGGCATACAAAGCTCTCAGCTTTCCTAGTGGGCCTCCTCAAAAAGCAGCTTGAGAGGTCATTTGGTTGCTCCAGCCCAAATACCTTCTGCGAGAGGCATGAAGCTGCACTTGGAACTTGAGCTCAGGCAGTTCCAGTTAGAGACAAAGAATAATTAGCAATGTCAGGGGTGGTTGGGAGGAAGCTGTCAAGGGAATGCTAAAATTTCCATCTCTCATCATCTTCTAAACAAGACTGGACACCTTTCTAGGAGGAACAGGGACATCACACAATTAATTGGGCTAAATGCAGAGGTAATGGGTGGGATCCTCTAGCCAGTGCTAGACGAAAGAACAAACTAATTTTCATTTCTCATCAGGTCTTTAAAGCATGTGAAGCCACATCAGTCATTTCCACTGGGAAGAAGCTCAGCTGATTTTGGCCTCTCTTCTCAGACACGCTCCCAGAATGGGATTGAAGAGAGTCCTGCACTGGTAAAGGTAGATTGAATACAAAGGTGTTTCTGTCTAATTTCTGTGATTTAGTGATGCTTCTCCAGTCCCTGATGCTGCCCACTTGAAGGTGCTTTACAAAGACCCAGGGATGAATTAATTCTCTGACTCCACCTGAAACCCAAAAGAGCAAACCTCCCCCATGGGCCAGAGGGGTTCCTGGCACAGTCCCTTGCTCCATTTTTGCCAAACTTGGTTGTATCTCAAGTCTGAATCGGCAGCAGGAGCAGCTGTTGGACATCTGCTTGGGCGCAGAGCTCTGACACAGCAGGCCCTCTGGTCTCACCTCCTGAAGTCTCCAGCCACATGGCAGGTGCTCCCATGTCCACTGTATTTTTCGACAGCTGGTTGGTCACTTCCAGGTTGGAGGCGAGAGAACAGCTCCTGACGCACAATCAGCACCCATGTGTTACCAGGATGGGAAGCAACCACCCCCCAGGGACCTGTGTAGTTCTTTCTATGTTTTATGAAGAACTCAAGAGCTAACCGAGGTAAAGAGCGAGAAGGAGAGGAGCCATGGGTGAAAGCCACAGCAAATGAGAAGATTTGAACTGACACTTACCCAGGAATTAAAGTTTTGATGATTATTTCACCATCATGGTGAAATATGGTGCTCACAGACACCTTCTCATATTTCTTGAGGTCTTTGATCAAGCTGGAGTGAGAAGCTACGGCGATGGTGTGCCACTTCCCTGCAAGCTAGAGAGCATGGCTGTGCAGTGATTAATACAGTGAGCAATGAGAGATTCAGGGATATAGCAGGAATCCCCCACTCCCTCCTCTTCCCAGGCTGCTGACAGGGTGGATGAGCATCTCTTTTGCCAGGCACAACTGCAGTCTGCCATAAAGAGCTAACCCAATGCAAGCTCCACTTGGCCAAACCCAGGTACGCTGTGACCCTCATTATCCCACTGACTGCCCCACTAAGGCATTCAGGCACCTAAATGTCATGCTGGTGAATGTCAGGAAGCCTGAGGGACTTTGACTTCCAGCTGGAACAGGGGTCCTTGTGAAAACAGACAGGTAGGTTTTGTCTGACCTCTACTCCCTCAGGGAGACCGTGTCCAAGCAAGGCATCTTCCCTGTCCTCCACCATTGGAAAACACCCTCCAGCAGCATTACCTTCTCTCCATCACAATATTCTTTCAGAGGGATTTTTGCCCAGGCCTGAAGCATCAACAGAAGTATCAACTCCTGGAGCAAGAAAATGACCTTCAGCACACCTTTGAGAAAGACAAGCTCCGCAGGCAGCTCAGAGCTTTCATCCCTGTGCATGAATCCTCAGAGGCAGCGGAGCAAACCCTCCCTCGTCCCCTGTCTGTGTGATGGCCAGTGCCAAGATAACACGGTGTCATGGATTAAACCCAGCCAGCAACTAAGCACCATGCAGCCACTCACTCACTTTCCCCCCACCCAGTGGGATGGGGGAGAGAATTGGAAGGAAAAAGGTAAAACTCGCGGGTTGAGATAAGAACGGTTTAATAGAATAGAAAGGAAGAAACTAATAATGATAATAATAACAATAATAATATGACAATACTAATAAAAGGATTGGAATATACAAAACAAGTGATGCACAATGCAATTGCTCACCACTTGCTAACCGATGCCCAGTTAGTTCCTAAGCAGCGATCCCCCCAGGCCAACTCCCTCCCCCCAGTTTCTATACTGGGCATGACACCACATAGTATGGAATACCTCTTTGGCCAGTTTGGGTCAGCTGCCCTGGCTGTGTCCTGTGCCAACTTTTTGTGGCCCTCCAGCTTTCTTGCTGGATGGACTTGAGAAGTTGAAAAATCCTTGACTTATTCCAAACACTACTCAGCGACAACTGAAAACATCAGTGTGTTATCAACATTCTTCTCATACTAAATCCAAAACATAACACTATACTGGCTGCTAGAAAGAAAGAGAACTCTATCCCAGCCCAAACCAGGACACATGGTTAGCTGGGTTTCTCCCCACCTGCAGCCAAATGGTGTGTTCCTACTGAGGTCTGAGACAGAGCCATCCCCTCAGGTCCTCTGAGAGGGCAGGGAGAAGGGGGTGAGAAACTCTCTGCCAGCTTCAGTCCCACCAATGGTTTCCATGGGTTCAAAGCAAGAGGCTCCAGAGTGATGGAGAGCGCCAAATGAGCTCCTCGGCACCCTGGGGTGCGTCCCACCTGGTCCCAGGATATGGCCCATCTGCTTAAGTGATTCTCATTTCATCCCTAGATCTTCCTTTGCTGTGGGTAAAGCTTCACTCCCCCAGACTTTTTTGCTCAGATGTGGTGGTGTGGAGCAGTGCTCTCCAAACTCTTTTGATTGCACACCCTTATCAGTGAAAAACTTTTGAGCAGGCACCCCCAATATATGTATATTTATTCCTAAATAATATACATGCATGTTATAAAACATACACAGTAATCGACATTTTAAAAGAACAAGATAAAGATTAAATAAACACTAGTTTTAAAATATTGTTTTATTTATTAATGGTACCAAAAATACTTTCTTCCTGCACCCAATAGATTGTCTTGTGTACCCCCTGGGGCAGAGAAAACAGGGATCTCCCCTGACAGATAAGTCTGATAAAAGGGATATACATTTCTTTCATCCCTAGTGACGCTGCTGGAATTTACAGCAAGCTCTGTTGGTTCATATTGTGGTGTGGTCTCGCCTGTCAGTGTTGTGAGTTGATGAAGGCTGACCGTGGAGCACACTCAGGACTTGTGGTGCCTGACCCTTCCCTGCCACAAGGGTTCTCCATCCTCTTTCCCTGCCTGGCACCTCCCGAGATGCATACCTGGCCAAATACTAACGTAGCTACAACTGGCAGGAGCAGCCATGAAATCACAGGTTTCCCTGTCAGTAGGGAGAGCAGAGGGGTGGCAGATAGCTCTGGTTCACCCTGCCCTGGGGACTGTGGGTGGGAAGGAATGTGAAATTCCTGTTTTATTTCCAAAGAATCTGCCGATTTTGTAGATGTCCTAAAAACTGGGTTCCCCAACTGGCCCTGCCTTGTCCATGTGCTCTGGGAGGATGTGTTGCATCCTCACCTGAGTGGGATAAGACACGTTGGGTTCTTACTGGGAAATCCTTGGCTCCATCAGGGACAGGGCTGTTTCCAATCACAGAAAACCAGTTCCCTTAATTTCTGCTAAGTAGGAGTCTTACAGAGTCTTGAAAAGAAATCCCAGCCCAACATTCAGCTGAGGTCTGAGGAGCATGTGTTTCACTATGCCTGTAGGTATATCTTCTTGCACGCACTGAGCAGTGGTCACAGCATCCTTTCACACTCCTTTATTTATGACCATGAGGTAACACCTTCCTGGCTCTGTGTGCTGCTGAGAGCCCCTGAACCCTTCCTGAAGGCATGTCATGAACCAGATTAATCTGCACTCCCACCCACACTCCTGCCTTATCGCCACCATTTTGCATGTGGAAGCAGCTCTCCATTCCCAGGATTAACTTTGACTCCTGAAACTACAAAGATCAATCCCCCGACCATGGTTTTTCTACTTATACATATTTTATTGCATTAAGGGAAAGACATCCGGCTCTGCAGTGTCTGGAAGTCCAGCCCAGACAAGATTATCCACCACTTAACTGGAGATGCAAACAGCCAAGCATTACTGCTGTGCTTTGCATGGTGTTTCACCTCAGAAAGGGTTCTGCTTAGGAATAAAAGCTCTTTCCAGAAAGCCTGACAAAGCCCTGGTATAGATAAATGATTGAAAAAAATAAGGCTTACCAAGGGCACTGGCACATCAAAGGCAGCCTGTGGACAACCAGTACAGCTTCTCTACCTGGGCAATACCTATTTCTTAGGAAAAAAGTTCCCAGAATTACTTATTGGGAGAACTCCTGTGGCCAAGCAATCAGCAATTTTACAAAATATCCTCCTAGTCTATTCAGGTCTCCAGAGAACGTTGCTTGCCATCCTTCTACCACCGGTCTGAGAGGGTGAAGACCTCCGCAGTGCTCCACACTGGAAGGATGGTACCCGGCTCCTGGGATGGGATGAGACACAGCTCACGTGCCTGGGGTCGTACTTGCATGAGTTGGGCTTTCTGAAGCTGGCAGTGCAAGTTCAAGCCAGCTGTGCTAGGGGCTTTCAGACTTTGTGCAGGACAATGCTGTGAATTAGGTACCCAGCCTCTGGGTCCCCACTGGGCGATAATGGGTCTGAGCACAGGATGCATTGGTGAGGCAGAGCTAGGAGCTGCTGTTGTGCCCCCACCAGCACCACATGGCACTTCCCGACTGGGAGTCCCAGACCCGTTCATGTGTGTTGGGTCACCGAGAGCTGCATCCCTGCAGTGGGAAGGGTGGGGTCGCTCAGCACGATGCCTGCAACCTTGGTGGACATCCGTAACACCTCTCTGTGCAGGGCTTTCCCGATGGCCCCTTTGACCTCACTGTTTCTCAAGCTGTAGATGATGGGGTTGAGCATGGGGGTCACAACGGCGTACAGCAGGGCGAGGACCTCATCGATCTCCTTGGAGCCACTGGAGTGAGGCACCAGGTATGCAATGGCCCCAGTGCCAAAGAACAGGGTCACCACGGTCAGGTGGGAGGTGCAGGTGGCAAAGGCCCTTTGTGTCCCTGTTCCCTTCTGGAGGACAGCCCTGATGATGTGAGCATACGACACAAGAGTAAGGAGGAAAGAGCCCATTGCAATAGTCCCAGCCAAAGCATACAAGGCAGCCTTGTTGAGGAGAGCATTAGGGCTGCAGGATGCCTTCAGCAAGAAGGGTATCTCGCAGAACAAGTGGTCGATCATGTTGGACCCACAGAAGGGCAAGCAGGCTGTGAGGAAGGCCTGGATCAGAGAGGAGAAGGAGCCGCTCAGCCATGAAATGGCCACTAAGCAGTGGCACATCTTCTTGCTCATGAGTGCTGGGTAGCGGAGGGGCTGGCAGATGGCCAGGTACCGATCATAGGCCATGGCAGCCAGGAGTATGCACTCAGAGCCCCCAAAGCAAAGGAAGAAGTAGATCTGCGTAATGCAGCCCACAAAGGAGATGGTCTTCTGTGGTGAGAGGGAGTCTCCAAGGATCTTAGGGAGGGTGACAGAGGAGTAGCAGATGTCCAGGAAGGAGAGGTGGCCCAGGAAGAAATACATAGGGGAGTGCAGGTGGGCATCCAGCCAGATGAGGGTCACGATGAGCAGGTTCCCCAGCACCGTCACCAGGTAAATGAGTGAGAAGCACAGGCAGAGGGTCACCTGTGCTCTGTAGGTACTGGAAAATCCCAAGAGAAGGAACATGGTGGGGCTGCTGAGATTTCCCTGCTGCAGGGATTTGGGGCTCATCTACAGGGAGAGCTGGAGGAGATAAGGACAGGTAGAAGGAGGGTGAGCACTCACCCCTGCCGTGGTGCATCACCAGCCCTCCACTCTGCTGCTTGGTGGGCTGAAGCTGTGCCACTGCCCTGGCATTCCTCACACCTTGCTCCAGGGACTTGGGACATACACACATCTCTGGGGGCAGGTGGTGGGTCTCAGTCCATGGGGTTTCAATCCTCAAGGCAACCCCCAACTCTTTGTCACCTGAAGGAGACCAGAGAGAGCTGGGACCTCACCACTGTGGTCAGTAAGGATCCCAGGGACTGCTAAATGAGAGTGGACGAGAGCAGCTCCTCTCTCCCCTCCCGGTTTCCTGGCCTGCAACTGGAGATTGATCTAAAGATGCCACAAAACGTGACAGGTTCTGCCTGAAGAGCTGCTGCCCTTCATGGGAGCAAATTGTGTTTACACCATTAGTGAAGATACAGAAAGGTCTCCTCCTTCCCCTCTCCATCACAGACTGTGGGACCAGATCTCAAAAAAAAAATCTTTGAACATTACAGACAAAGAAGGTGTCTGCTTGCAAATACTGCACTGTAGTTGTTAGCTTCACGTTCACACCTAGAAAACAGTGCAAGGGAGGGACCTCCAAGAGTCTGAGAGATCATAGAAGGACCAGAAAGGCATCTGAAGGTGACTGTGTTGTTCAAACAGACTTGAAGGTGGCAAGGAAAAGCAGAGACACTAGCCTGCAGGAAAAGGGAAAGACCCTGAATCTAACGAGAAACTGGAGCTCAGGCATAAATGGAGATGAGATACAGAAGATTTTGAGTGTGAACCTAAAACTACTGAATTCACAGGAAGAGCAGTAAGGAGATCATCAGAGATTTGCACAAGCCTGCAAGAAGCTGTTGGTACTGACACAGCTGTCACCAGAGAAGTGTGGGAGCATCTGCCAGGAACAAAAAGGAGGTGGGTGCCAGGCTGAGAAGACTCGAGCACCCTCAAATGACATTGCAAGCTCCCTCCAAGAAGGAACAAGGACAACCCCACCATGCTGGGGATGTGCTCCACAATGTGGTGATTCAGGGATGGGCTGTGGATTTGTCTTGGTGCCCAGCAGTTGGGTGGGTGTGCGAGCAGGGAGGGAGAGAAGAGCAGCCAGCCCAAGGCTGGATGACACAGGAAGGGCTGGGGTGCTTGAGCAGCTGGGAGCCTCCACGGACACACTCCTCAATGCAAGGAGGCATGCCAGTGGGATGGGAGAAGCCTTCAGGGATCTAATGCCAGGCTTTGAACCACAAAAGAAATGGAGGTTGAAGCAGAGGCATGTACTCGCCATGCTAGTTTGGTTTGTGCTGGAAGAGTAGGAGTTGGTAAACAAGGACACAACCACAGAGGGAAGGGAAGCACCTGTAGGGATAAGAGCAGCTGAGAGAGTGGTATGGGTAGCAAAAGGCTGATGTCTCCTCTGGCTGAGGAAGACCAGATGATCCATAGGAAATAGCACAAACAATTTTGGCCTCATGCAAAGCTGGCATAGAGGAACTCAAATTACTACATGGAGCTGTCCATGGCAGCAGATGTTCCCAGAGGTCAGAGGAATAGCTGCTGTGACCAGAGCAGAGGCAATGGAGGACACAGGAGGAGAAGGTAAGAACAGGAGGCGAGGAGGAAGGGTAGCACAGCATAAGATGTTGAAAGGCACCAACAAAAGATCTTCCCGGATCTAGATTGCCTTGGGAAAGAGGGAAAGGAAGGTCTGCCCGGATGGTGCTGGGAGCCTCTCACAGATCCCCCAGCCAGACTGGGGCAAGGACAAAGCCCCAGGGAGAAATCCTTCCAGGAAGAGTAACTCTTTGGAGGGGTGGTGGTGTTATGAATCATAGCCTTGTCTGTAATGGTCATTCCAGATATCCTTGGATATGACATCTCACGTAACTCTTCACCAGGTCACAGCATGAAGCGAGCTGATGGGGTTTTTTTGTACCTGTTCCTGAAAAATAGGCTGTTTTTAGAAGAGCTATCTGAGAAAATATCTGCAGCTAGAGTAGGCATGAGTCAATGCCATTTTGCGCAAATGGGAAGATCAATAGGAGCAGATTGGTGGCTGTGCCTGTGAACAAGCACAAATCAGGACAAGTAAGGAGAGCTGGTGACTGCAGCTGGGCAGATTTGGGAAGTTGAGCATGCAAATGTAGAAAAGAGCTGGGATTTCATGAAAGAAAAGGTGCAAAACCCAACTAAAAACTCCCTTTCAAGCACGGGGGAGAGGCTGGTGGAGCAGGGCTTCTCCCCTAGCAAACAAGCAACATATATACAACAAGGAGGGTATCTGGAAAGAGTAGAAAATCTGCAAGGAAAGAAAAGAGCCTGAAAAGCAGTAAGCAAAGTCTGCACTGAAAGATGAAGGAGTGCAGGGAGACTGTGAAAATTGCTTGTAGTGTTATGAGATTAATATACGCCCTTCAGCCATGTAGCTGAAGGACAGGCAGCCCCGCAGTGCTTCTCAGTTCAGTGCCCTGGAAGTCAAACATCGCCCACTCCCAGTTTTCCAGGAGGACAATGATGATTTATGGCAAAGGTAGGCTGGCCGATGACAACATGAGGGCACAGGGACAGCAGCATTAAGGAGGGAGGAGAGTCTTCAGAGGTTTGCTGCATGTCAGCAGGGGTGCAGGAGGTGAGCATGACTGCACCTGAATTCAGGAAGAATGAATGCTGCTTCTCCTGCCATGAAGGTGCAAAGCATCTTTGTGATGGGGGCTACATCCATTGGGAGAAGAGGAATCCAGCACCAGGCATTTACAAGGCTTTAGGGGAAAGAAAAAGAAGGAAAACTAGGTGGGCACAGGAGCTTTGGGACTATAGAGCAGTCCCCTGCCTACAGGGTCCTCGGCTGGAGAGCCAGCGGTCCAGTCAGCCCAGGGTAGTCATGAGTTGTGAGTGTGGCACAGGGTGCCAAACTGGCCATGGGGACAACAGAGAGGTTTCTAGTCCATGTGGGAAAATACTGATGCTGTGGTACATTAGTGATACCTTGTCAGGTGGTGCACAGGGAGCAGGGAGCCCGCTCAAGGAGGAGGAAGCTGAGCCAGGCTGCCAGAATGCCTGGAGAGGGGAGAGTCCATCGAAGAGGACATGGTGCGACATGGTCAGCTCAGAGAAGCAAAGCCAAGCAGGGAAATGGCTGCAGCATCAGGGAGAAGAGCCCTTTGCTCAAGCACGCTGCTGTGGGTAACCCTGCCATGGGCAAGCCTGCAAGAGCTAGCAGGTTAAACCCAATTTAAAAAATGACTTTGACCCACGAATCATCTCCTTAGATCCACCAGGGTTTGGACAAGGAGCCAAGGTCTCACATGGTGCCTTCTCAGGATGTTTGGGGCCCAAAGTGCTCATATCATGGGGCAAAGGCAGGAGGGGTTTTGGTTCCTAAATCTCTTTGTCACCATTGAAACCTTTTCCCTTTATCTAAAATAAACCTGTTCTAAGTATAAGTAAGTGTCCATAGAGCCTTTGCGTTGGTTTAAGGAAGCAGAGGTGGAAAACTACATGCCTGATTCACCTGGAAGACAGCACACAGACAAACCTGGTGCAAGACCCCTGGGGAGGGCACACATCCCCAGCTCCCTCCTTGTACCTTATGGCCTCCCCAGAACCGGGGACATACCAAGGATCTGGTGCCCCCAGGGCACTGCCACAGTCTGGGCTATAAGAAAATCAGCCTGGCTTCTCTGGCACCAGTTGCCTCACTGGGAGGTGGAGGGCACAGGAGGGATGAGGCATGAGGCATGGCAGACCATGTGTGTCTCCCAGCAGTGTCCTCCAGCCCGTGAGCCAGGGAAGGAGGAGATGTGAAAGGCATTGTGCAACAGGGATGCAAGTGGCATCTTCATTTCATTTTCTGATTACTGTAGGGGTTTGCAATTACATCTGCTGATCTGATAGTCATTAGCTGGATGATCACCAGTCATAGGAAGTGTCTGTTTGCCTTTCTGCTAATTAAATTGCATTTGATTTGCAATCAGATCTAATACGAGACAGGTGAGTTTGAGGTAGACTCAGGAGCAGCTGATGGGTGCTGCTCTGCATGAAACGGGGCCCAACACCACAGTCTCGCTGGGTTTGTAGAGCCACAGACCGGGAACACTGACAGGAAACAGGCTGTGGCACAGTTGAACAAGGGACACGTCTGCAGCCAGGCAGAGCTGTGTTTGCAGTAGGGGCAGGGCTCCTGCTACACTGCGAGCAGGTGAGCTGCAGTGCTGTGAACTTTGAGACGTGTACCAGGCACTTGGGTACTCATCTGGCTGCTGGGCTGTGAGAGGGACAGCAAGGACAACCACGTCTGCCAGTGTGGGAGGGGGACACAGAGAGCACAGCAAGGCAGAGCTGGCCTCGCAGAACCCCAGTATGAGGCTGACTCCTTCCTTCCTCGATCCTACAGCTGTCCTGCCCTCAAGCACTCACCCTGCACAGATGTCTGGAACACTGGTGACCCAGCACCTGCATGGCTTACCTTGAGAAGATGCTTTCTTTCTTCACACCAGGTGTGTCTGGCAGCACCAGCAGTTTGGGACACCAGGGTGATTTCAATAAACTCCTGGGCTGCACCTGGGAAAAGATCCCCTGTTACGGCACAGCCCTTTGGGCACAGTGCTTTCTTATGCTGTGGGAGCAGGGAAGCACACTGCAAGGGAATATGGTGCGCCGAGTTCTGTGTTCAGTGCCTGACTGTGGACATCCCCCTGAGGGCTGCTCCAGCAGCATCCCCATGAAGAGGGGCCCAAACCTCCAGGGGCCAGGATGGGGGGCAGGTCTGAAGTTGTCTTTGAACTTCTTAGCAGCTAGAGACACCCAGAGGGGTGGTCCTGTGGTGGAGGTGGAGTAGAACAGTGGGCTCTGCAGCCAAAGTGGCTCAGAGACACCCTTAAGAGCCTGAGTCCAGGAATATGTCAGAGTTAGGCTCTTCAGCCCGCGCTTTCCTTTTCTAGCTTGTTTTCCCCACTTTTGCAACTGAGAATGTACCTCCTGGCTTTGCTGGATAACCTTGGTTTCTTCTAGACAAGCTCATCTAGATTTAAGAGTGACTTAGGGGGCTCTAGCAAGCGTAAGGTGTGTTGCTTCTCTGAACCTCTGTTTGGAGACCTTCCACCTCTAAGAAATATGGGAATCTGGAAGGGAAATTTTCCCCCAGATGCACCAATCTGCCAAGGTCAGGGTGGGGCCTGAGAGCATCCACATCTTTGGGGAGGGGAGAATGATGGAGACACTGGCCAGAAACAGAAGCACCCCTCCCTGATGTGGCACTCCTCCCTGCCCCTCCGGATCAATCCCTCTTCCCACTTTCAGTGCACACAAGTGCGTTTTGGAGCCTAAAGTCTCCCTCGTATTTCACCGTAGCAGCCTCGGCTGTTCCCTGCTCTGCCTGCAGATGTCTGGCAGCAGCAGGCAGCTGGCAGCAGCAGGCAGCGCAGGTGATGGCCACAGGGGCAGAGGAGGGAGGGCTGAGAGCACACCTAGATCACACGTGTTAGGAGTGGGCATCTTCCCTGGTATTGGCCACAATTATAATTAATTTATGGGTGGTAAGTAATGAATAAATAATTTCTGTGAGCATTTGGCACTCAGCTGGCTGTGTTCAGCTGCATTCCTTGTTATCCATCCCATTTGCATATCTCTATGGCCTGGGGAGCCACAGGAGGGTTTCGGTTGGAAGGTACCTTGAGGGGTCTTTGGTCCTGCCCCTGCTCAGGGCAGGGCCAGCTTTAAAGTTAGATCAGCTTGCTCAGGGACTTGTCCACCTCAGTTTGGATACCTCCAAGGATGGGGAGGTACTCAACCATGTTTCTGGACGTGCTTTAGTGCAGGACCACCTTCATGATGGAGAACTTTCTTCTTTTGTCCTACTGGAATTTACTGTGTTGCAGCTCATGCCCATTGCCCTTCATCCTCCTACCAAGCACTCGGGGAAGAGTCTGGCTGCATCTTCTCCAAATCCTCCCTTGAGGCAACTGGAGAGAGCAGCCAGATATCTCCTTCACCTTCTCTTCTGAGGGCTGGACCAGCCCACCTCTCTCAGTCTCTCCTCGTACGTGCTGTGCTCCAGGCCCTGACCAGCTTCATGTCCTCCACTGGGCTCTCTGCAGTTTGTCAGGACCTTTCTTGTACTGGGGAGCCCTAAACTGGAGCCAGATCTCCCAACACAGTCTCACAAGTACTCCCTTGAGCTAATGGCTGCCCTTTGCTAACTCACACCAGGATGCATCTGGCTGCCTTTGCTGCAAAGGCACTCTGCTGACCAATGTTCAGCTTCTTGCCTGCTGGACATGCAGGGCTTTTCCTGCAATGCTGCCATCTCCTTGCAGGCCCAGTCTGCCCAGTTGCATGGGGTTAGCCTAACCCAGCAGCAGGACTTTGCATTTGCCTTGGCTGAATGTCAGGAGGTTTGTGCTACCCCATTCTGGGGGCTGCTGTGGCCTCTCTGAATGGCAGTTCCAGCATAACAACCTGTTCCCAAAGCTTTGATGTCCCCAAAGCTTGCACATCGTCACTGATATTTGGCATTGCTGGGGCTGATGCATCTTCACACATTTCAGGAGATGCTGACCCTGACAGTTTGGGAAGTCCCCAGCCACCTTGCTTGCCACGTTCAAGCCACCAGACACTTCCCATCAGGCATGTTGGATCAGCCAGTCATGGAGCCAGGGTATAAAAACACGTCCTGAGGTGATCCAGGTTGAAAGTAGCCACACGCTTTCAACAGCTTTCAACACCTGGAGGAAGAAGGAACATCCGAAGCCAGTTGCATTTCGGGTGTTGGTGCTTCATGAAGCTGTGGCCCGAAAGGGCATCTTGCTGCCCCAGCAGCGCTGAGGTTTATTCCTCACTTTTAATGGGTCTCAGATGTGTCGTTAAAAGTTTCTGAACTTCTGCAGTCTTAACTTCTGAAAAGGCTCCAGGGGGCTTGTTTTGCCACTGCAATGCCTGGGGACAGGAGCTATATTTGCCCCTTCTCAAACCAGGGAGCAAAACCAGTGTTTGTTCCTCTGTGGGGCTCAGACCAGCACAGAGGTGTCTACAAGCAGTAATTGGCAATTTAGAGGTGATTCACTCCTGACCCGTGGGAGTTCAAGTCATTTATGTCTGTGCTGTCAAGAGCTGATGCCCATCACCCAGATCCTGGTGAGAGGTTGTCCCCAAGGCTGGAGGGTGGGAAGAGGCTCAGCTGGGCTGGCACCCGCCAGGTCCCACATCCAGTGGCACTTGAGGAAGCCCATGGTCTCACTCTACACCCAAGACAGATGGACAAGACCAGATGACTGCACGTTGTTGGAGTGACTCCTGCTGTGGTGACTGTACGGCCAGCTGGTGACAGCGGTGCTGGCACCTGTCACATGCAGAGGGACATCCAGGAGGCTCTAACACATGGTTGCTCCAGGCAGATTGGATGGGCACCCGTAGGCTTAGGTTTTTGGGATGGCCAAGAGCCCACAGGTCCTGAGCAGCAATCAGGAACGGGCTCACAGGCTGAAATCAAAACGCCATTCTTGTGATAGCCAGTGCTACCCTTAGAACCAGAGACAATCCGATACAGTGGCATTTTATTTTTAAAAGGGGAAAAAATGGAAAGTCAAGAGGATTAAATATCACATATGGCACAGAGATTGTCTGGAAAGACCAGCTTAGCTTCACTCTGAGCGCTTAAGCTGATATTAGCAAATACAAACCCTAAACAACATTACAAAGGGAAAGCCTAAATGGAAGCCAGCATGATTAAATCAATTTAAAGAAGCTGATCAGAAATAAGATAAATATTCTTAAACTTGCTGAAGCTGCATCCACATGAAGACAATAAAATGACCCCTGGTAAATTACCTGGCAACAATGTAAGACAAACAACGAAGACACCAGTCTTTGGCCCCTTGCTCCTCTACGCTGAGGAATGACATCTGCACTTACATACATTCCTTTCTTCAAAGGCACCGGGAGCAGGAATTTAACACTAGAAAATGTTTGACCCGTAGCCAGTCAAATTGAGAGTGAGTATTCAAAGGAAATAAGCTGATAGAAAAGTGAAGAAACTCTGCATCCACCTTGGCTGAGGAGGAGCTTTGGTGGATCCCCAGGCTAGACAATCTCTTTTGCAAACACTTGGAGACATCTGTCCTACCAATGCAGAAGTGCAAATGAGTATTAAGACAAAGGAGATGACATTTTCAGTCAAAGTAAATCAGGTATGAAACTCAAACTTTTCACTGCAGCATGTCATCTGCTGCTTAGACTCACCTTTGCTACCTCTACTTTTCACCAGAAGACTAGAAGAAGCAAAAATGCTGGCTTTTAAAGAGGTTGTCAGAGGCAAAGAGACTACAGACAAGTAGATCTACTATGCAGTGTGGGCAGATACTCACAAAAGCTGTAATAAACAGCAGACCTGGTTGATGTATGGACAAATTATGTCACAAGGAGACTGAATCCAACTTTTGCACAGGAAAATCACACCTCAGAAGTACAGTTTCTGGAGGAGTCAACAATATACGGGTGTTGGACACCCCCTGGTCAGCTGAGAAGGGTCTTCATCAAAGCTGCAGAGGACAAGCTGCCATAGGCTGGGGAGGAAGATCCTCGCTTGGATAAATGAGTGGCTGAGAGAGAAAGGGAGGAAGATCATCCAGGGAGCTCATTGTGCCAACAGACATCTTGTAATCCATCTCATCTGCATGCAGCAGGTGCCAAAAGTGGCAGATGCAGCATGAGAAGAAGTTAGAAGAAGACTGGGGAAAAGGACAAGGCACCATGTAAATCTGAGGTGTACCCACACCTTCTTGGATGAGTGGAGGTCCAGATCTGGTCACCCAGCCCCAGCAGGGACATGGCCTAAGCAGGGGAGGGAGAGAGAAGGTTGAGAGGCACAGCTCAGAGAGCAAGGAGACTTGTTAAAGATTTCAGATCTGGACCAGCATGAAGAAGATGAATAGAGAAGACAGTCTCACATCACCAGCAAGTACTGCAGCCATCAGCTGTGAGTCTCCAAATTGCTCCTCACACATCAAAGGCTGGTCCAGCACCTCCCTTGCCCCTCTGCTCTCTCCAACAGCTGGTTGGGACCCAGGTGCCTGGGCTGATCTCTGCTGCACCAACCCAGTCCTTGCCAGCCCATCTCACCAGTGTGCTCCCACAGTGCCTGGCCAAGGAGCTGCAGGTGAAAGCACTGCAACAAGCGAAAGGGATTGCAGAGATGGGCGGTGAAGCTCCTTGCTGCAGGGTACCAGCAGTGCCGAGAAGATGCCTCACCCCAGGAAGCCCTTAGAAACATTCAGGGAAAAAACGTCCCATGTCATTAAATATACAATGACATCTGGCCAGGTTTGCTGGGGCGATAAAAGGGGGCAGGTACAACCCTCTTTTCACCCTGTCCCTGAGTGCTTCTCCTTGCCCCTGAACCTGCCTGTTGTTGAAGGCAGGGTGCTGGGAGAGGGGCTGTGTGGTCCGATGAGCATTGGATGAGCAGCAGGTACAGGTACAGGCTTGATGAGAGGGTGGTTTGGGTTTGTGTGGTGTGGTTTTTTTGGTAGCAGGGGAGGGTGCCGCAGGGGTGGCTCCTGTGAGAAGCTGCTAGAAGCTTCCCTGGCTCCAAGCCAGACTTGCCTCTGGCCCAGGCCGAGCCCATCAGTGATGGTGGTAGTGCCTCTGGGAGAACAGATCTAAGAAGGGGAACCTGCAGTGAGTAGGGGGATTGGAATGTGAGAGGAACCCCTCTGCGGATACCGAGGTCAGTGAAGAAGGAGGGGAGGAGGCGATGCCCCTGCAGCCCGTGGCAGCCCATGGAGGGGAGCAGGGGAGCAGACGCCCACCTGCAGCCCAGGGAGGAGCCCACGCCAGAGCGGAGCAGGGGACTAGAGCGGAGTCCTCCTCCCCCTGAGGAGGAAGGAGCGGCAGAGACAAGGTGTGAGGAACCGACCCCAGCCCCCGTCCCCTGTTCCCCTGTGCCGCCGGGGGGAGGAGGGAGAGAGAACCGGGAGTGGGGCTGAGGCGGGAAGGAGGGAGGGCTGGGGGGAAGGTGTTCTAAGGCTGGGTTTACTTCCCATTAGCCTTGTTTTGATTTGATTTGTAGTCAATTAAATTGATTTTGTTTCTTCCCCAAGTTGAGCCTGTCTTTTGCCCGTGACCATAAGTGGGGAGTGATCCCTCCCAGTCCTTGTCTTGACCCATGAGCATTTCTTTATATTTTCTCCTCATCATCCCACCGGGGCTGGAGGGGGAGCAGTAACCTAGTGACTGCATGCTGCTTTGTTGCTGGCTGGGCCTAAACAACGACAGAGGGCTGAGGGACCCTGGGGCGCTGTGGTGGGGACCCCCCATTTGCTCTGCACAGAGGGGACTCACACCCAGAAAAGATCTGAAATTGCAGCCTGTGTGCATCCTGCTCTGGGGCACAGGGAGAACACAGACGGACAAAAGGAGGAGTGCAAAATGTCAGTGGCAAAGAGAAATGATCTCACTGCTGCCTGGCAGGGTGACGCCGGCACACTGCAGGAAGGAAATATTTGGCTGGAACACAATGTGGAGACACCGGGACTCCCCGTCACATAAAGCCCTTGGTGAAGGGTGTTGCGGGCAGTGGGATGTTTTCATCTGCGTCGATACATGTACCAAAAACAAGCCTCGAGGCAAAGCTGTGTGTGGGCCCGGTGCTCTTGGGATCATGGCAAATGCTGAACTGTTCCAGGCTAAACTGCCAGGGAGAATTCCTGCTGGAAATGCTTGGCTCCTTCCAAAGACGGTGGAGATGTTGCTGGGTTGGGAAGTCCCAGTGAGGTCCCTTGACCTGCTGTTGCTGTGAAGTGTCAAGATCAGAATAGGCAGTTTCCCAAATGTATTTTCCCAGTCTGTGGGAGGGGGAAGGAGCACCTGGGAACATCCTGAGGTGCTCAGCTGCTGGGATGACACCTTCCTGGGGCACCTGCTACCATCACGCAGCAGCAAGGCAGATCTCATGCTGAAACGAATGCCTGGGTGACCAGCCAGGCTGGCCAGGGATGGGCAGCATGGAAAAGCCAGGAGAGAGGATTTTGGAGGAAATTCCTTTTCCAAGAGAGGCACAAGCTGCTTCTTACCCTGCCAGACCTCAGTGCCTGCAAGCATTGCCCGAGCCCTGGAGATGAGCATGAGTGAGGTGGCAGGGCTTTGCTGGGGACATGAGTTACTCTGGGCGGGCTGTGGCTTCTCCCAGGTGGATTTGAGGAGCTGAACAGAGCAGGAAGGGGTGGACGGCGTGGGATTTCAGAAATATAAATTCAAAGGAACACAGTCTCTAGAGGCAGATGTCCACCACCACCAGATAATCTGACTCCAGTGGGGTTTTTCTCTGCATAGTGCCCAGGGACCATGCACAGCCCCGCACCAGCTCTCCAGGTTTGGATCCAGAGGATTCAGACACCCACCTTCCGCCTTCCACCAGCCCTGCAGCACCATGGGGCTGAGAGGTCCCAAAGCTGAGTCTTGCCCCTACCTTGGCCCAGCAAGAGCTGGTGGACGAGCGGGGCTCCAGGGGAGCAGAGGGCTGCAATCGCAGCAGGGCGAGCAGAGGTAAGGAGAGTTGGATAGTGGTGGTGGTTGCAGCCCTCCAAACTCCAACCTCAATCTCTGTGGCCAGGTCACACAGCCTTTCTCCACCCAGCCCGTTTTGCCCACAGGATTTCCAGCCTCACTGCATCCCTTGCCTCACCTCTGCCTGGCCATGGTCCTGCCCCATGGGAGGCACCCAGGAGGGAAAATACTGTTGGGTTCCAAAACTGCGCTTACTTGGGTGAGCTCAGCCCAGAATTGCCCCTGGCTCCTCACCATCCACAGACCCCAGGAGGACAAAAGAAGGGACCACACGCCTGAGCACCCCAGGTTCTCCCCAGACAGCTACACCAAGCTCTGGGGTAAGTTTCTGTTTATTTGGCAAAAAGGAGCAACTGCGCTGGAGGAGCAGGAGACCTGTCAGAGCCTTGACCACCGAGGTCGGAAGAGGGATGGCGGAGCAGCAGCCTGGAGCTTCAGAGTGTGGGTCTTGCATCACTCAGCAGGAGCATCCACTAGCTGGCCCACACCTCCTAGAAAACAGCCAGGAGAGGCGGGCTGAGTATTTGAGGTGAGGAGGCCAACAGAGAGGCCCAAGCAGAGCTCTCCATCAGGATCAGTGTGCTCTCTTCCAGTTCTCCCCAGCTCTGTAGGGTGAGCCATCTCCAGCAATGGATTTCTAGCTAACCCCTGCAACTGAATGTGTATCGGTGTGGTGGGAAATCACATGCCAGGGTGGACCAACAACAAACATGTTTTGCATGGTGAGACACCAACCCAGCCTCTGGCTGGTTTTGCCAGTCCACAACTCCAAGGTCCCTTTGGCAAGAGCCGGTGTCCTGGCCCTTACTGCTGGATGAACTCAGCAGCTTTCTCCACCAAACCAGTGGTTTCAGATCAAGCGCCCTTGCCCACTGCTGGGGAGCTGCACCATGGGGGTCCCCGCTGCAGAGCAGCTCCAAAAGGAATGGTCCGACCTGGGTGCAAGCTCCAGCACAGGTTCAAACAACTTGGCCCCCACAGTAATTCAAAGAGTTCATGGTGGCCCTTGCTGGGGCACCAACGGGGGCTAATTTCCAGCTGAGGAAACACTGTGTTGCACAGCAGCAACTCACCTACGCTTCATCGAGGCTGCATTCCTCTGTGAAAATAAAGAGAAAGGGTGAGTCTGGTGCTGTGGTCTGGCTAGTTCCTTTTAGCACCCAAAACAGACAACCCAGGAATGAACTTGAGCAAGGCAAAAGCCACCACGTGCCAATCCAGAGCACCTCTTGCTACCAGCACTTTCTTCTGCCAGCCCAGACCACAAAGTGGTAGCAGTGATGGGCTGAGCTGGTCCCTGCTGGCATGTCCTGGCTCCCCATATTGCCCAAGCCAGCCCAACACAGTGCTGGACAGTGCTCACCCTGGCTGGGCAGCATTGTGATCATCTCGTCAGTGAAGCTCTTCTCCCTTGCACGCTTCTTGAACAGTGCTGTGATTTTGGGGCTCACCTGCTGGGTTCTGCCTAAAGGCAAAGACATGAGTTAGCTCCAGGCTGTGGCCTGTCCCTGCATCTCTGGGGCAGCTGGTGAGTGTGCCCAGGTGAGGACAGGATGGATGACGGTCCCTGAGAGGAGGCTAGAGGCAGTGGTGGAGGTCCTGGAGGGTGGTGGTGGACAGGCACATGAGACACCCCTCCCAGGGGACAAGATGAAGCGGAGGTCCTGGCACCAGCACAGTGTCTCCTCTTTTGGTTCCCAACCCCACCGTTTCTGCCTCCCTCACAGCAGGACCCCAAGCTGTTCACCCCATTTCACCAAGCAACTTACCCAAGGCCATGTACTCCCAGCACAGTGCAGAAGCCTGAGCCCCAGCCTCCCCTGCCAGCCCCAAATCACTGCCCCTTCCCCTGCTGCGCAGGGACGCACAGCAGCCCCAGCCCCGCTCTTGCACCCCTCCCAGGGCAGGAGGGCAGTGGTGAGGCGGGGGATTCTCCCACAGGCCCCCCGACTCCTGGCCTCTTGGGACACTATGAAGCACCCTGACACCTCCCAGCTGTTCCCCCTGGTCAGCCTGCCACTGGCTACGCACTGTAGAGCCTCAGCATGCGTAAGGTCTTCCCGTCCTTCACTCTGGAGACAAAGATAACTGCGTACGTCTTGCCATCAGTATCCACCACCCGCACTGTTTTTTTGCCTCCCTCTGCAAAAGGACATGGAGGACAGCGAAAAATTAATTACGTTGTCCTGAGAACTCCCACACTGCAAAAGGACTGTAAGAGTGTGAATCAGGATGCCAGGGGCCAGGCCCACCCAGGCCCTTTCTTCTGTGTCGTGTTCCCCCCCCCCCCAAAGGGGTTTTTCCTCTTGCTAAGGCTCCTCTGAAAGCCTGGGAGAGCCCACAGATCACAGCAGAGCAGAGGGATGGGAAGGTGAACGCAGGAGGGTCTGGGGATGGTCACTGCAGACAGCGGAGTAGCCTGGCCAGTGTCAGACTAACACTTGGGCTGGGGATGGTGGGAAACCACTCTTGCTTCATCCCTTGGGAGTGTCCATCCACAGCCCCTTTGCAGACTGAACCTGCTTTTCCCAAGGGTTTAAGCTTGGTCTGAATGTGTCCTATCCCAGAGCAGCTTCCTAGAGGGAGGGAGTGTGTGGGGGTCTGCCATGTTGGTGGAACACCAGCCCTGGCACGGAGCAGCCCTGGGATGCAGCTGGCAACCGGCCGCAGAGGGATGTCCCCCCCAGGACCTCAGGAGAGGCAGGCAGGCACTCCCGAGGGCCACGTCCCCAGGGACAACCGGCTGCTTCAGACAGGGATGATAGGAAGTGCCTTTGCTCCGTTCTGGGTGCTGGGCTCTCCTGACTCACCAGAGCTGTAATATTCACCCGGGACACCTGTTTCCTTGTAGATCGACTCCCGTTTCTTACATCCCTCCGGTCTGCAAAACAGTGAAGGACACTCTGGCTGGGATGAAGTGACTCCCCTTCCCCTGGGGATGCTGGCTCTGGGGTCGCTACCCCAAACGTGGGACTTGCTGTTCAGGGATGGGTTGGTGTGGCCAGGGTGGGGGGGGACAGATGCCTCCCTTGGAGCAATGAGTGCCTGGGCTGGTAGGGCACAGTGCTGGCACCCAAGGATTGTCCTGTGGGGTCACAGCCATTCCCTTGCTCATGCTCTAAGCTTCTGGGATGAGGCTGGTCCTGCTGGGAAAGCTTTAATCGTAGGGTCCCTTATCACCCTGCTGCATCCCTGCTGGGAACAGTAGAGTGTCTCAGCATCTGTGGTGGGACCACTCCTGGCTGGTGCTGCCCTGAGCCTGCCTGGCCTGCCCTGAGGAAGGGGTCTCCACGATGCAGCTCTCCTGAGCCCCTGTTTTAAACCCTGGGGCTGGTGGTCTTGCCTCACTCCCTGCCCAGGTCTTTGGTGGGTGCTGGCTGGAGGCACCCAGGTGGAGACCCACCGGTGAAGGTCCACGGAGGAGGTCGGTCAGTGAAGCCTGTGGAGAAACGCGCTTGGCACTTACGTGGGAATTGCAAAGGAGACCTTCACGTCACCCTCCCTCAGGACTGTGATGCTGGCCATTGCCATCTTCAGCTCATCCTTCTTTTGGAGGTAGCCCTCGGAGTCGGAGGCCAGAGCAATAATGTGCCATTTCCCTGCAATCTGGTAGCAAGGGTGGGCTGTGAGTCTGGAGGAGCAGGCAGGGGCTTCCCCGTCCTCAGGGACTGAGCCAGGACACCCTTAGGCTATGGGACACGTGCATCTCCTCCAGGCACCAAAATCCCCACTGGGGCACCTACGCTGGAGCTGGGTGACTGCCCTCATCTGGGTGTGACAGCAGAGCCAGTGGTGGCTGTGGTGTCCCCTGCTGTCCCCAGTACCAAAACACCTCTCCAGTCCCCACCCTGGTGACCGGAGGCCACGCTCCCACCTTCCCTTCCCAGGGATGCCGCAGATCACCTTGCTCGTGTCCAGCCCCGCAGCCCCCAAGTTCTCAGCCTCCGCACGCAGCAAGCAGAGCAGGGCCAGCCCCAGGCTCAGTCTCACGGTCCTCATCTCGCCGCAGCCTCCTCCAGCTTCACCAGCAGGATGGAAAGCAGTGCCGGTGCTGCAGGCTTTATAGCGTCGTGCTCTCCCTCTCCTCCACCCACCCCCGCGCTGCTGCGTGCTGAGCTGCACGGATAATGCTGCTGGTGTTGGCTTGGGCAAGGTGGTGGTTTTGAAGGGTTGAAGTCACCTCAGGGTAAACAGCCTCCTGTCTTGCGGAAGAAGGGAAGTGCCTGCAAGCTCCAAGAAGGGGCTGAGAAGCGGGGTTGCAGGAGCTGTTGCACCAGTGCTGAAATTTAGGATTTTCCCGGTTTCCTTAGTTGCTCGTGAAAGAACAAAGAGCGCTTTTGTTTCCCAGCTGGCTGCCAGAGGGCTGCCGGGAGGAGTGGGGAGGTCCTTCCTGGCATGGGCTATGGCAGCACCGTCACCCCGTGACCCGTCATGAAGGGGCTCAGTGACCCATCCCTCTGGCCAGGCTGGCATCTGCCCCGAGGCTGCCGCTGGGACTGTGCCCACACTTAGGCGTCTGCACGTTGCCAGCATGACCTGACCCCACAGGGGTCACCCACCTGCTGTGGGGCACACAGGGTCCACAAAGTGGGGTGCACCCATAGCAGGGCAGGCAGAAGAAGGGGTTTGTGTCACTGTGGGAGTGTGTCCCCTCCTTCCCAGGGTGTGATGTCTCCTGTACCCTGGATCTGGCAGGCTCCTGGGGTCACAGCCCCAAAAGGGTCCGTAATGCTTACTCACAGCCCTGTGCCTGGCTAGGCACCAAGGGACCCCCACTCCAGGGCAGGGGGGCAGTGAGGGGGATAAGGGGCTGCCTCCACTCTACAGGAGGTGGAGGCAGATGGATGCTGCCCTTGGGACTCATGGCAGCATGGTCCTGCCTTGGTCAGTGGGCAGATGGGGGGGACAAAGGGGGATGGGAGACAGGCATGGGGGTCCCAGTCCTGCCGTGCATTTACCCTGGGCAGTCATGGCACAGTGCCACTCCTGCCTGGGTGGCCCTGGAGGGGGACTGAGCAAAGAACGGGGTGTCCTGGGGACGAGCTGCCTGCTGGGAGTCAGAGCCCATGCAGGCAGGGCTGGGCAACCCAGACCTGCTCCCCACGAGCCAAGGTGCATAAACCCCTGTTCATCCCAGCTCGATTCTCCCCTGCCCACATCCCTACCAGCTACCCCACTGCACCTTCTTCATCCTCTGCTCCCCATCCTCCCCATGCTGGGCGCAGCAAATAACACCACAATGGAGCCCCCCAACGCCCCTGGGGTGCTGAGAGAAAGGGTCAGATCCAGGACCGCTGGGTCAGGGTGCCTGGGGACCCTAGCAGCACCCCTGCTCCTGCCAACAAAAGCACCGAGCTCTGGTGCAGCTTCTGCACCTATTTATTTAGGAGGGTGAGGCATGATCCTGGTGCAGGGCAGTGGGTCCGGCAGAGCCTGGCTGGGGAGGACGAGACGGGGCGCCACAGAGGTGGGAGCAGAGCCCTGTTTCCACCAGGTCTGGAGGACAGATGGCCCTGGTGTTGGCCCCTACAGCTGCAGGGAGGCAGGACAGATGGACAAGCAGTTAGAGCAGGGGAAAGGCAATGTGATGCAGAGCCCCGAGGCAGGTGGGGGCCTCCCTGGGGTGCTGCGAGTCCCTGCTTAGCCGAGGCCATGCCAGGAGAGAGACCCGGCTTCCTCCAGCCACACTCACCTGATGGCCTAGGTGCACTGATCTGTTGAAAAGCAAAGAGAGGGGTGAGCATACATACCATGTGCAGTGCCCTGAGTCCCCACGCAGCGTGCCCATGCAGAAGGGCTGTGCATGTCACCCCGTGCCCTCCTGGCACTCACCTGACTTGGGCAGGATGGCCAGCATGTCCTTGGTCAGGCCCACGGTGGGGATGAGCTCTTTGAACTTCTGCAGGAGCTGGGGGCTCATGTTCTGCTCCCTCGCTGCAGCCAGACACCCAAAGCGGGGGCTAGTGAGTGTGAGGGGACCTAGCAGCGAGCCCCACACCAGGGGTCCAGCTCCCACAGGGCAGTGATAGGACCCCAGGGAAGGGCAAAGGCAAAGCCATGGGCGTGGAGGGTGGACACTGGGCAACCCACAGCTGCCCTGGGCTGGCAGCAAAGGGGCACAAGCCCCTTGGGATGAGTGACCCACCCACCTGGGGTGGTGTGGGGCAGCTGATGGGGCTGGGGGCCTGCAGCTGGACTGGGGATGAACCAGGGATATTTTTGGTGCAAGGATTCATTCACCCCAAAATTAATTCCCTGGGTGCCAGGACATTGGGTGCTGACATTGGCGTCCCTGGGAGGTGGTGGGGACCCCAGCCCCTGTCCCCTGCTGGTGCCCGTATCCCTCCCCAGGGAGCCGTGGGTGCCCGTCCCCAGTCCTGACACCCACTGAGGAGCTGCAGTGCGGTGCTGGGCTCCTGCCTACTCTGCTGGAGCTCGTGCACGATGGCGTAGCAGCTGTAGTCCGTCTCCATCACACGCAGGTCTCTCTTCTCTAGTGCTGCTAAAGGACCCCAGACAGTGCCCGGTTGGGCAACATGGCACAGCCTGAGCACCTTGGTGGCCCATGCTGGGGCTCACGGCTCAGGGCCTGAGCCCCAGATTTGCCTGAGGTGGGTATGAGAAAGGAACCCCTGTGCGATCTGGCAGAGCCGCAGCATGACCTCTTGCTGAGCAATGGAGGAAGAGGGGCCAAACCCGCCTCCCACTGCTCCCTGGGCATGGGGGACCAGTGATACCCACCCTCCATTTCAGGGTGTCCATGGGTCCGTTCCCCCCATCCACACATACCCATGTAGTGCCCTGCCTGCCCGCTTCGCTGGAAGAGCAGCTCAAACTTTTGGCATCTGTCCAGCCTAAAGAGGGAAAATAGAAACACCAAACATGACTGGACGCCACGTGGGAGGCCAGCGGGGCGGTGGGGCAGGGGGGAGCCCAGCCCACCCAGGGGATGTGCCAGGGCACAGGCAGGACCAGGCGCTGGCAGGGCAGCAGGTCCGTGGGAGGGTGTTCCCTTGGTGGGGAGGGGAGTCCTCTTGCCCAACTGGGACAAGGCGAGCATGATGGGCACTCACAGGGGCCAGACAAGCTTCATAGCCAGGTCCCCCTCCGGCGTGAAGCTGATGGTGGCGATGGACGACTTCATCCTGTCCTTCATCTTCAGGAACACAGAGCAGTTGGAAACGGCAGCTGCGACATGCCACATCCCTGCAAACTGCAGCAGGACATCACTAGTGGGGTTTGGGGAAAGCCATGGGGACCTGCCACCTGCCAGGGGGACCTGCCACCCACCATAGAGGACCTGCCAGCCTGCAGTGGGGGACCTGCCACCTTCTGTGGGAACTTGCTACCCTCTGTGGGGACCTGCCAGCCTATGGTGGGGAACCTGCCACCCACCACGGGGGACCTGACAGACCATTGTAGGAACCTGCCAGCCAGCAGTGGGGGAACTGCCACCCTCTGTGGGGACCAGCCAGCCTAACATGGGGACCTGCCACCCACCTGTGTGCAGGACACCCTGCCCCGCCCCGTGCCAGGAGGGCAGGCGCAGGGTCTGGCCCATGTTCGCTGGGGAAGCACTGCACAGTTGGGGGCATCATGGCCCCGGGTGTTCGTGTCCCTGCAGCAGGGCCACCACTGGGTCTGGCCACAGTGGGCAGGAGCTGGCCAGGACTAACCCAGTTTTGCGCAGGCATTCATGCTCTCACGGAAGCTGCCCAGGGTGCCTGGGGGTGCCCAGCCGTGCCCGGGGATGCAGCATGGGCACCCTGCCCCAGCCAGCCCCTCCAGCCCATGCAGGACCAGCCGGGAGGGCACCCTGTGCCATTACCTTTTCGATGTTGAAGCCCGGCTGCACAGGGACCTCGGCCCCTGCCTGCAGCAGGCAGAGCAGAGCCAGCGCCAGGCTCAGCAGCACCGCCGTCATCCTTGCTCCGGGGGCTAGATGCAGGCAGGAGAAGCTGCACAGACCTGCCTCTTCCTGCACCCACTTTTATAGCCCCCACCACTGGCAACAACCCCTGCCCGCCCTGGCTTTATGCAACAGGTTACACAAGAGAAGGAATAATTGTACCCGTGTTAGGTGACAGCGTTGGCCCCTTCCCCCTTTAATTGCCCAGTCCCAGATGAATGCAGCCTTGTGTGAGACCCAGCCTGGAGCACGTTGGGGACCAGGCGATGCCCCATGCCCGGTGCCATGTTGGGGGAAGGGAATAAAGTTGCCCCAGTGCCCCCCTCCTTGCTGTTGCCCACTGGCCCCAGGGTCTGACAGGGCTGGGATGGATCCTGCCTCAAGGAGGAGGACAGCTGGGCCAGTGTTTTAGCCCAGGGTTGAGCCACAGCCTGGTGCCCCCCAGAAGGGGTTGTGCCTTCCCAGGCTGCTGGCAGCAGGCACAGCCCCTGCTCCCAGAGATGGTCTGGGCTCATGGTGTGGAGAGCAGGCAGGCAGCGAGGGCTGAGCCATGTCCAGCACTCACTGCCATCACTCTGGTTCACGTCCATCCTTCCCAAAATTTTTGGAGACACCCCCCCTGCAATTGCCCATCACCCCATCCCCACGCTGCCAGCCTGCTCCTCAGCAGGGAAACTGAGTCTGTGAGGCTGGGGTAGCCCAAGGTGCTGGACGGGGCAGATGGGAGCAGATCCCGCCAGCAAATCCCAGCCCCAGGGTTCCCTTCTCCCTGGATGGGGCAGGTTTGGTGGCCAGGCGGCACCATGGCATGGGGTTGCAAGTGCACAGGGGGTCCCACCCTGGCGGCCCCATAGCCAGGAACTGAGATCAGCCCTGACCTCTGGCACCAGCCCCAGCCTGGCCCACTGCCACCAGACGTGCTTCCCCCTCCCCATCACCCTATTGGGGCTCCCCCCCGCGATGACCCAGCAGACAAGGGCAGGGGGCTGGTTTTATACGGGCTTTAATGGGGACAGGGATACAGGTGTGGGGTGTGAAGGCAGGGAGCAAAGGCTGCTGCGGTGCTGGGGATGCGCTGGGGACAGGACGAGACAGGACAGCCACCAGCTCACGGTGCTCTCGGGGCTCTGGCTGGCAGCAGCTGGTGGGTCTGCCTGGAAGAGATGGAGGGGCGAGGGCGGCTGAGCTGGGGAGATGGGGGAGGACATCAGCCCTGCCAGCCCTGCACTGAGTGGGTGGGCACCCACCACCCAGGGCCTCAGGCAACGAAAGAGCCACCCTATGGGGACAGGCTGGGGGATCCCCGCCAGGGGTAAGGGGGACCCCAGCAAGAGGAGCAGCCTGGGGTGGCCGGGAAGGGGATGGGGACTCTGTGGGGTGGAGCGGCTCTGAGCACCCCCCGTACCCTCTCGCAGGGCTGGTCTGAGCCCCAGCAAAGGCAGGACTCACCTAGGCAGCATCTGCCATGCATTTGTCTGCAGGAGGAAGAAAAGCGGTGATCAGCTCCTCCAGGGGCTGGGGGACCACTGCCCCTCCCCCCCCAGGGACCCTACATGGGGTCACCCCATTGCTGGCCCTGTGCTGGCCCCACAGGGAGGCAGGGATAAGCCAGGAGGGTCTCCTCCCTCTCAGCCCCCCATGGTACCTCACCCCCTGCTCCCCAGTGCCCCCCCCGTGCCCCCAGCCTCTCCCACTGCCTGTGCTCACCCGTCCGAGGCAGGATGAGGATCTCTTCATCCGTCAGGCCCTGCTCCCTGGAGAACTGGGTGAACCTCTCCAGGCGCTCGGGACTGAGTTCCATCGTCCGGCCTGCAGCCAAGAGCAGGGTGAGAGGCAGCCCCCCCCACTGCACCCCTCAGTGAGGGGTCACGCTGCCCTGGGGCATGGGCAGCCCATCAAGGGACAGGTTCCCCAGGAAGGGGGTCCTGACCCAGCCATCCCATGGGTCACCCCAGCTTGGGAGATGCTGCTGCCCTTCTTCCATAGGAGAGATCCCCCACAGAGCACATCCCGGAGGGTCCCAGGGTGGTGGTGGGGTGGGTGGCACAGGGGTCCTGGGGCAGACGTACTGTAGAGCAGCACCATGGTGGAGGAGCCGGTGCTCTTGGAGATCTGGGTGGCCACCAAGGCATACTCCTCGTAGTTGGTCTCCACCACACGGATGTCGTGCTTGCTGCCCCAGCCTGTGGGAGACAGGGAGGGCACTGCTCAGCCCCGGGCACCGAGCCAGCCCTGAGGTGCTCTGGCGAGCGTAGGAGCAGGGATACACAACAGCAAGGATGGGCTGAGAGCTGTGGGCACATCAGGAGCTGCCCCGCAGGAGGATGGGCTGGGAGCCGGGCACTCACGTGGGCTGCTGTAGCTGAACCGCCCCGGCTGCTCCGTCTTAATGTAAAGGCTGTTCCTCTTCTCGCACTGGTCACCCCTGCAGCACGAGGACATCAGAGGGGCTGGGGGGGATGCTCCAGCCCACACATAGCCCCAGGCATGGCACCATGGGGGAGCACCCCCTGCTTGCCCACCCCATCCCCATGCCCGTACTTGGGGTAGGTGGAGGTGACCTCCAGGTTCCCATCTGCAGTGACGGAGATGACTGTGGTGCACATCTTCATCAGGTGCTTCTTCTCCTTGAACCAGTTGGAGTTGGACGCCAGGCCGATGCTGTACCATCTCCCCGTGAGCTGCACACAACCTCCACTCAGTCGCCAGCCAGGCACAGACCCCATCTCGCCCCTTGGCCACCTGCCAGCCCCAGGCCAGGCCACTTCCCCCTCTCCTGACAGCCTGCACTCCATGGCAGGATGGCATCCTGGGGTCCTCATCCCCCAGGGAACTACTACAGCTCTCAGCATCCACAAAACCCAGTGTCCAGGAGAGCCCTGGTTTACAACATGCCCTTTGCTGCCTGGCACTTGGGGTATTTCCTTCCTCTTCGCCCCAAGCCCGCGGAGGGGTGACAGGACTGCCTGGCTCTGAGATGCCATTTCCATCCATCTGCAGGCACGAGGAGGCGTCAGGACCCTGGGGCCAGCAGAGCTCATCCCAGCCCGGTCCCTGGGGCTACCCAGCTTGGCGCACCCAGAGGGGAACTGTTGGCCTTGGAGATGGGCTGTGCTGGGACCACCCTTGCAGACCATGCCAGACCTCCATCCTTGCACAACATGCCTCCATCCCCATCACCTCCCTGGGGTGACTGTGTCCCCCAGGACCCCTCTGGGGGCTCCCTGGAGGACCAGGCAGCATGGCCCCTGCCCTGGCTCAGTGGGACCCCAGTGCTGTGGGGCCAGGCCCCCCAACGTGCAGCCAGGCTGGGCCTGTCCTGCTCTGGGTCCTGCCCATCATGGGGGGAGGAAGGGGAGTGCAAGCACCCCGAGCCTGCCAGCACCCAGGGGCTGGGAGGGCAGAGGGGTGTGGGGGACACCCCAGCACAGCAGCCCTTGTTTTTTTGGGACTCTGGGTTGGAGGGGTGGGATCCGTGTTGGGGAGGGGGGTCCATGGCCCATCTTCGCGCTGCCTGCCAATCTGAGCTTGCTTTTCTCAGTCCCCCCTATAAAATCCCTCTGCAGCTATACCCACAGCACAGGAGATGGCGTGGCTCCACACCTACTCGGTCCTGCCCCACAGACTGGAGCCTGGACCCTGCACCCCCTCCAGAGCCACTAAACCCAGGCCCCGGGGGCTCCCCAGGGACAGGGGGCTGCGGGTGCACCCGCCACCCTGCCCCTCCCAGTGCCAGGGCCAGCCTGGTCCCAAATCCACCTGCAACACCATCTCCGCACATTTTCAGGGTGAGGAACCCCCGAAAGACCCCAAACCCCCACGGAGGTGATGCCGGCCGGGCTGGGTCACCTTGTCCTGCTGGAAGTCGGTTTGCACGGGAACGCTGTCCTGTGCATGCAGTGCCCCGAGCAGGACCAGCCCCAGGACTCCGAGCAGCGTGGCGTGCATGTCTCTCGCCGAGCCAAGCTGAGCCGAGCCGAGCGAGAAGAGCAGGCAGAATGCTGCAGTGCCGGAGAGTCAGGCAAGCCCCTATTTATGGGCAGGCTGTGTGGTGGCCCCAGGGGGGGCCAGCCCTGCCTCCCCCCCCTTGCCGTTATGCAAGCAGGGGCGAGCGCCGAAGCCAAAGGGCAGGCAGGGGAACCTGCAAATGTTTCCCTCCTGTTGATATGACATGTTTGCTTTGGGGTGCCAAACTGCTCTGCAGCAAAAATACAGCTTGCAGCCAGCGCGGCAGCCGTCCCTGCCCCCAGCGCTGCAGAGCCAGGGGCCAATGCAGGCAGCTGGGGCTGCCCACAGGCATGGGCAGGGGGCCAGGACTAGGGGCCAGGGCTTGCTGGCTGCCCCATCCTTGCAGGATGGTATCACTCAGACTCAGAGAGGGGCCCAGATGAGGTGGAGGGAATGTCAAGTGCCTGCCAGGTCCTGGCCCAACCCATGGGACTCATGGGCACCTTTGGGTGCTCCTGCAGGACCCCCTGCCTTGCCCTGACCCAAGTCCCTGCATCACCCAAGGAAGCATCTCAGCTGGCCCCGCCACCCGTCCGGGTGTGTCCCACCACGGTGCAGCTCTGGTGCACGCCGATGGCGAGCTGGGGGGCTGGGGGTGTTGGGAGGAAGCCAGACCCCAGCTTCAGGCAGCCCCGATGCCCAGCTCCCTGGGGACCAGCACGCAGCCAGATGGACACCCAGTGCTTCATCCACCCCATGCCACCTTAAGCCCTTTGCCAAGAGGGGCTGGGAGACATCCTCTCCCTTGGTTTGGTGTCACCAGCAGATGCCGAGCTGCCCCCCCTTAATTTGGGGACACCCTGAGCACCCACAGGTTAAGGGCTGGGGATGAACACTGGGTGTTAGCAGCAGCACCCGTGAGTCTGGCACAGGTTGGGCAGGGCTGGCGGTGCCGGGCAGAGCATCAGCCCGGCGGCTCTCCCTGTGGCACGGCCCTGCCAAGGAACTTTATGTAAGGAGCATGTTTTCGCAACAGCTGGTTTTTTCCTCTGGCAGCCCACCGTGCCCGCCCACCCCAGCACATTCCCTTCCCTGCACCCAGCTGCGAGCCTGGCCTGCCCCTGCACACCACACGCCAGGGGCCAGGCCGGCCCCAGCTCTGCGGATTTATGAAAACAAAACAAAAGCTGAGCTGGGCAGGACCAAGCATCACGAGAGCCTGGCTGGGGCCCCTACGCACGCTGGGCTGCGGGCTCAGCCTCTGTCTGAGCCCACCCTTGAGGTGCAGGGTGCCAGGAGGAGCTCTCTCCATCGGGCATCAGAGGCACAGAGCACCCATGGGTGTTCCTGTGGTTTTGTGCTGGGGCAGGGACACAAAGCCCCCCTGCTACCCGGGTATCCCTGGCTCCCTGCCCTGCCCTGCCCAGCAGCAGGATGGGCTGCCCAGGTGGTGCCCACTCTCCCAGCTCTTCTGGGGGTGGCAAAGCTGGGGGCCGGCCCAAGGAGCTGGGTGACAAAGCTGGAGCATGGAGGCATGTGGGGGCACACATGGGCACCACCGGTAGCGTGGGGCAGGCTGAGCCCACTGCTGGGGCTGGGGGGCATGGGGATGACGGAGGTACCTGGGCTGTGGATCACCGTGGTGCCTGGACGCAGACCCTTAGGCACAACCCGGGCGTTTGCACCCCAGAAATGGGTTCACACCAGATAAACGCGGGCTGGGCTGAGCCAGGCTCCAGGGCACAAGGGGGGTCTTTGGGGACCAGCCCAGCTCCCCAGGGCAGGGAGGCAAGTCTCCCCTCGCCTCCCATCGCCCTGCCACAGCCCCACCATAGTGCAGCCACTTCTGGGGTGCAGGTGGGTGCAGGGCAGAAAGTGAGCTGGATCCATAACACCCCGACTCTGCCAGGCTCAACCAGGCGGCCTGGAGGGCCTGCGAGCGTGGCCAGACATGACTGCCCCACATGTGGGCAGCGGGGACAGGGGCTGGCTTCGGGCAAGTCACGTGGCAGAGCCTTACATAAGTCCCTGATAAACAACATGTGTTACCAGTTTCCACTAAGATTGCAAAATGCTGGCGCTGGGGGCAGAGGGCTGCTCACCGCCCCAGGGGCTGCGGGGTGGCCAGGGCACCGCAGCAGCCTGCTGCTGGGGGCTGCTCCCCATCCCCTCCCACCACCCAGCCTGCGCTGGGGAATTGGCACCACTCACCCAAAACATCCTGGCCCAGGCGCGTGGCAGGACAGCCTCAGCCAGGCTGGACACGCAGGGGAGAGTGGTCCTGCAAGGCGCTGCAGCCCCTCTCCCTTGGTTGCACCCCTGGTCCAAGCCCCCATAGCCCCCGCAGCATGCTCGGAGCGTGCAAAGGACATCCCCTGCCTGGCTTTCCAGCTGGGTGCTGGCTGTACAGGCAGGCTTTGGGAAGCCCTTACAGGCAGGGGTCTGGCCCAGGCAGCAGCCCTTTGCGGAATGCAGTCCGCAGGGCTAGGACAGGGGAACAGGGTGTTTCACTGCCTCAGAGGCCCTGGGGACCAGCAGGACCACTGGGGGCCAAGGCTTCCTCCTCTGGGGTCCCTGAGGGATCTCCTGGTTTGTCCTGGGGGAAGGGCTGATGCTGCACCGGTCCCCAGCACCCCCCAAACCCATGCGGCCCCACAGCACCAGGCACAGTGCTTTTCCCCACACTGTGCTGGGCACTCAGGGCTTTCTCTCACTCACCAGGCAAACTCACGTGCACTACAGCACCCAAGAGTGAATCGGGAACTGCCCCCATGGTTGGGTTGAGGCTCAGGGAGAGGATGATGGAGCTGCGTGGTGGGGGCTGCATGGCCCCCCCAGGACCCCCCCCGGCACGCCCTGGGCTGGGAGCATGGTGCCAGGGCACCAGCAGTCCAGGGGTGGAGGCAGCGCTGGCCTTGCTCGGGCAGATCAAGGGGTGACAGACCTTTCTCTGAGGCATTTATTGGGGTGTTGCTGGCTGCTGCAGGACACCAGGGCATAGAGCAGAAGGGTGACACAAAGCTGCAGGGGTACAAGACAAGGACAGGCACAGGTGCCAGTGCAGCTGGAGGAGCCCACAAGCTCTGGGGCTGGCTCCAGGGCTGTGGAGCAGCAGCAGGGTCTAGCCAAACCCCAGCTAAGTCCTGCATGGCTATGGATGGCTGGATGAGGCAAGGGCCGAGCTCTGGGGACCTCCTGGCAACACCGTCTGCACCTACAGCTTTGTTTCTGGAAGGGAAAGAGAAGTGCTGAGGGGCTAGGGAGATGTCCAAGCCCAGCACCAGGGCTGGAGACCCACCTCTGCCTCCCTCAGCACCAATGACAAGTGATGGAGCTGTCCCCGGGGACCCCAGCCCTCACCCCAGGGTGTCTCTGTCCCAGGTCACACCATCCCAGACCAGCCCTCACCCCGGCAAACACCAATATAGACCCCACTAAGCCCAGCCTGACCCTTGTAGGGGGCAAATGGGGCTTGGCTTAGCCAGGGTGCACCTGATGCCCATCCTGGGTGATGGTCTGCCACCTCCTCGCCCCACACAAGGGCATGGAGGGACCTGTCCTACATGATGGTCTGGCATGGATCCCTCATGCCAGACCACCTCCCCTGCGCTCCTGGGGCAGGACCACTCGGCTGTGGTGTGGTGTGGGTCCAGCCTGGCATGCCCAGCCCACAGCAAGGGCAAGGAGAGCTGCTGCGGTGCCTGGCCTGGGACTAAGCCCAGCGCATGGTGGGGACCCAGCGCATCACCTGGGATCCACAACTCACCATCAAGGACGTGAAACTCATCCGCAGAGTCACAAAACCCTGCAAAAGAGAGAGCCTGGGTACTCATAACCCCCAGACTGTGCACCCGGGGGACACTGCGGGGCACAGTCCTGTCCTTTCATCTTTGTCCCTGGGGTGGCAGCAGCATGGGGACAGACCCCACACATTGCCCTGCTGTGGGTGACACAGGGCCACAAACTGCTCAAACCCCCTCCCCATGCTGGAGGGCCCCAGCCCCCACTGCCAGGCCCCTCCTGGGTGCAGCCCCCTCCACAGGTGCCCTCTGCTCCCAGGGGACCGTGTGCCACCCACCATATGTGGGGAAGTAGTAGGTCATGTCTTCACTCAGACCCACAGCCCTGACACGTTGCTCAAACTTGTCCATGATGGCATCGCTGACCCGGCTGGTCCGTCCTGCGGGGGGAGGGAGACGCCATCAGCAGCCTCGAGCCCTGCCTGTCCTTGCCCCAAAGCTCCCTGTGCCACCCACAGCAAAGCTCCTGGCCAAGGGCTCTTTCAGCTCAGAAAGCCGGTTCCCAGATCGGCCCCCCCTGCAGCGTTTGAGGACAAAACTCTCCATTTGGGCACCGGGCCCCATGGGGAGACCCCATCCCCTATGTCTGGGTCCTCTGGGGCTCTGGCAGGCAGCCCCAGAGCCCAGCACAGGTTTCCCACCCTGCTGCTGCCCCCGTCCTTCATCTGCCACAAGCCCCCGGGTGCTGACCCACCATAGAGCTTGACGGAGATGCTCTGGCCCTTCTGGTAATAGAGGATGGCGTAGCTGCTGTGGTCTGTCTCGCCCACCACCATGTCCACCTTGCTGCCATAGCCATGGCCTGGGGAAAGACAGTTGTGGCAGAGGGCAGCCCCAGTTAGTCCTAGTTAAGCCCAGTTAGCCCCTGGACCTAATTTCACCAGGAGTGGGGTATACAAGGGGTGAAAATCAGGGCCAGAGTGGGTGCAGCCCCACAGGGTGCCATTCTTCACCAGCTGGTGCCAGCCCATGGTGCTGCCTGTGATGGCATCCAGCACTGGGGTACTTTGAGACCCCAGAGGTGGGATACTGGGAGGGCACTGGGAGGGAGGACACCAGTACCAAAGCCCCGCCAAGAGCAGGAGTGGGGGGCTCCAGCGCTTTGGTCCCTGCAGCCCCCCTGCCACCCCAGCCAGGCCTCCCTCACCCTTCAGGAGGAAGCGTCCGTGGGCCTGGGCAGGGAGGTACCGCTGCTTGATTTCCCAGCACATCCCATCCCTGTATGGGGAGAGGAGGAGGTTGTTGGCACAGGCTGGGGAGGATCCAGCCCAGGTCCCTGCCCGCCCCACTTGCCAGGGCACATATGGGACCTGTTTCCTTGGGACTTTTCTCCCCAGGGAGATGCTGCAAAGGGGTGTCCCAGAGCCCCATGGAGACACAGTGAGAGATGCAGAGCCCAAAAACCTGCTGAGTCTGAGGAGTTCTTGCCCCCTCCCTGCAGCTCTGAGCCTGGCTCAGCCCCTCAGACCCCCCCGGGCCGAGGTAAAGTGCCCAAGGATGTGCTGAAGATCCCCCTCCTCAGCCATGCTGTCGCTGGGGTGGCCTGAGAGCCTGTCCCTGGCTGGGTGGCCATGGACTGACCACGTGCTTGCTCAGTGCCTCAGTTTCCCCAGCCTGGCTGCCCCCCACCCTGCCCAGCCTGGGCAGCCCAAGCCCACCCCAGACTGGTGGCTGTGAGGGTGGCAGAGTGCCAGCCTGCCGTGGCCAGGGCTTCTACCACAAAACATCCTAGAGGAGATCCCACCCACACTTTGCTCCAGGGCAGCTCTATCCTCCTTGGAGCCCATGGCCGGGGCACTGGCCCTGCTCTGACCTGCCTGCAGTGTCCCTGTCCCACCCAGCGTCCCCCGTCCCCATCCCAGGGCACTGGCCCTGCTCTGACCTGCCTGCGGCGTCCCTGTCCCACCCAGGGTCCCCCATCCCAGGGCAACAGCCCTGCTCCGACCTGCCTGCAGCGTCCCCGTCCCTGTCCCTGCCTGCGGCCTCAGTGGCTGACATCACTCACAGCTTCCTGAAGGTGCTGATGGCCAGGCTCTGCCCGTCCGGGACGGTCACTGTCACTGCTGTGGCCTCCAGCTGGTGGCTGTGCTCTGCCAGGTAGCTGCAGCGGGAGGCCATGCTGACCAGGAACCACCTCCCTGCGAGCTGCATGGCACAGGGGTGGCACGGTCTTACCGGGCCACTGCCTCAAGGGGCCACCACCCTGCTGCCCTGGGCACCCACCACCCCAAGCACCCTTCTTTTGTGCTGTCTCCCCTCACCTGGCACCTCTGCCCACAGCCTGGCCCCTTGGTGTGCCAACAGGGCACCACTGCCCTTGTTCGGGAGCTGGTGGGTGGGACAGAGCAGGACAGATAGGAGCCTGGCACAGGGACAGGCTGGAGCAGGGGGGCTGTGGGGAAGGGGTGCCCGAGGCATGTGCCCGTGCCTCACACTGCCAGCCAGGCTGCAAGCACCCCAGTGCAGCCCTGGGTGTGTGGTGTGCAAGCACTCCTCCGCTCCCACGCCCAGACCCCGTGGCCCCAGCTCGGACCACCTGGCAGAGCCCCAAGCTCAACCCCAGCCCTGGCTGGGGGCCATGCCCAGCACCGCGGCAGGGCGCGAGTGCCAAACCCAAGACTGAGAATGGCTGCACCGTCCCCCGGGCTGAGGATAGAGGTGGCTGCAGGAGCTGGGGGGCTGGCTGGACGGCAGCCGGCCAGTTTGGGGGTCCCTGGCAAGGCTTCGGCCCCCGTGCCTGCCTTGTGGGGCAGCTCTGTGGGCAGCGCTCGGGGGCTGAGCTGGGCTCCTGTGGCCCCCACTGTGGCATGGGGTCGCGCCGGGGGGCTCGGGCTGGGGGACAGGCTGCAAGGGCAGGTCTGGGGGATGACGATGCTGCGGGCCAGGGGAATGCTGTGGGGTCAGAGCTGGAGGGGGACACGCAGGGGGACAGGCTGCAGCCCCTGGGGCCCCGAGCGCGAGGCTGTGCCCCCAGCCCCGGTGCGGGGGACGGACGGGTGCCCACAGACCCGCCCGGCCCCGGCCCCTCACCTGGGGGAGGCCGAGCTCCTCCTGAGCCGCCACCTTCTCCAAGGGGCTCTGGGGAGGGGGCGGCCGCCGCCGCCGCGCCGGCCCCTGCCCCAGCCCCGGCGGGGCCGTCAGGAGCAGGCTGAGAAGCAGGAGGGTGCCCAGGGC
>NW_010972619.1:358797-359087 GCF_000737465.1 Haliaeetus leucocephalus
GGGGCGGGGCGGGGCAGAGCTGCCGCCGTAGGTCGCTCGTGAGCGAGCGTGCCGCGCTCGGCTAGCTGCTCCTAGCGCGCCGTGGGGAGCTCTGGGCTCGAGCTCTTCGGCCTGCGGCAGATAAGCGGCGCGGTGATTGGAAGGGGGGGAGACAACCACCGAGAGGGGCGCCCAGAGTGGCCCGTGAAAGCCGGAGCGGAAGTGCGGGGCGGGGAGGCCGGAAGCGCTGCGCGGGGGAGGCGGGGGCAGCGGAGCCGCCGGAGCTGCCGTGAGGGGGCGGCCCGGGGCGG
>NW_010972619.1:359097-399526 GCF_000737465.1 Haliaeetus leucocephalus
AGGCGCGGCGGCAGAATGACACGATGGATGCGGGCGGCGGCCCCCTCCTCCCCGACAGCGTCCTCTACGAGATCTTCCTCTACCTGGACCACGTAGACGTACTCTCGGCGGGGCTGGTGTGCCGGCAGTGGCACGCCGTGGCCCGGGACGAGTTCCTCTGGAAGGAGCTCTTCTACCGCTACTACCGCATCTCCCGGGAGGTGCCTCGGCACCCAGGTGCGCTGGCGTGGAGGGAAGGAAGGGGCTGGCGTGGCTGCCCGCGGGGCTGGCTGGCTGCCTTCCCGAACCTGCCGAGCAGGCAGGGCAGCCGGGCCGGGCGAGGGGGCCGCTCGGCCCCGGGGCCTCTGCCGGCCCTGGGGGGGGGCCTTTCCCCGGGTGGCAGCTCCCGAAACTTCCCTGCCGTGAGCCTAGAAGGGAGAAATCCTCTCCCCCTCTGCTGCTCAACCCTCCGTTCTCTGGCGTCAAAGGTGATGGAGCCACTAAACCGTATCACATTAGCGGTCTGCAGGCTTGGGTGGTGACGTGCACGTGAAGGGCTCTGGAACGGCCCAAACCCTTCAGAAAGGGGCATCGGGTAGTTGAAAATGCTTCAGCTTTCCCTTCCTTTTGCAGAAAGGTGGTTTCTGAGCTCTCTCTAGGCAGGTAGCTACTGCACAGCTACTCTCTCTGGTAGCTACTGCACAGCTTGTCTGGGCACTGCTGCTGCTGAGGGAGATCCTGAGGAGATGCAGTGAGTCACTGTGCGCTGCTACATCACAGCCCAGTTGGATTCCAAGATAATCACTGCTGGCTTTTCCTGATCAGGACCTCACAGCAAGCCTCTGCTTCAGGCTCTGTCCCTTTCTCATCCGGACTAGGAAGAGCTGCAAGTACACATTAGCTGATCAGACTATTTCCATAAGACGTAGGCAGCAGCTGCAGCTTGGCTGTGGAGGGAGAACACGTGTGCCTGCTGTCTGGAGAGGGAGGTGGGTGTACGGCCATTTAATTGTACAGTGGGTAAATGCTAAGGCAGTTGCTGACCCACTTTGCGAGGGCAGGTCGGACTTGATCTTGGCCTTGACTCGCAGTAGGAAGATGACCCATTAACAGTCAGCATCAACTGAGCCTGGCGGGGCCTTCCCTGGGCAGAGCTGTCGGCAGTCTTGGTGGCGACAGTCTACAGTCACGGGTCTGGTCTCTGGTGAGTATCAGGTGCTGGAAGCGGTTTGGTGCAGTCTGGAAGGGTATCCTAATGCTGTCGCACCAGCTGAGACAGGCCTTGGAGACCAGCTGACAGGAGCCCTTGCTGCCAAGGTGGGTCTCTCTTGGAGACCGAAAAGCCTGTTCCTAGCCTGCTGCAGAGGTCCGGGACAGCTGTGTTCCATCTGCCGCCCCAAGGATGTGCACGGGGCTCCCAGTGTGGCCACAGCGGAGGGAATTGGGTTCTTGACCTTGAGTTGCTGTTGCTACGGAAGGATGGGAAGAAATGCTGAGGACCAAGCAGCAGGAGCCCATCTCCCTGCAGTGGGGAACACCAGTGCAGAAGGGCTCTGAGAAGAGATGAGATGTGGATGGGATGACTTGGGCTGTGTGATTTCACTTGTGGAGACCCTGGAGCTCTGTGGGCTTGAGGACATTATCTTTACCTGAGGTTCTTTGACCAGGCTTGTTCGCTTCCAGCCTCCTGGAGCTAGTTAGTAAGCTGCCAGCCCTGTTCTTTAGCACTAATTGGGATTGAGCAGTTGGTGTAACTCAGTAATGTATTCGGGCACCTCCCAGGCTGTGCTTCTGGAGCTGTGAGGCAGCGGGGGCAGGGGGTGGCTGGCAGGCCCAGGAAGGGGCTGAAGCAGGAGTTTGGGGAAATCCCCTGCCAGCCTGCCTGCCCTGGGCAGCTCTGCAGTTTGGGGAATGGTATCCAGTGGGTCTTGTAAGAGGAAATGTTGGTGTTGCTTGGCCATATGGATCTGTTCAGATTGCTTCCCAGCCAGACAGGCCAGGACTAAGCTTCAGAGGGGGATGAAGTGCATAGCTTGGTGAGAAATGGTGGGATGTCCTGGCAGCAAGCTGCTCCCTGCCTGCAGGTGCCTCCTGGGCTGCAGTGAGTTCCAAAAAAACCTTCAGTCCTGTTCAGTGTAAATAGGGAAATTGGCCCTTATCCATATACATGTCTAATCCTCTTTGCTTCCTTGGGATTTGCTGCTGCAAGAAGTCTGTAGGCTGTCTTACCAGGTGCTTCATTAAAAAACCTCTTTATTTGTGTCTTTACTGGCCATCACTGTGACTTCTGCGAGTGTGCTCCAGGCCCTTGTACTGCAGGGCTCCTCTTCTGTCCTGGCACACTGCATCCAGCCCCAATTCTCTCTTGTTTTCTCTAGTCTCTTATCTCATGGAGATGTTTTTTCCTGGTCTCAGACCCTTTCTGGAACCTTCTTAATTCTGTGTTAGACAAGATAAAGATAATCAGAGTGGAGCCCGCTACCCTGAGGAGCAGCTTCCCTCTCATCACATGATAGATTTGTTTGTGTTGTGCTGGAGCACGTCTGCAGTTCTGACGGCTGTTTTGTCCTGAGCAAGGTTTTTGTTAGATAGCTGACAGCTATGCCCTGGATGTTTCTTGCAGTGGCTGTACTGGTTTAGGAAGTAGTGGTATGGTGTGGAGTTGTGTGTTTACTAGAAGAAAAGATTTTTTTGGGTGGGGGTTGGGAGTGGGGAAGCTACTGAGAAAAATGTTAAGCCCTGCTAACTCAGCTGAACCCGTAGGGATGGTGGCCCCAGCATTGCTCCTGGCTTGTCTAGCACGCATCAAGACTGCGCTTTATTAAAGACTGATTTTGTGGCTGCTGTGTTTAGCTCAGGTCTGTTGCTTCCCTCCACTTATGTTCCTGTCCCATGTCCCTGCTCGTGTGTTACAGCTGCTGTCTCCTGGTATGACGAGTTCCAGAGGCTCTACGACACCATCCCTTGCGTGGAAGTGCAGGCTCTGAAGGAGCACAATGACCAGGTTTTGCACCTCAGCTTCTCCCACTCTGGCTGTTTGTTTGCATCATGCTCCAAAGACTGTACCGTCAAGGTAAAGTGGCAGCTTCCCCTGTACAACCCTTCCAGCTTTGATTTAGTGGGACTTAGCTGGGAGAGCAGCCTGTAGAAAGTCTGTGGAGAGGAGAGGTTTGACCAGCTGTCCCTGGACTTAGGCTGGTTCCTGCAGATGCTGAGTTCTTAAAGCCACAGAACTAATGACTCTTGCAAATGTAGCCTTGAGGGCTGTGGATTCCAGCTCCAGCCTGTGTGAAGGTGGCCAAGGTGCCTGCCTGGCTCTGGCTGCTTTCTAGGTGCAGATCAGTCCCCTGTTGTGCCATGGGTCTAAGAAAGAGTGTGGAGATCCAGTGCAGAAGATGTCTTGCATGAGTGGTTGTCTTGCGAGAAATATCTCTAAATATGCTGAAGAATCCAGCTGTGACAGTGCCATTCACTGCCTGAACACCTTTTCCACTGGCTGATGGAGAAGTAGTCCTGCATTTAGCCGCTCTCCAAGGCTGTTGGCCATTTTCTGTCAGGGGAATTGACAGGGAAATCAGGACTGGGAGGCAGTTAAATAGGGTCTTTGATATTTTTTTTTTCTTGTCCTGGTGAGCGCTGGCAAAACAGATGAAGTGGAACCTCTCAGGCTTCTCAACAGTTTCCTGACTGTTTGTCTGTCTGTCTGTAGATCTGGAGCAATGAGTTGGATATCTCCCTGCAGCACAGCTCCAACATGAGGCCGTACAACTGGAGCTATACACAGTTCTCCCAGTTCAACTCTGATGACTCCCTCCTTCTGGTGTCAGGTGTCTTCGTGGGACCTCACAACTCCTCGTCAGGAGAGATTGCCGTAATCAGCATGGGTAAATGCTGCCCTCGCCTTCATTGGGGCTTACTGGGAGATGTGAAATAGTGGGTGCTGGGGTTCCCTTCCTCTTCAGGTGTGCGGTGGCCTTGACGTATGCTTGTCCTGCCTTCTACCATCTGGGGTCCCAATCACAGTTTCATAGGGTAAACCTTCCAGATGATAGCCTTAACTCTGCTCAGGTCACCACATCATCACCTAAAGGCAGTGTGGCATATATTTATTCTCACTTAACTTCTGTTCGAAGTGACAGTCTGGGCAAGGCAAGAAGTTATCCACATTACCTGTTATGTTGAAGCCACCATTTCTGACTCAAGTGGTGCTAGTCCCACACTGAGGTCTCACACGGCTTTCTGAAGTGCATTCATCTGGGCCTGCTTCACCTCTTCTGATGCAGTTCTGTGAAACTTGCTAACCCCAACTGCGTTGTCTCTCACTGTCTCTGTGCTACAGTCCCACTGTGCCATAAATCAAGGAGTGCTGCTAAAAGCACAGCTGTCTTGCTCAGAAAGGCCCTGAGCCCCAGGGACAGGAGTGAAGAAGTTCTGTACATGTTTGACTTGTTCTTGTCCTTGGGGTGTCTGCTTTGGGAGAAAGACTGTGAGGATAGATTGCTCTCTGGTCTGGCTCCATCTGGCTGCCCTTTTATTTTGGTTTCCCTTGTGCGTGCTCTCCCCACACATCTCTGTAGAAGAGAGAAGTAACCTATCTTCAGAGTAGTGTCTGGAACTGGATGGTGGTTGGGCAGTGTCTGGTCAGTTTGTGGTGGAGGTGCTGCATCAGTGCCTCTCCTGTGGAGACTTTGAGCTACTTCCTATGTCTTCTGCCATGGTTTCTCCAGGGCCCTTGCTGGGAGCCATCACCTCACACTCGTGTCTCCCCTCCCTTCCAGAGAACTTCACACTGCTTTCCAGGGTGAGGAATAAGCCCTATGATGTGTTTGGCTGCTGGCTGAATGAAACCAACTTGATATCTGGCAATCTGCATCGGATTGGGCGTATAACCTCCTGTTCTGTGCTGTGGCTGAACAACGCTTTCCAGGTGAGATGCCTTTGTTCCAGCTCCACAGGCAGTGCAGCTTCCTGCTGGCTCCTGGGGGAGGAAAAGCTGTGGAGGAGATGCAACCAGCGAAGAATGGCCCAGTCCTCCTGTACTCCCTGTTTGTCTCCTCTGACTTGCCCTCAGGATCTTGAGCTTGAGGCAACCCTTGCGTGAGGTTTCTCCATGCTCGGTGTTGTGGTACCCATTGCAATATTCTAACTCTGCCCTCAGATTCCATTAACTCTTGCCCCATTAATTGGGATGAGGACTTGAGTGCAGTGCCCTAGAGCATGCATTGCTCAACAGGAGAGTGGCTGAACCACAACAGGGTTGCTGAGGTCCTTGATAGTATGCAACTGGGCCTGGGATGGCTGTAGTCTGGCACATATCTGAGCAGTGGCTGTTCTCCCACTTGGCAGCTCAGTGCGTTGTTCCTGGGAGCTGGAGCTAGCTGAGAGGCTGAGCTCAGCCCTGCCTGTCCTTGCTGACATTTCTGTGGGCCAGGTGATGTCTCTGATGCTGTGATGAGATCTGGAGATCAGTGTGTGCTGGCCTTAGACTGCTTGTTTGCTGCTTGTTCATTCTCTGGCGCTTGTGCTGCTTGGACACGTTCCTCTTCCATGTTTTGCCTCTGTCTCAATGTCACAGCTGCACATCCTGGCGTTTTGTGTTTTTTTTAACATGAATGATTGCTGGCCCTGGGTGGAATCCTCTGGTAGCAGAGATCCTTCCCATAACCACATCTCTGTGCTGCACTGACACTAGTGTTAACTCTTCTATCTCTGAGAGGTGAGGAAGGACCTTGCCCACTTTGACAGGGGGTGTTGAAGTGCAGCTGCAGACTGCCAGAGCAGTTAGGCAGAAAGAGACCTGCTGCTTGTGTCTGGGAGCAGATAACCAGGCTGGTCCTGCTGAGGGGTATAGGCAAAGTCCAGGAGCATGGAGGTCCTCTGCCTCTTCTGCTTGTAGGCCAGTGGGTTGGCACTTCACACTGCACCTATGTTTATCGCACAGGCCTGTTCCTGAAATTCTTGTAAAGCGCTGAGCAGCACCAGCTAATGACCTCAGGCAGAGGGGTGGCAGCAAAGCTTCCTGGCCTCTATGTTCCCAACTCTGCTGTCATCAGCCTGCAGGAGCTTTTTGTCTTGGTGTGCCTACCTCTAAGATAGGAAGGAGTGCAACAAAGCTGGCCAGCCTCGAGCCGTTTCTCATGGTCAGTGCTCCATATAGCAGTGCAAAGAGAGGTTGGTGTGTGGCTGGTGTCCACTGTGCAGGCTCAAGGTCTGGGCAGGCAGCTCTTAGTTTGAGCTGTAGGAGTGACCCTCCAGTGAAGTGGTTCCTGCTTACTTCTCCCTTCTGCTTGCAGGGCATAGAGTCTGAGAATGTGAATGTAGTGAAGAGACTGTTCAAAATCCAGAACCTGAATGCCAGCACTATCCGGACTGTGATGGTGGCTGACTGCAGCCGGTATGATTCCCCAGACCTGCTCCTGGACTATGAGGAGCAGATAGCTGCTTCCTCCACATCCACCTGCCCAGTCTTTGATCTTGGCAGTGACAGTGAGGAAGAGGAGGCCAAGCCCAAGCAGATGCCGGAGCCAGCATTACAGGAATTTCCGGATGACGGGGGTGTGACAGCAGAGGATGGGCTGCAGCAGTTCTTTGATGATATCATGGAGGGCCGTGTGAGGCCTGCCATGACCGAGACAGAGTTGGAGACAAAGGTGGCTGAGCTGTTTGTACGCAACAGAACTAAACCGCCTGAGCTGAACCTGCTCTCCACGGACAGCAACAGCAAGACAAAATACTTAATCTTCACCACAGGATGCCTCACCTACTCCCCACACCAGATAGGTAAGGCTGTGGTCTGAGCCCAGGGCATGCCAGCCTCCCTGGGGGTGTGGGCTGCAGCTCGCTCTGAATTTGAATCTGGAAAAGACCTGTTTTATTTGCTGCCTGTTTGTGGTGAGTGAGTTGCAGTTTTACTCAGGCTGCTGGATTCTTGATACGTGAGGCTTTTGAGATGCCCCTGGTCACTGAAGGGGGTTCGACACCACAAGCACTTGCCTGAGGGTTGTTTTGTTGCTACCAGGCTTGACACGTGGCCAAACAAGAAAGTCATGGCAAGGGATGAGCAGAAGATCAAAAAGGAACTCCTGACTTAAGGACATCAGCCATGAGTTGCGCACCAGTGGGTGGTTGGGAAGGGCGGTGATTGCCCTGATAGGAGTGTGTGGAAGGCCCTCAGCCCTGTTGTCTTGTGGGGATGGAGAGGGCATCAGGGCAAGACTAGTTTGAGCAGCTTGAAGTTCACATGCGTGTTGCTTGCACAGTGCCCCTCAACTCTGGGAGACAGAGCCCTGCCTGCCTCTGTGCTTGCCTGCCTGATCCAGGTGATCACCCTGCATCAGGTGGCCTTTCAGCCTTGGCGAGACACTTGGGCACCCCTGGTTTGGTACTGAAGAGCCTTCATGGGGGGTTATTAGCTGCCCCAAGGGGTGTTTCCATGGCAAGCTGATGCCAGGCAGCTTGCTGGGCACTCAGCCTCCTTGCTCAGTGGGGTACAAGGGACTGTAGTTGCAGCACAAGCCAGGCAATGGCGCTGCTGGTGACCTTTTTCTGGGTTAGGACTTCCTTTGCTCATCTGGGATGCTCTTGTTGAGGCACTGGGACTAGCAGAGTCTGAATTTATAAGAAGCTAGTGCAGTGATGAGTAGAAGCAGGTAGACTAGCTGCTTTGCCAAAAGCCCCTAAAAGTAGTAGAGAAGTTCAGTGGAAAGGACCAGACAGATAAGTAGAAATGTGGGGAGGGAAGGAGAGCTGCTTCCAGGCAAGAATACTCTTCTGTAAAGCCAGACAGTTTCAGTTCCTTTTGCTGCTTGCACAATTACAGCCTTGCTTTCCTGCTGCAGGCTCTTCTAACCTTCCTGTTACTTGGTCCTGCACCAGTACAGCCCAGTAAGGCAGGGAAAGGCAGTTTCCAAAGCTGTAGGCAACTTGGAGAAGAGTCACTTGGTCTTTGCCCACCTAAACTAGGAATGTGACCTGGACTGAGCATAGCTCTTCTCTGTGCTCCGGTCCATGGCCGGGTCTGCAGACCGATGTGGTGGACCTTGACCTGCCTCTGGACAAGTGGCAGGTGGTCTGCCCTGACTCAGCCCTGTAAGCAGCGCTGCATCTTGATCCGCTGGGTCAAGCAAGCACTGCCTTGCAGGCTGGGGCCTGCAGCACACGACAGCAAAGCGTGGTCCAAAGGCAGCGCCTGCCTTTGGACTCCACTGACTTCCAGTGCAGCATCCCAGGGCTGTGGGTTTTGGTGCCTTTGAACTCCAGTGACTAGCTGACTGGTGGCCAGTGCCTGTGGCACAGACTGGCTGTTCAGAGGGATGAACCCCGGCTCAGCTCCTCTTCCAGCCATGAGTCACTGCAAAATGTTAGGTTTGCCCATTGGTTTGTGTGTCAAACCAGCATTTGTGCTTCTGCTGTCTGCCCCCAAGGAACTGGTACTTGAAAGAGCTTGCTGTTGTGCTCATCTCTCACCAGGCTGCTGGTGGGAGACATGCTCCCAGCTGCTGGGCATTGGTGCTATCTTGCCTGATCTGCAGCATGCAAGCACTTCTCCTGCAGGAGTTTCCTTTGAGCTTCTCTCTCCCTTGTGCTGGTGGCAGGCTTGAGTCATGGGCAAAGCTGCCTGTTCCGCTGGCTTGTGCGTGTGGGGGCCACGTAGCTGAGTTTGGAACTGGGAGTGTAGTGCTGTGGAAATGAGGATGAAGATGCTGGTGAGCAATGCCAGTTGAGTGGAAGAGCAAAGGTCCTGTCCTGAAGGTCCTGGGCTGTCCAGGTTCAGATGCAGTGATGTGAAGGGCCTCGGACTTGAGGTGCAGTGTGGTGTCACCCTGACGTTGGTCTGCGGAAGGGGACTAAAATGAAGGGTGTTTGGCCATGATTCGCTTAGAGGGGCGATGGGATGGGCCATCTTCCAGCTACTCTTGGACCTGCTGAGGATAAAGCCCATGTGTGCCCAAGAGCTGCTGAGGCTCACAGGAGTCCTCCAGGAAGCTGTTGTAGATGGTTTGTGTTTGGGACCTCTGCCTAGAGCTGGAAGGGGACAGGGCTTGACCCATAGCATGTGTCTCATTTACTCAGGAAGTTCAAAAGCTATAAAGCACTTGAGCCCAGTTTGGGTTTAAACCCCAGTTCTTGGAGCTTTCTGGGGATGACCCCCACCTGCGCTTGACAGCATCGGGGGAAAACCCTGCTGCAGCCAGTGTATCTGCTGGGCCTTCTCCAGGCTGGATATTGAAGGAAGTGGGCCCAGCCCAAGAATTTGTTTAGGAGAAAAACCTTTCTGCAGCCAGAGTGTCTCCCAGACCAGCGCAGCTTCCCTGTGCTTCAGAGCACACTGCGGGCTGGGCTTGGAGCGAGGTGTGGCTGTACTGGCTGCGTTGGCAGCTGTGCACTGGGCATCTCCCTGGCTGGGATTGAATGTGCCAATGTGTCACTTTTGGGCAGTGTCCTGGCCAAAAGCACCACTTGTGAGAGCTTGAAGGAGCCTGGTAGGGACAGCAGTCCTGTCCTGGTCCTTGACTGTAAGCAACCCAGTTCTCCTTTCTTAGCAGTGCTAAGGGAAGCCCCTTCTTGAAGCCTGGGGACTTCCACCAGCCTTGCTGTCTGCTGGCAGCAGCCTGCAGAACCACCTGATTCTGCTTTCTGTCCCCAAGGGATTAAAAGGATCCTGCCCCATCAGATGACAACTGCTGGGCCAGTGCTTGGGGAGGAGAGGCGCTCAGATGAGTTCTTTGACTCACTGGATCATGTCATCGACATCCATGGGCACATCATTGGCATGGGCCTCTCCCCTGACCACAGGTGAGTGTGGTGGAGTGGCAGTGCTGGCTTCAGACACTGCAGGGGGTGGGCGACAGCTGCTTTGGGGCTTTGTGGGGTGAACAGGAGAAGAAATGACTGTAGTGGATGGAGCAGGGTGCCTGCACAGGCTGCTCTGCCTGTTCATGTCCCATTTATGTCCTAGTGCTGATGGCATGTGTTACCACCTGAGCATCTCCCCAGATCTTGGCAGGAATGCTTTCCTCCCTCTGCGCTGCTGAGCCCAGTTCAGGATAGGGTCAGGCAAGGAGCCTTGTAAGAGTGAAGGAGCTGCCCACACCAATGCGTCTTGTTCCCGAGGCAGATCAATACACCTTAAGGTTGGTTTTAATGGGATTAAAGAGGCTTGACCTAGCCCCTAGGGCCTACCTTCCCAATTGTGGTGGCCCTTTCCTTTCCAAACGTGGCAAGAAGTGTTTCAGCAATGTGTTCCCATGTTTCAGCCTGGATTTTAGTGAGCTGAGCTGCAGGCTTGCTAAGGACCGGAGAAACTGCTCAGTCCCTACCCCACTTGACTGCACTGCACATTTACAGCTAGGGGCTTGGTGAGCTTCATTGCATGCAGTGAGGTGCAGGGTAACCCGTCTGCTCCCCTCCCCAAGGTACCTGTATGTGAACAGCCGTGCCTGGCCTCGGGACTGTGTCATCTCTGACCCAATGCAGCCACCACCCATCGCCGAGGAGATCGATCTGCATGTGTTTGACCTGAAGACAATGAAGGAGGTGAAAAGAGCCCTCCGTGCGCATCGGGCCTACACACCCAATGAGGAGTGCTTCTTCATCTTCCTGGATGTCAGCAGGGACTTCGTAGCAAGGTCTGTGGTGATGGGGCCAGGCAGGATTCTGACCCTGCATCTGGGAGGGCCTTGGGGCCGGCACTGCAGGCCAGCTTGTGCAAGCAGGGCTGGTCCATGTGCTGGAAACTCCTGTGTGTTGTGAGCAGAGCAGGAAATGGGAGATTTGTAAAGAGCAGAGGGACTGAATCAGAGGGTGCTGTTAAAGGCTGTCTGCCCTGGTCCTGTTGTGAAATCAGTGAGGAAAGGGGAAATTCTGGGCTGTGGCATGTTTGGCAGCGGGTGGCAAATGCCCTTCCTGGGGGCTGCAGGCAGCAGGTGCCATGGACCGAGTTGAAGGGGCTCTTCAAACAGCCCTGGGTTCCCAGAAGGAGCTGGCCTGTCCCTGCTGACAGGGCTGCAGATGGAGGCTGGGGCCTTTGGCCAGGCTGGGGCACTCTCTGCCTCCATCTGTGTGGAAGGAAGGGGATTGGGAGCAACAAGTTATCGGGGCTGCTGGGGTGACGTCCTGACCGGTGCCTTGTCCACCGCAGTGGGGCAGAGGATCGCCATGGCTACATCTGGGACCGGCACTATAACATCTGCCTGGCAAAACTGCAGCACGACAACGTGGTCAACTCAGTGGCGTTCAGCCCAGTGGAGCAGGAGCTGCTCCTGACAGCCAGCGACGACACCACCATCAAGGTGTGGCGCTCCCCTCGCACGGTGCGCATCCAGCAGGCCAGGAAGCCGAGGCCCAGGAAACTGCTCTTCTCCTGGCTCATGAACCAGAGAAGCTGAACCCAGGTACACCTGCTCCTGCAGCTTCCTCACTGCAGCCACCTCCTCTGGAGCTTGCAGAGCTTTGAGCCCTGCACAACAGAGATGAGCTCTGGGCACATGAATCCCATCCGCTGAGTTAGGAGGGATCCCAGTAGTGGGAATTGCTTCCTCCTCGGAGCATCTGCTTCAAAGATGGAACATAAGAGCTGAGGGCCAGTTCCTGACCCCGTCGGGCAGCAGCCCAAGCTGGTCACTGCAAGGTAGGCTCCCCACAGCTTCTCACGAATGCTGCTACTTGGTCACAGCTCTCTCTGGGTGAGCTTTTGTCTCCGAGAACAGACTGAGGCATGTCTCCAGCATTTGTACTATGTGAGCCTGGGACATGGCTGACCTCACTGAGAGCTACCGGCTGCAGAGCACTTGGCAGAAGCCATGGTACAGTGCTGTACTGCCTTACTGCAGGACACTTTTAATATAGTAGTTTTATTAATGTTTGTTTGTCCCAACATCCATGGGCAACTCATCTAGCTGTTGGGTAATGCAGAGTGCCTCTTCCCACATGGCATCTTGGCCTCGGAGGGCAGCAGGGACTGGAGGGCAGTGAGAAGGCAGTGGGGTAGGCAGGGCTGGGGGGGGGGCTGGCTGGCATCTCGTGTGGCCCCTGGGGATGCAGCCAGTGCCCTGTTGATGTCTTCTGTTAGCAACTACGTGTTGATATCGCCAGTTTCCAAACTTGAGAGTGGGGAGGGCTGGTGGTAACATGGTGCTGGCTTTGCCTCTGTCTTCCTCAGCTAAGTAGCGCTTAACTAAGCTATGGCATCAGTAATGTATTTATTCTAGGCTATCTGCTGTCCCTTCCCAAGGGGGCAGCCATGAGGATGGCTGGTGGTTCTCATGGTCACCTCCCGCCCATGCTACTCAAGTTGTGGCACTTTAGGTTCTCTTGGTATGTTTTCCATGAGTAGGTGAAGGCACCCATGAGTGGCTGCAGGTATTCACCCATGGAGGAGCACAACCCACCTGCCTGAAGTGACAGTTTCAATAAGCTTCCTTCCTCCTGGGCTGACTTGCCATGGGTTTGGTGATTAGCTCCCCCTGGGGACCCCTCTGACAGTGGAGCTGACACTTGAAGCAATTACAAGCTCGATGGTGTTTGCTCTGTATCTGTCCCTGAAGCTTTTCTCCCTGCAGCAGGTACCCAAATGTAAGAGTCTAAAATTAAGCCCCTAATCTTGACTTGGCCTAGATGGCTGGAGCTGGCATTGACCCCAGGAGCTGCAGTCACTCCTGGGAGCTAGGCTCTGGGCTGCATCTAGAAAAGAGCTGTGTCCCAGCCAGGAGCTGGAGGAGGCATTTTGGGACTCCCCTGGGAGCACTGGTGGCAGTTGTCTCTGCCACTCACTGCCTTGGGTTGCAGATAGACTTAATGGAGGCAGCAGCTACTGTCTTGATATGCACTGATGGCTTTAACAGCTCCTGTGGCCCTTGGCAGAAGGGTTTGTACCCTCATTCTGCTGTGCCCCAGCAGGTGCCCATGGCTTTATCCAAAACCCTGTACTCAGGTTTTCTGTCATCATAGGACTTCCAGAAACAAGGGAGTCCGTGTGCGTGCACACAGGATCCACATCCAGCGCTCTGTCCAGTCACACAGCAAAGGAACAGCCTCTACCCTCCTCCCCTGAGATTGTGAAATCTCTTCTCCCTGGGCTCGGTGTAGTAGTGAGCAAGGCACTGAGGGTTTATGTTTGTACCGAGTTCTGCTCTTCACTATGCCATTGAATAAATGTTCTGCTACAGCATCTCTGCAATGTGAGTTTGTTTTTTTCTGAGTGCTGTTCTTCTACTGAAGCAGAACTGAGGCCAGAAATGTCATGGTGCTGTGCCTACAGCTGCTGGAGCACTGCAGAGGTAGCTGACCAAGTTGTAGTTACCTGCCCTGGGCTGTGGATTGCAGGCAGAAAGCTGTGAAACAACAGGAAAAGAGGAGAGAGGCAGAGAATTGCTCAAATCTTCTTTGTTCTCATGGAGGAGGACAGGACAGCCCTGGGGCAGGGGAGCAGCAGGTCATAGCAGCCTTGGGAAAGTGCTTCTCTGCCAAGACCAAGTACTGCAGGCTCCAGGATGGGCCAGGGCCTGGAGCATCTGGCTTCTCTGTGTCTCTCCTTGATTTCTAGTTTTTTCAAGCACTAACAGACACTGACTAGCATTGTGGCCAGTCCTGTCCTGGTGGTAGGAATTCCTGTGCTGCAGCAGCATCACCAGCTGCAATGCTGATCTCTCCTTACAGCCTTTTGCTATCTTGGTCCATTGTGCAGCAGCTGTATGGAGGTGGATCTGGCTGCTCCTTGGAGGGGACAGACCCCCCTTGAGTACCCCTCATATTTGTCTCCTCTACAGCCATGCAGGTAGAGGCAGCTGTGCTGCTGTTCCCCAGCATGGGCTGAGTCCCTTGGCTGGTGCTACAGGTCTGGAGGGGCAGGACAGGGCCTCCTGCGGGGACAGCAGGAGCAGCACAGGCACTTGGCTCCCAAAAACAACTAAAAACCACCAGCCTCTCCTAGAGGAGCTCAGCAGCTGCTTTATTATCCAGTACCCAGGAACATGAGTGTAATGTGTTGTTGGCTTTGCCTTTCCAGTTGTTCTGCAGGTCCTCTCTGCTGCTCTTGGTAAAGCTGGCCCAGCACCACTGTGCCTGCTCTGAAGAGCTCTGCAGCCCCTGGCACGTGTGAAGTTCCAGCAGCCAGGCTGGGGCCAGGTCACTCCTTCCCTGCCTGATCTGGCACCCCTTGTTTGGAAGCTGCAGTGCTGGTGCTGAGCAGACCCCCCCCCAGGGCTGCAGCATTACTGCAGGGAGGCAGCAGCTGGGGAAAGCTCCCAGCACAGAAATAACCCCCACAACCCCTGAGGTGATCCTGCCCTGCTCCTCTTTCATCCTGTGCAGTGCTGGTGCCCCAGCAGCCCATATATTGGACAACACCGATGCTCTTCAAACAGCTTTTATTAGTGGTTTTTGACCATACTACATAGTCAAGGAAAAAAAAAAATTACTTCACAGTGCCAGGCTGAGATGGGTGTTCTCCGATAGTTGTGGTCAAAATGGAAAAAAAGAAAAAAAACACAAAAAAATCCAGCGGTGGCTTGTGCCAAGCATCCATCCATGTGCCAGCCAGGCTGGCAGAGCTCTGCCCAGAAAGGTACTGTACCCCTGCCTGCAGCACATGGACTGCTGCAAGGGACACGCACTACAATTACTCCTGCAAGCTCCAGAGTGCTAAAAAATGAAAAAGGCAGTGCCAGATCTGCTTCTCCTCAGCTACGTGGTGAGGGAAGGTAAACACTGCAGCAAGTAAAAGCTGCTGTCGCAGGGGCTTGCCTGTTGTGCCATACCCCTGCCATCCAGTACCCCTCTCCAATGGCAGCACAGCTGTGGTGTCCTGATCTTTGCTCACAGCACAGACTCTCTGCAGGCAGGAAGAGTCCTGCCACCCCTCACCCACCTCCAAGAAGAGCTGAGGGGGCAGCAGCAAGACAGGGTGCAGGCAGCTGCCCAGCCCCACTCTGCTCTGCAGGGGGGCTGCTCCAGGTGGACACACACCCACTGACCGTCTGCCCTTGGGAAGAAATGGGCAGGCCCCTGCCTGCACCACAGCGTTCCTCTTTTCACAGAGTCAGAGCAGCCATTCCAGGTTTCCTAGCCCACCCTGCTGCAGCCACCCTGCCTGGCTCACCCATGGCTGCTGTGCTGACCCTGGCTGCACTGGCACAGGCTCCTGTCCCCCTCCTCCCGCTGAAACAGCAGGCTGCCTCTGGCCATGGCCTTTGCACACACGAGGTATGATACCCACACGGAGTCTCCAAAGGGGGGTGGGGGATGTCAAAGGCTGTCCCAGAACCCATCCACAGGCAGGGACAGACCCTAGGCCAGCAGAGCACCCTTGGCTGCAGGAGGTTCTGCTTGGGTCAGGGTCCAGCTCAGCTACCCACCAGCCTGCAGAAGGACATCAGGCACTCCCTGAGCTCCCCAGGCAGCAGTGGGGACACCCTGAACCACCACAGGAGCAGGGGGACAACCAGACCTCGCAGGGCTCCCTGGGCCCTGGCTGGGTCGCAGCTCCTCTTCACTGATGGCATCCCGGGCACTGCCAGGGTGGCCGAGCTGGAGCAGAGGTGGAAGCAGACCACAGGCAGGGTGGGCTCTGTGTCCATCAGGCCAGAGCTGGGTGCCAGGCAGGGAGCTGCTGGTTCCTGCCCCCCAGAGGGGCTTCAGGCCTTCCTCCACCACAGCCTAGTGTCCCCTGGGCCCACCAACAGCAGCCACCGCTCCCTGCCGAGGATGATCCATGATGGCCACGAGCAAGAAGAGGGTGACCACTCTGCAGCCTCACTGCCCCCCTCCCAGCCTGAGGAGCAGCACAGGAGCTGGACAGTATCCTGGATTATTATTGCAAGGTAGGGTCAGCAGCCGACTCCTGTGACTAACAAAACCTCTCCTAGTGCACATTTGGATGCTGACACAGGTGTGGGAAGCACAGGCAGAGAAGGCAGCAAAGCCTTCAGAGTCCAGCCTAGCTAACTGACCATCCAGTTACTCATGGCCACAACAAAACAACTCCAGAGGGACCAGCCAGCCACAACACAGGAACATGGCAGTGGTTTCTTCTCCAGAGACCTTCTTGTGGGTGCTGAACACTTGCTGCCCAGAAGGGAGTGGCGCCAGGAGCCCAGGGACAGAAAGGGGACAGCAAATTTCACTCAGGGACCTCTTCAGCCATGCCAGGTCCTACCCAGGTGGCTGCAGGCTCAATGACGGGCTGAGCAGAGAAAATGCTCCAGTGTGCAATGACCAGGAACCGGCAGGCATGCTGTTCCCAGAGCCAAGGGAAGGACAGGGTAAAGCTGCCGCTGGTGGGCAAGGCAGGCCCTCGGGGAGAGCAGGGACTGGCCAGCAGTCGCCCACCACACAGGTGGACAAGAGACAGGCCATGTCCATCAGTGCCACAGCCAGAGAGGTGAGAGTGCCCATGCAGATAGATGGCGGCAGCATGGTTGCAGACAGCAGCAGAGCTGCAGCCATACCTGCTGGAGAGGGCCCTGGGAAAGCTGGTGCACCTGCGCTGCTGCAGCTGCCCTGTGATGGGGATGAAAGCCAGCTCAGGAACATCTGTGTGAGTAAAGATAGCTTCCAGCACCCCCACTGTCCAGCCTACTGCTGCTCAGGCACAGCCAGGCAGAGAATGGCAGGGTCTGGCTAAAAACCTGCCTGGGGCTCTCAGGGTTCAAGGGGCTGACATCCTGCACCAAGCCCTGCATCATGCTCCTCTCCCAGGACAGGACAGGCAGTCTCCAGGGGAGATTCACTTCTCTTTCACTACAGGCATTGCTGGTTCTGTCCCATGCTCCCTCCCAGGCAGCAGGTACTGGCTGCCCCATCCTGTGCTCCCAGCACACTGCTCAGAGCACAAACCACCCATCAAACACACAGCGAGGGCCAGGCTCGGGGCACCGCTCCCCTGCCTGACACGCAGCTCGGCTCAGTGCTCCTCTCTGAAGACACCAATGGCATCAAAACAGTGGCAAACCAGTTTGTATCTCTCTCACCCAGCTTGCACCAAGTCTGCCACACACCCTTCCCGTCCACCGAGGCACAGACCAGCCAGCAGCCCAGAGCAATGGCACCCCTGCAGCACACAAAACTTCCAGGAATCTCTGAAGCCTAGACAGCTGAGCCAAACAACCACATGATGTGGTGCTCAGGCAGGCCAAACCCTTGTTTTACTACAGAGCACTGCGGATGTGCACTAAACTGGTAGAGCAAGAGCTGCACTGGTTTCCACTGGGAGCCCAGACAACGGCAGTTCAGACACCCAAGTCCCTGCAGGAGATCTTCTTGTACCCCGCAGACTGTGAACGTCCACCCAAACCTCTTCTCAGGGAAGGTCTCTCTGACACCAGGGAAGAGGGTTCCCATCAGACACCTCATTTCCACTCAGAGTGAAGGTCCCTTTTTGGGAAGGGCTTTTCCCCTTCCACTGTTTGCCCCCTCCTCACTCCGAGACCTGCCTGAAGTGCAGCACAAGAGGGGGATGCCCCACTCGGGGCTGGCTCTGCGTTCACTGCTCCCGGAGGTGAGGAGGGTTAGAGGCCCGTGAGATCAACGATGGCTTTAATAAAGATGGCATCATCACGCACGTAGGAGTTCTTGGCTTCCATCACGGAGACAGGGCAGAACAGCGGGCAGCCGCTGGCAATGTTCATTTCTGTGACGGGTCGCTGGAAGGAGGAGGATGTCACATCAGGTCGGAAGGCATCGATGATGTGCTCCCGGTTGTTCTGATCCAGGAGCATCAGGGTTACCTGTGGGGAAACAGGAAAATATATGAGAACAGCTGAATAGAAAGCACATGGAAACCCAGCCCAGTGACCTGCTCACTTGAAGCCTGTGAAACATGCAAGTACCAGTGCAACCATAGCCACATCACACGCCTACAAATCTTAGAAATGCCTGTAAATAGGGTCAGTGGAGAACGTCATCTCAGTGACATTCTGCAGAAACTTTCCCACATCCTGCCCTGTCACTGGAAACTTCTGTGTGGTGGTACAGGGCTGTCAGACTGACTCTGAACACCTACAACTGGCCAGCGTGGTGTTCACTCCCAACACCAATACCCCACACAGATATTTCATTAGGTTGCAGAGTTGCTGGCCCTTGCAAAAATAGACAGCCCCTCTCTCTGCATCAGTACTTTGCCCGCTCAGCCCTGAAGTGTTTTGCAAACCTGCAACGTCTAGGAACAACAATCTGAGCTTCTGACGCCAAGTGAGCATCAGCTGCACCCTGAGTACTGAGGCCATGACAACCTTCCTTCACCCCGAATTCATACAGAGGCTCCGCTTGCTTTCCAAATAAGCTGCTTCTCTCTTTCCACCGCCTATGCCGTTTCATGCCCCTGCCCTGTAGCACACTTGGTGCTTTCAGCACAACTGGGGAATCCCCGGGGTGGCCAACATATCAAAGCCCTTCCTTCTTCTGCTTGCTAAGTAGGCCAGACCAACAGTGTCTAGAAGCTCAAGGGTGTGCAAAACTAGAGAGGCACATTGCTGGGCATAGCAGGCTTTGTCCTCGTTCTGTTTTTGGCTTAGTTATTTTCTTTCTAGTAGCTGGTATAGTGTTATGTTTGGGTTCAGTATGAGAAGAATGTTGATAACACACTGATGTTTTCAGTTGTTGCTAAGTAGTGTTACTAAGTCAAGGATTTTTCAGTTTCTCATGCCCACCCAGCAAGAAGGCTGGAGGGACACAAGAAGTTGGGAGGGGACACAGCCAGGACAGCTGACCCCAACTGGCCAAAGGGGTATTCCACACCATGTGATGTCATGCCCAGTATATAAACTGGGTGGAGTTGGCCTGGGGATCCTGCTGCTCGGGAACTAACTAGGCATCGGTTGGCGAGTGGTGAGCAATTGCATTGTGCATCACTTGTGTATTCCAATTCTTTTATTAGTATTATTGTCATTTTAATATTATTATTATCATCATCATCATTATTCTTTTCTTCCTTTCTGTCCTATTAAACTGTTCTTATCTCAACCCACAAGTTTTACTTTTCCCCGATTCTCTCCCCCATCCCACTGGGTGGGGGGGAAGTGAGTGAGCAGCTGCGTGGTGCTTAGCTGCTGGCTGGTGTTAAACCATGACAGTCCCAAACCTACCTTCTGGTTGAAGGGCCACCGCAGAAGTGCATCATTGGGTCCTTTCATCACCACAAAGAACAAGGAGAGATGGGTCCCACGCCCAGTGCCGTCTCCGTTCAGGTAAACGCGCAGACACATCTTGTAGCCATACTTGCTTGTGTAGAAAGCTATCAGAGAGTTGCAAAACAGACACAGCGTAAAACCCAGCAAAGCCTGACGCCAGCAAGTTCCTTTGAACTCTGAGGACTTTAAAGTTTGGATCCTGGAAGAAGCCAGGTCTAGGTCTTAAAATACCTGCACCACGGACGTGGTCTGAAAAGCCACCAGGTACAAACAACGGTAATCTTAGAGTGGCCTGGAGACAGCCCAAGGTCAGGCAGTCACAAGCCCCTGGTCTAGCTGAGACGCAGAGCGCTGCAGCACAGAGCAGGGTTCCTGCCAGCCCCTCAGGCTCTCCCCACCTGCCACCGCAGGCACAAGCACCCCGGGCAGAGCAGACAAAGCTGGAGCTCTGTCCAGGAGCTAGGCAATTCCCACTGCATCCCACCACAGACCTGCCAGTTGTGCCACATGACTGCTAAAGGAGCTGCAGTTCATGGCAGTAACGCTCACGAGTAGGAAGAAAACCAGCCCCCAAAAAACCTGACTGGGGGTAGACCATCCTCAGTACTCACTGCTCCCTCTTTGTAAGCTGGCTGCCTCTGACAGGGGCAGAGGCTCAAGTGAGCTTCAGTCTCTGGTTAGGATCCCACCTGCTCTGCATGGCATGGATATGGTTGGGTACAGGGATCTCAGGCTCGCTCCTTCTCCAGCAATTCTGGGAATGCCCATGTTGTGATACCAGACCCATGCAGGGCCACAGAAATATGTCTCAGAAGGGGACTTGTGGTAAATCACCCTCTCACAGTGGCACAGAGCTGCGTGCCTCAGGTGTGGTGAGGCTCAGCAGCCTCAGGGCATGGGGCCGATAAGAGCCAGCGTTTTACTGCAGGACTTGGTACACTTCTATGAACAGGCGGACTAGCACTAGTAGAGATACTGTACACTTCCACAGGGTGAGGAGGCAGAGATCAGGGCTTTGTCACCCGCTTCCCTCCCTGCACTCCCCAACTCGTTTCTTCTAGTCCTTCCTCTCCACCTGCTTCACCCAAAGGCTTTCAGGGCAGATGTCACCCTCTGATAGACCAAGCAGCACATCCTCACAGCCTACCTGGGGCTTCCCAGCACTCCTGTAGCCCTGTGAATGTAAAACCAGGTGGGGAACTAGAGGAAGGATGGCTGATCAGAGCACTGGGAATACCCACGAAAAGGCACCAGGCAGCCAGAATGCTAAACACCTTGTGCACCATGCTGCCAGCTCAAAGCAGTGAAGTGGGCATCCTGCTTCCCACCAGCCCGAGCAAAGGCGAAGCGCATCAGAAGCAAAGCAAGAGCCCAGTAAGCTGCCCACTGGCATCTGACGGCCAGCAGCGGGTGGCTTTCCAGCAGAAGCTTTGCTTTGGACTGTCATGGTTCATGCTCCCAATGAACCTTTCTTGTGAGGATTTGCCTTTTTGAATTCTTATGATTCTGCCTTCTGCAAAATCCTGTGGCAGTCATTGTGCCCTCTCTTTGTTTTAACACTGATTTCATTTGGTATTGTCTCACCTTCACATTTAAATACAAACCAAACACTTATACTCATTCCCCCTTTTCATCCCATTCACAACCTAGACTCCTCTCTTCCTAGCTGTCTCCTTCCCTGACTGAACAGCACTAGTCTATTTGCTTCACTTTCTAAGATTAAAAAACCACCTCCAGAAGAAACATTTGTTTCTCAGCTGAGGCAGCACCAGGAATGAGGATCTCTCATCTAAATGACACAAGGCCTTGTACTTTGCACTTACAAGGGGGGGGAAAAAAAAAAAAAAAAGTCCTGCCTTTTCCAGAAGCAGTCTTGGCATTAGGTAGAGGCAGCTCTCACCTTCCAATCCCTCCAGCCACGTAGAAGATTTTCACGAGCAGATTGCATAGACCAACCAGCAACACAAAACACAGTCTGGTGGCCCACAAAGTAGTTTTTCTCTTGATGAAACAGTTTATAGAAGACCTGAGCCCTGCCTTTGCTGCCCTGCCACCACTGCCACGATGGAGACTGGCCAGCACGCAGCATGGAGGAGGAGGCACCAGTAACCATGAGCTGCAGTTCTGGGAGGAACTGTGTGTTCAGAGCACAGCTGAACAAATGTCTGGATATATGAAGCCTCTTGCATTTGGAGAGGTGTCACCCCTTTCTCTCCCTTGGGCTGACTCTGATACTTATATCCCTTCACCAGCAGACTTGATTCTCCAACCCAGAAAAACAAATCCCATGCCCCTGCAAGGACCCCAGGTCACATCAGCCCATGGAGGGGCCTGAGGAGCCCCTGAGCTGGGGCACAGCGAGTCCGGATGCCCGTGGCCAGAGGACAAGAGTCAGCTCTGTCCAGCATGTCCCTCCAAACCGCAGCCTTTGGAGACATTCAGGTCAAGCAGCTCTCAAGCATAGTTGTCCCGGTTTCAGCTGGGATAGCATTACTAATTTTCTTCCTAGTAACTGGTACAGTGTGTTTTAAATTTAGTGTGAGAATGATGTTGATAACACACTGATGTTTTAGTTGTTGCTAAGTAGCACTTATCCTAAGTTAAGGATTTTTCAGTTTCCCATGCTCTGCCAGCAAGCAGGTGCACAAACAAGAAGCTGGGAGGGAATATGGCCAGGACAGCTGACCCGAACTAGCCAAAGGGATATTCCATACCATAGAACATCATGCTCAGTATATAAACTGGGGGGAGTTGGCCAGGAGGGGTGGATCACTGCTCAGGCAATCAGTCAGCAGGTGGTAAGCAATTGCACTGTGCATCACTTGCCTTTTCTTGGGTCTAATTTCTCTCTTTTTGTTATATTCCTTTTCATTACTATTATTATTATATTTGTATTATTATTATTATATTTCTTATTTTAGTTATTAAAATGTTCTTATCTCAACCCACGAGTTTTACTTTTTTTTTTTTTTCCAGTTCTCCTCCCCATCCCACTGGAAGCAGGGGAAGCAAGCGAGTGGCTGCGTGATGCTTAGTTGCTGGCTGGGGTTAAACCACAACAACAGTGCAGGAGATGTACATTATGCAAGATTTAAGGTCCTCCAAGTCAAACAAAATAGATTTGAAGCAGATTTGTTGGCTTTGGGAAAAGGAAGTGTTGCCCTTCCCAAAGGGAACACAGAGCAGGGGTTTTCCACGGCTGCTGTTGACTTTTAAAAGGAAATGCTAACTGCACGTGCACAGTTTCAGTAGCAGTTTAGTTCCCCTCAAGAAGAATCCTTTTTTCTTTCAGTTTTTCAAGAGAAAAAGAACTCTGAACAGCCTTCATCCATAAAACAGATATAAAAATAGTTTTTAAAATTCAATTGCTTTTATCTTGTGGCCCAGCCACAGTCTGCTTTTTCACAGCTCCAGGAAGCAGGTGTAAGGTACATGCTCTAGGTTTGCATGCAGCTCTGGGCATTTTGAAAAAGCTCTCCAGCACACTTAGATCTAAGCAATTGCAGCTCAGGCAAACTCAAAACTCTCCCCCTCAACCATTCTGTTGTAAGGTAAGCTCCCTGCTGAGCTATGAAATGGTGTGAAGAGATGGTTTCATCTTACAGCTGCAACCCTGGGATTGTGCTTTCATAAGCAAACAAGCCATATCACAGTCTACTGCTCACTGTGAGATTTTCTTTTTTAAGAACAGGAGGAACAGCGCTGGGCTGGGACAGTTCTGTGAGGAGAGCCCCTTCCTTTACCAGATATTCAAGCACTTCCCTAGGTATGGTTTGGGCTTTATTTAGACATTGTCTCTTGCACTGTCACGCTTTAGGCACTAAAATATATTTCTGGGGCTCTAATATATATTTCCTCCCTTCCTTAACCATTTTATTGCTTTTTTTTTATGGTTTTATGGTCTCTGAGTATTTTACTTCTAACTAGAGGGTTATGCAGGGCTATTCCAGAGCTAAGAGGGTTGCATTCTCTATTATGAGAAATTAAATAGGTCTTCTGCAATCAAAAAAGCACCTCTTTTAGCAGCAGGTTTTTTTAGCATTGGGCTAAATGAAAGTGGTTCAGGCTCCACAAGGAAATGGGGACAGAACAGAAGTACATCTGAATGGCCAGCATCTCCCCTGCTAAGGACACCACTACAAATCCCACACCCAGCTGAGACACAAATGTTTGTGCAATTTTGCAAATTTGTGGGCAATAACCTGGAGAGAAGATCGCAGGAGAGCGGCCTGTTATTGCCTCCTGACGCTTTCTGGCAAATTCTGTTATCTTCCAGATGAAAACACCATCGTAGGTGGAAGCTTCCATGTTGCGGATCTTTTCCTCCATCTCAGCCATGGCCAGATCTTTGAGCCCAATGCTCCTTTCCAGCTGCCGGACCTGCTCAGTGGGATACACGGTGCAGCCTGGTTAGAAACACGTACTGCTGTGAGACCCAAGAAAGCCAGCAGACACCAGCATCCCCTTCAGGACAACTCTTTAGCAAGAGATGTTCTCAAGAATTGACAGGGGTCACAGGAAGGAGAAATTTAGCATCATAAGCCAATTCACTGAAGCTGCATTTTGAACCTGTCATTCTGGAGAAGATACATCGATACAACTCAGTGCTTGAGCTGGAAACTTTCCCACAGTGAATGGAAAAGTCCTCCCAACGAACAGCTCCATTATGTTAGCAGCACAAGAAGTGAGGATGGGGGAAAAAAACCAACAAATCAGCATTGTGAGAAAACTAGACTGAGAAAGAGAAGAACCTACACCCAGCCAACAAGGTCTCCAGAGGGTTAATCACTGCTAGCTAACATAAGGTCACGCTAGTTTTGGCAGCTCCCTTGCTGAGAGAGCACAGGTATGCTGCAAACTGCACAACTCCCAGCTGTCAAGACACATTGGCAGTGCTCAGCAGGGACTGTGCTGGAACATACTAGTGGGGGCAGCTTCTTCACGCCTCCAGAGTGTGCTTGGCACAACACAGTAGCACAGCATCAATGATTACACTCCTTTTCAAAGGTCTGGAAGGTGAGCAGCCCCATGGATTCAGAATGATCTGGTGAAATGCTGGGTGCTCTGTCTCTGGAAAACTTCACCTAGGAACAACATCTCGGTGTCTGCATAACTTGATTACTAACAGAGATCTGAATGCTTTACACCTATCAGTTTAATTCCCATCTTTTCCAGGAAGCTTTTGAGGGTTGGGCACAGGCACAAAAATGATGTTTTAGTTCTGCCTTCAGATTTGTGGAGTTTCAGGGCTGGGCAGTGAAGCTTTGCTAGCTAATAACATGGAAAGGAAACTGAAAAAAAGTCTCTGCTCAGAGTGCTGGAAAGCCCAAGCCAGTGGTTACACACCTTGTTACTCAGTGTTTCAATTTTCTCCTGGTCTAGTCGATGTTGCCGACTGTAGGCTTCAGCTGTTAGAGACACTCTTTCCACCTCCCGATTGAGCACACAGACAATGTTCTCAAAGGTCACCGTTTTCCTCTCAAGGGCCTCACATCTCCCCAAGAGCTCCAGGGACCTGGAGAGCTCCGACTCTGAGCACAAAGAGTTTGCTGCCAGTAGTGGGGAGTTGTTTTGCGATGAGGACAGGGCAGGAAGGGCCTTTAAGTCTCCAGACCCAGCCTTGAGGCTGAGCACAAAACTCAGTAGCATGTAGAGATGCTCCGCCAAACACTTGCTTTCGTGTTCTAGTAGGTTTTCATTTTCCACCTACATGAAGAGAAATACATCCCCCATTCAGCAAGTTCAATCTACGCTGTCACCATCCACAGAACAAATTCCTCCTCTTGAGGTCACAACGTTAGCTTTAAATTATAAAGGGGAAAAACCAAAGAAAGACAGTTAAAAACCCTGTTTTGGGGGTGGGTGTGGGGTTTTTTGTTTTGTTTTAGAAATGCTGAAAATCACATACGATGACAGATGCTTAATGTTTCCCCAGCTGTACACACTGTTCTACTCTGTCTTCCTCCATTAGTTCTCAAAAGGGCTCTGTCAGATGTACTTAACAGCACCAAAGGACAAAGCCTCATGTAATCTCCCCAAAGAAGGATTTATATGAACATCACCAGTAGGAGCTGGGACAACTAAGTTGCATGGAGAAATATGGCGTGGCCCCAGTTCTGTGCGTACAGCTGAAAGCAGTAAAACCATGAGAGTCTCAAAGCACTCAGGGTGTTCCTCCAGAAGGAGGAGGTTTCCTTCCACATTAAGTTCAACCTCTGGATACCCAAACTCTGGAGAGCAGATGATGTTAAGCTCCATTTGTAAAGGGTGTGAAACACCACTTTGTTCAAATATCTGAACGCAAACGTGTAACAGTTTGGGCGACAGCAGTTTGCAGGTTAACTCTAACACTGGAACTGAAAACAAGTCCCAAGATAAACATCAACAGATGAGCCCTTACCACCTCAGCACATCCAACAACCTCGAATCTGCAAGGCACTTTAGATCTGCCACAAGTTTTCACATGGTCCCGAAACTAGGAAGGAAGGCAGGCAATGTTAGATCTTATGTGTCCCCAGGAGCTCCCTTTCCATCTCACTGACATCTAGGAAACTAAAGCCGATCTCAGGAATGCCCAAGCCATCACTAATCACTAGCTGCCAAAGTGTGTGGTAATACCTGGACACTGCCTACCATTAGGTATGACTTTCACTGTAATACAAATACAGCACTGACACCTGGAAGGAAGTTTTATTTCTCTTTCTCTTGACAGCTAGGGGATCTCACTTCTCACCTGCATATGCAAGAAAGAAAAAACAACCAGCACAGGTACATAATATGGATGCTGAGCAACAAGTTTCACTGAGGGCAGAGAAAGGAGAAGCATAAAGAACAACCCCTATGAAACAACAAGCCATTTAATTTTGGGGACTTCATGTAATCCTGGTCAGGACATGCCACAGCTTTGTATTTTTACTTCCAGCTAAGCATTATAAATCTGAGAACAAAAAGCTTCCAGGTGGTGGTCCTGCCTGAGTATTTATAGCAATTACTGCAGGTCCACCTGTGCAAGAGAAGATGCTCTGCTGGGTCCAGCATCCCCTCATCGGGGTGCTGAAGGATGCTGCGGCATCTCAGCCACCTCCCGTCTGGCAGCTGCTCTGAAGAACCAAGGGCAATGGTGGATATTTCTACAGAGAAGTGCCATTAACCCCCCAGCTGCCAAAATGACTTGTTTGGGTTCCCACACAGTGCATGATTAATGCTAACAAGCACTGGCACATTATCATCTTGTTTTTGATATACCTCTCATCATCAGATATCAGTGGTCTGTTCTGAACAACCACCATATTCCACATTTACCTCCTACATCTGCTACAACAGATGTCGATTAAAAATGTTTTTAAACCACTTTTTTAAAAGCTTCTAGATCCATCTGTCTTGCTTAATGAGTCAGGTTACTCAGAGTTACAACGGCTGCAGCTAATCAATAAAAGTTTGGAGAGAGATAAAGGAGGCAGTTAATATTTAAACAAACGAGAGCTCACCTATGGGAATCCTACAAGCCAAGTTTCTGCTGGGCTCCACCTTTAGCCCACAGACAAGAAGATCTGTATCCCAAGAACTCAGCATGAAGTCCTTCATTACACTGCCCATTTAGAACCCTTTGCTCATCCTTTCAATAGTTCTGTCCCCCCTGCCCTGCTATAAGGGCCTTTTGCAAGTGCTACTAAAAATATTTGCCCATAGCAGGCAGGACGGCTTCAGATGAACATGCTTTTTGAACATGTTTCCCAAAACGTTGATTTTCAGACTGTCGAGCCTTGCCCTAGGAGCCAGCAGCATGGAGACCCTATAGACATGGATACCATCACATGACTAATTAGAAATAAATTAATTTAGCTGGAGATCGGCTCCCTTTCCATAATTGCAGCAGCGGTTGATATCGTTGCTTTACATAGGACATAAATACCCTTTAAACCCACGAGGGTGCTTTTCCCGCAGCAGCTCTACACCCAAACATGACAAACACACCGCTAAAAGGGAGGTGGCGTTGGCAGCACCAACACAAAACTACAAGTGCCGATGAGTCACGTGCACTTGCACCCGACCAGTATTTTGAGCCTTATGGTAAGGTCACATCTGTACTAACAGCTGCCACTTAATTGTCTTCCCCACTCCACTTTCTAATGGTCTTGGTTTTCCTCCCCACTCCAAGAATGCTGATCAAGACGCCAAACACCATCGCTGCACATGGTTCACCAACAGTCACATGGATACCTTCTCCCTTGGAATCTTCTTCCCACAGCCTTCGCAAGTCAGTGGAAATTCAGGGCAGACTTCGTCATGAGCCTGTAAAAGAATCAACAGAAGACTATTTGGTCCTTTAAATAAAAGCTCCAATGAGGTTATATGGTAAGTACAATTCAACAGGGGTAGTTTTATACTTCATTACAGAAGAGTGTTGTATTCTACCAAGCTATACTCAAATCTTGGTCAGGCTGATAATTCTGCGTGCTGACTCATTTGTGTGATCTCCAGGCTACTAAAATTTTGGGTGCCTGCATAGCCTCAGCCTCACTTTAAAAGCTGCTATAATTAAAAAAAAAATCAAATTATTGCTTTGATGGACAAGATAATCAACAGGAAGCTCCATTAATGGCTCTGCCAGGAAAATACATGTTCAGACAGGTTGAGTGAAGCAAGCCACTATCTCAGCAAGATAATTTGTATAATTTTTCCACTGTAATGGTTATCAGTCAGCTGAAGTATGAACCCATAGCCTACTCACCACATGCTGGGCTGAGCTGTCTGATAGTATCTCCACATCCAAATCAGAAAAACATTTTTCAACCAGAAACAAAAATATTTTAAAACAGTTTCATTTAATAGCCCCTGCACACAAGCACCCAACCCTGCAGGAAGAGCACACAGAGTTTGTTTGGCAGCCAGAGGAGCTGAACAAACGATCAGGGCAACTGATACTCTGTCCTCAGCAGATACTAGGGCCAGCAGTACCAGCTAAATTGGGAATGCTAGAATGTGCCTCTGCTTTCTGTGTCATTTCCATACTGCTTAAACCTTCTCTTTACACACTGTTATGGGTTTGTGTGGCATGGTTTTAAACCATGACACACACTATACAGTTGAAGCAAGGCATTGTAAATGCCGTGAAGATGCAGTTCAAAATTCACATTAAAAGATAAGTGCACTGAAGAACTCTGCCATGGTAGTAACAGGAAAAACAACAACAACAACAACAAAAATACCCCAGAAGCATTTATAAAGCAGTCACTGAAACCAGATACTTTGAAAACTTGGTCACATTTATTCTTTATTAAAACAAGTTACTGTCTTGGGGGGGAAAACATGCACAAACTTAAATAGTGTTACCACATCAGAAACTGGAAAGTGAAACCCATTAGTGGCTCAGCTTTGGCTTCTTAGTTACTCTCTCCTTTTTACACTTTTAAATGAGTAATCAGACTCCAAGCCTCACTGCACTGTCCCTGGAAAAGTGACCAGCCAGCCTGCGCAGTTCAGCTGGGTAGTGCTGCCTGCACAGACACTGCTGCCTGCAGAGGAGGTGGATGAGGCAGAGGGCCTTCCTTTATTCCACTCACTCAGAGGGGCTGAACCCTTTCTTCTACCCACCTACTGCTCTCATGTTCTGGAAACACCAGATAGCATCTTCCCCACGACCCACAAAACGCTGGCATAAGAACAGACAGTCTGGCTAAAGGAAGGAAACTTCATTGTAGAGACAACTATTTAAAAAGGGAGTATTTAAAACTTATGTTCTCCCATGCCGATGTGAAACTACCACCCCCTCTGCACTCCCTACCTCCCAGCATTTATCTTCCATCCCAACTCCACACTACACCACGATGTATAACACCCAAGACACAGGCAGCCCTGCGAAGCATGCCCAGCTTGCAGCACGAGAAGGGAAACCAGCCCCGCAACAGCTAAGCTGAAAGTGCAACTGGTCCATATGTAAATTGTTTAAGACACCCAGAAGCATTAGCTTTAACCAGCACAGATCCAAACCTCTACACAAACATTTTTGTATAAACAATTTCAGGCTCTTCTGGAATCCCCTGTTCCTTCCCCCTCTATGCAGGTGTCTAAACAGAGATGGATGGTATCACCACTGGAAGAAATCCACTCCACCCAGGAACCAAAGAGCAGGGGTTGGTATTCAAGCCTGATCTGCCACACTCCACTCCCCCAGGAATGGGGCAATCATCCTGTTTACACCTTTCCCAAACCCACATCCATGAGCTTCTGCAGCAGGGATGAGCATCTCAAATATTCAGGCATTCACTGTAAACATTTTAGGCTGCTTTGGAAAGCCATAACACTAGGCAAGAGCAGAGTCACTCTCCCAGAGTGAACCTGTCATGGAAATCAAGTCAGATGGGGGTCAGAGAGAGGGGATGGCAACAGAAGAATTAAAGCGGAGCTGGAAGACAACAGTCTGGCTCAGACCTTCAGGGCTACTCTCCAGTTACCTCAGCGCTGACGTCTCACCCACCAGCTGTAAACCAAGGCACAGATCGGCCTGCAGCATCCAACAGCAGGCACAGGAAAATCAAACCAGGCAGAGTTAACAGCCTGCATAGCAACACCTTGTTCTTCCCACTCAATTAAAACCAAACCCACTGATCGATCCGCACACCAATTTCACTCCCTAAAAATAAACGAGACAACCTAGCAGCAGCCTGTACATCACACGCCACCATCAGAACAGGCAATTCTCTGGAAGCCCACCTGAGAGACTAGAAAATCAGACACCACCACCACCTTCGGAAGGACCAGGGCAGCCTACAAGCTCTCGCTCAGGGCGCAGGCACTCATGGGTTACCACTGCAGCCACTCAGTCCACCAGCACCTACCAATGCTCCTCTCTGGAGCAGCACTAACAGGCTGCAATGGAGGTGTTGATCCCTCTTCCCCTTGTCTGTAGGCCTGCTGGCAAATGGAGCTGCCTGTGTGCACACTGCAACTCTCCTACCTCAATATCAGCAAAGTAGAAAAGCAAATTGCAGTATTTGTAGTTGAGGTTTCTCTCAGGGCACACCTGGGATCATCCCCTTACACCCCCAGCTCTCAAACAGCAGGAATGGGCAGTTCCCTTCACAGCAGCTCTGTGACAGCAAGGGCAGCACATTTCAATGCAGGCATGCAGAAAAGCACAGGTATGCACAGGGAAAAAGCAGGTTTTAATAAGAGCAGCTGATCCCTGGAGGATGCAATGATCGTTTCCTAAGGAATGCCAGGGCAAGCTGCTCTGCTGTGCCTGCGTAACACAAAAGGGAAAACCGTAGTTTAATCCAATTGCTATTTTGCCTCTCAAGGCTTCACTAAACTTGAACTATGGAAGAGGCTACTGCTGAAAATTATTATCCCTGTATTGTGGTGGCAGAGCAGGAGGTACACCTGCTCCCCAGCTGCCCTGCTCACAACCTGCCACAACAGTGCAAGTCCATTTTTATGGAGGTCTTGCAACCGCGTTAGGAAATCCATCAGCATGACACAACGCTTCCCCTCTAGCTAAGAGGCAAGGCAAGCGACTGAGAAAAGCAACCTTTGAAACAGCTGCTGTGAGATGCCTCTGCCAGAGGCCTGCAGGAAGGTTATCACAAAGGGCAGGGTTGGCAGAGAAATGAGGTGCAGCAGAACAAGCTTAGTGTGAGCTGCACACCACAGCTCTTCTGCAAACAGTCTCCTGCAGGTTGATCTTTGAAAGCCATTGGTCCCCTCCAAGTATGGCAACAGCAACCATAAGCAACAGCAAAGCTGAAAGACTTGGCAGCAGGAAGGGAGCAATGAAAAGGAAGGAAAATTAACAGGACAGCAGAGAAAAGCCAGCTGAAGTGGCACAGGGCACACCAGAATGCTGTCAGGGCTTTGGCAGTCTCCGCCCCAGTATTGCCATGTCCCACACACAGCTCCTTTGGCATCTTAGCTTGGCTACAAGAAAAAGGGTGGGCCCACAGAATTGTAGAGAAAACACTGAAAATGGGTCTACACTGTAAGAGACACTTGCCTAGGTTTTGAGGGAACCCGAATCCTTTGCACCAAGAAGCGTAAGTTGCTTCATGCATCTCTGCCAGGTCCCCAGGGGCTCCGAAGCCTCTGAGACGGGAATGTGTCACACAACACAGGTACTTTGGGATGTCCCGCTCCTCTGAAGTGAACATGCCCTTCCACGCTGTGTCTCCTCCTCTTCAGGGGAATCCTAAGGCTGGTTTTAAGCCAGGCCTGCTCAAACCTTTCCCCACACCCATACCTGTGGGCTGAGAACACACACGCAGTCCTTGTACATGGTCACCATGCACATAGTCCTTGCGCTACTGCATGGAGCCCAGCAACACAGGGATGGCAAGCAGGAACCCAGTCTGTAATTCACAGTGCCAACTGGGAATGGGAGCTTTCTGACACCATCGCATCAGCTGGTGCAAGGCACAAACTGCTCCCTTTGCTGGGACATGCTGGTAACAGAGATCCAAGCAAGCCCACCTAGCATCACAAATAATTAAACCTCAAAGTGTCAAAACAAAGATTTAAGTTCCCACCGGTAACTGCTTGTGGCTTTAGTGGGCATGCGTATGGCAGCAAAGGTAGGGGAAACCAGCACTGCCTTTACTCTGCTGTCAAACGCCATGGCATCCACCTGCGTTGAGGACAAAAATTGTCAGAAGAGATGTCAGGTGTTCCCAGGGACCTCTTTTCAGAAGAACTTTTGCTTTCAGCGTTTGATGGTTTTGTTCATTAGCTTTTAGGGCTGATTAGACAGACATTTGATTTGGGGTTTATTGGTAGAGGGACATCAAGGCAGCATTTCTTGCACTGAAGACAGACATGAAAGCAAGAGCAGATTTTGAAGAAGGCTGAAAGTACAAGAAACATTTGAAAGCAGCAGTGGGTCTTCTAAGATTTCCTAAAACAGACTCTGCCTTTCCTTGTTTGCTTTGAACTACATAGACATGAGGCGGTGGGACACTCCAGCTTGCTTTTTCCAAATCCCTCCATCATCCCAGAGGAATGATTTTCCTAGGGAGCCTCTAGTCTGAAACGGAGCAGGGCCAGACCCCCAAAGCATTTTAGATAAGTCTGAGTCTAAACCTGACCTGGCCCCGCGGCCAGCTGGAGCCCATGCACCACTGTCCCTTGCCTCAGATGCGGCTAGCTGCATTGCAAAACAAAAAGGCTAAATCCGCTTGCCAAAGAAATTAAAAATTATGGCATTGGACTACACTGAGTTTCCATAAACAGCTGGCTGACACATAAGGGAGGTTCAAAACAATTGGGAACATCTGATCAGAGATAACTCTGCAGGTCTTCTAGGCTACAACTAACAGTCACGGTTGTGTGAAAAATGCCCAAGATGTGCTGTTCACATCTAATGAGGTCACTGCTTGAGAACAACCTGCCACCGGGGAGCAAACACCAATCATACCATCACACTAACGATGCCAGGCACCAGCACATTTGTAGCATTGATCTGAATTCACCACCCAGACTTATTTCTGACAGCCAACCACTGTTGTTAACTGCAAGAGATGCTGCAGCGCTGACGGCTGTGCTCTAAGCACTGCCCATGCCGACTAGGTCCCAGTACAACACCCCTGGAGAGATCTCCCTCTCTTCCAGCAATAATTTCACCAGCCCACAAAGCCTCACCTTAATCACTCAGACCAAAAAGGGATAGCCTCAGGATGAAGCCGCTCAGTGGTCTGCCTGACCTTCACATTAGAAAGCGTGGTGTTGATACCAGCCAAGCTCTGCGAGCTGCAGATGGTGGGCAGGGGAAATATCAACTCCTTCAGCTCACAGGCAGCACAGAGATGCAGGACATGAACAGATGGGCTGTTACAGCATGAGGCTGAGAACACCACTGGCACCCAGAAAAGGGAAGAGGAGACAGATATTACAACCAGGAGAGCTGTCTTTCACATGCTGGAGAAGTTGAGCCTGTGGTGACTGGCTTGGTTTCAAACTCAATTTCTCTAGGCTGTCCAAAGAGTTGGAAGCACCCAAGGGTGTGTGTGTGATCATGGCTTTGGCACCTGCCAGACACCTGGAGCCCAAGGAACATCTCCCTGGGTGTGAAGTGTTGCCCCACAACCCCCAAAGCTGCGTTCATGCTGCAGAGTTTTGTCACAGCTTAGAAGGGACACACAGCACTCACCTCAGCTTCAAAGCTCACAACTTACAGCTTTTCATTTTCCAAGGGGCAGATGCCAAAACTGTTAATTAGGTGGGCCACCACAAGAAGGCTGAGCTGTTTTTAGAAGCTAAGAACAGACCCTCTATAGCCGGGGCTTTCCAACCCCCTCCCACACACACTCTCTGGCACTCCCCGTGGCTTACCTCCCACCACAGGCTTGGACGGGAAACTGCCTTGTGTCTGGGCAGCCAGCTACATAAACTCTACTTTGGGGACTCCAAAGAAGACCAGGTTTTGTTTGGGGACCTCAGCTGAAGCTCTGGAAAGTAAAGGAGTGTCAGATACCCTTTTTCCAAAGCAGGAGGTCCTTTTGGTCATCTGCATGTGAAAGTCAGGGATCCTCCCTCAAGAAAGTGATCTGGTCCTGGGGCAAACTGCTGATCAGGCTGGAGCTAGCTGCAAAGTGCACTTCAACACCATACCATAACTTAGAGCCAAAACCTTCAGAAACAGACAGAAATTGCTGTACTGGATTTTAAAACAAAGGCTGGTCACCCTGCTACAGCATCACCAAGTGTGCTTGCCAGAGTGCTTAAAATCCTGTATCCCACGCAGGCAACACTGCTATAAAACACTCAGAAGTACATTTTGGAGGCAACCAGAGCCAGGTGAAGTAGCTGCAAAGACCAGCAGCTCTGTTCTAAGCAACATGCAAAAGTCTGAAGATGAAGTTTTCAGCCTAAGCTGAAAATCACCACCAAAGACTATTGGGGCATTCCTGGGATGCAGCTGGAAAGGGCGGGGGGGGGGCATGAAACAGTGAAGCATCACAAAGCAGGAGGACCCCCTGGCTCAGGGCCCCCAGCAGCATTTTTGAAGAGGGACAGTTTTCTCTACATGAGGTGTAACAGGTCTTCTCCAGCATCTCCCAGTAGGAACACTGGGCAGGAAGGGACTGCCCAGTTACTTTGTCATCCTGGCTCCAGGAAGCCACATAGCCCAGAAGGGGATGTGGACATACTCTCCAACACCACTGGCTTTGGAGTAATATCACTTAAGTTCTGAGTTTTGCATCTTCCACAGTCTTCCAGGCTTCAATTAAAGTGAACTCTTCAAAACCATGGTGGCAGCTGACTACAAGGAAAACACATCCCCCCTCCAGTTTGGATTAGGATAGGTTATCACCACAGATGACAGTCATCCATCCTCATTAGCTGAGCTCATCTCTTTTCCTAGAAACCCCCCCTCCCAACATAGTTTAAACACTGTCAGGATTAAGCTTAAAACTTAGTTCTCCTCCCAAAACTTAGACAATTCCATTTCCTTATTGTCTCAAATAATTCTGTATGTCCTGAGATGAACGTCTGTCTGGGTAACAAATGGAAATGCCACAGTTGACCACATGAACACCCCTCTGCAGCCCCCTCCCCCCTCCTCCAATCCTGATAGGGGGCAAAGAAAGGGAGTTGGAGGTATGAAAAGCATACATAAAAGGTATACAAGAACTGAAGGTACATTGATAAAACAGAAGAGAGACATAGGTAACTGGAGGTACTACAAGGGAAGAAAAGAAACACTCCAGTGCTGAGGAACCACAAACTCCCTCTACCTGGATATCACAGAGCATGTTTTCTTGGTCTTTCCTTTTGGTCTAACAGGCTAGTTTTAGTTTCTGCAACCCTCCTCAGACTTTCTACCTGAATCTAAATGCTCCTGCCCACATACAGATAAGCCTGCTTATCTGTATGTACATTCAGACAGACTCATCAGGAAACCCATACATGAAAAGAGCTTACTGATTAAAAGGAACCCCCCCCAGCCGTATGACAAACTGCTTTATCCAAATGCCACTAAATATTTACAATATTTACAAAGTCTGAAAAATGCATTTATAGACACTTAAATATTTCATACATTTCACACAGCTTTAGGCAGAAGTGCAAGTCATGTCCAAGCAGATTGCACTCTTTCAGTTTTGTATGTCCCTTTGAGACCTGAACTTCAGTCTGCCTGAACAGAAAGCAAAACTGAAACCAGTTTTATTAATTTTTTTGAACTTGAAGAGCTAGAGCTTTTCAGCTGCAGAACAATTTTTTCCTTGTTCGTGCCCTGATAAGATTAGCAAGCCAGAAGTGACTATCTCTTGATTTGTAAGTAGATAGCAGCCGAGTAAGTCTCTCTCAGTACGAACACATGATTTTTAAATTAGCAAACAATGAATTCGCTCTTAGGGACTTTCCATGTCCTGTCGGAAATAGCGCAGCAAGGGGCTTTCCATAGTGGGAGCACTGAGCTGCTGCAGGACGTTACACACATTGCTGGCTACAGACGCAAACGTACTGCACGAGGCAAACGCTACTTAGCGGTACTAAACTAACAAGCCTACCCGTAAGGCAGGGTTTAACATTAGTCCACAGTACCAAGAGAGACTCTGAGCTAACATGGTCATTTGACGCCTCCTCTCTCATCAGCCCTCCTCAGCCACAGATACCATCTCCTAAGCTCTGACCACATGAGGACAGCCAGGCATGATTAAATGGCACAGCTCTTTGGCAGGCATCTGGGAGGAGAGATAACACAAGCCAGACCTTGCCTCCTCCCATCAGTTCCCAGGAAAGAATCGGCTTTTCCCAAGAGGGTACAAAATAACCTTACCCCCATTAGACTGAATGCCACCTGTGGTAGGCAGGAGAAGCAAGCTCAATCCTGAGACGAACCAACTAGCACTGCTCAAAATCCCTGCTCCCCTTTCATTGCACAATACCACCCCAAGACTAATAAAACCATGACAGATAAGATCAGTGCTGCAGACCTGCAGCCCAAGCACTCCGGCGCCACACCTTTACAAAACATAGTCTGTTTTAGCAAAACAGCTAACAGGACCTTTTGAAGATTAGGAGGAGAGTAAAAAAGAGGCATAGCCTTATCCACTCAGATGCTCTTAAGCAATTGTGCCTAAGATCCCAGAGCATCACACACACCTGCAGCCTTGCAAGAAGACGGACTTATCCCACACAGCTTGTTGCCCTTTTGAACTTCTAGTGCAAGTTCTGGCTGGACTCAAGCCTGCATTCAAACACTTGTAAGACCACACATGGAGGACCTTTGGCAGCTGATGATTTTTGCTGAGCTCTACAGGAACTCTTTAAGATTTTTTTTTTTTTTTTTTTTTTTAAACCCAGCAGAAAAAGTTCAGAAGAGCTCATCAGTCACACCACAATCAATAGCACTGGAAGCTGCTGACAACTATAATTTGGTTTAGTCTAATGGAGATGAGCTCACTTACTACAATCACCATTTTGAACACTGCAGCGGGCATCAGACTTCTAGTCACTGGTCACCAGCAGAAATTAAAGTGTGGGTCAAACAATCTGCAAGCACCAACAGCACAGCTTGAACCTGGAACCTCAGTAAGACACACTGTACCCTGAAATGCAACTCCCAAACTCTCTCTGCTGCTTCAGTGCTAAGCTTTTAATTTGACATTTATTCAATCATACATCCACACCATGAGTCACTGACAGATCTATGAATGAGGGTTTCACAGCAGGAGAATCATTTAGCACCCTACATCCCCTCACCTTTTGGACTGAACTTTTAGCATAAAGAAGCAGAAGGTCCTGGACAGCAGGACAAAGAAGCAGAAGCATCCCTTTAGCAGGCTCCGCAAACTAGGCAGAACACTCAGGCATGATCCACAGCTGTTGTTTCTTCTTGCCACCCTGCAGCAGCACTGCAGAGAATTCAAATGTTCCCCTAGACAGACCAAGGTTATACCTTTTCCTGGCATGCACTGCAGTCACTACAGAGCTCCATGAATCACAGGGCTACAATCTTTACCTAGGATGAGTGTTAGGGGGAAATAAAATTTATTCCTCATATCTCAGGCCCTCCGTGTGGTGGTTCTTCCATTTCAAGAGGGATGACAAAATTGTCCTTCAGGAGCACTAAAGCTTCACAGGTGAATATACATTCACTACTAACTGCCAATGCATTTTAGCAATGCAAATTGCCACAGCAGACTGACTAGAGCTGACTAGGTGGAAAGCACAGGGAAGCATGTGGCCCACTGCCATCCTCAGCAAGAACACACTTCTCATGAGGCATGTTAGCCATAAACATGCTAAGGACCAAATGCCCAGGGCCACAAAAAGAAGGCCTGGATTAAAGAGCTGGTGGGCTCCTGAAGAAGAGCAGGACTGGGAAAACCACCCTGTTCAGCAGGCTCAACGGCCCAGAACAGCTCAGAGCGACGGGGGGTGGCCAGCCAGTGAGTAATGCCCAGTCCCACTGCCCTGGTAGCTATGGGGGCAGCTGGCTGGAAACAGGATCATGGCCAGGCCGCTTTCCCCAAGCTCATGGGTCTGAAGTGGGTTTTAGGTTCATATAATGCAGAGAACTTCACAATAATTTCATGGCACAGCACAGTTTCTTGACAGTTCACTTGTCTTTTACAGCAGAAAGGAGTTGGAGATAGAGCTGGTGGTTCCCACCATGGAAGGGACACGTTTGGTGCCTGTGATCACAAACAAATCTGAAATTGTTTCAGTTCAGCCTGTGCCCTCAGCAGGGCACACAAACCTAACTCAGTCAAGAAATCTCTCCAGCTTACAGTTAAGTCCAGGGAGGTGAAAGCTCCCACAACCACTGCCAGTGTCAGCAGACAGGCAAAACCACCTGAGCCTTCCCCAAACACAGAGGCAAGAAAAGAGATGCAGACATTGAAAGCCCTGCTTTGATCTTTACCTCGTATTCTTTAATAGTCCCCTTCCAAGTGCAGCCACTGTTAATACAGACAGCAGGCAGACTTTCCACCTCCCGACGAGCTGCGTTGTCTGGGAAAGCCTAAAATGGAAAAAGCAAGCAAACCACAAAAATTACTGAGGGGCTGCAGTTTTAGTCCCGTCTCTTAATTCTTTATTAAGACTTTATTAAGGCTCCTCCCAGGCCAGTTGCCACATCACATCCCCAGAGGTGTGCTGATGGCAAACAAATTGTTATTACAGCGTTTAAGTAGGCCACCACTATGTGAACATGACCTGGATTTTAGAAGCTGGGGAGTCCACCACATTAATCATAACTCTCACTACTGAAGAAAACGTTTCCTAGGAATAAGGGATTCTCAGAACCTGTGTTTTAAACAAAAACGGCAAGTGATATTAATGACATCAGTAAGCTTCTTTATTTTTACTTACGGAGCTTGTTTCCAAAATAGAAATTCCTTCTTCATATATTCCTTCCTGAATACAGCTGGCACACTTTTGAGGTCCAGCACTATCAGACAGAAAAATAATCATCAAACACAACAAAAAGACCAATTTATCATTTAACAATAAAGCAATTTCTGGTAACTTCATAAAATGAAAGTATTTTCTTATTTTTAAAACACCACATTGAGCCTTTTCTCATGGGTATTTATGACTCCCATTTCTGATTCTAATTTTTTTTCTTCTCCTGATTAACCCCTCCATTCAACTTCCCTCACTTAAAAGAAAGAGTGAGACAGAACACAAGGAAACTTTTCTGGAAGACAGCATGTGCTTAACTTTCTCACATTTTTGGCACGACAACCATAGGATGACTTTTAGGACCAAGTTCCTTCGGTAGCTGTGAGGAAGACTGAAGGAGATGAGTAATCCACCTGGATTGCCACCTGAATGGCAGAAACAATCCAGGAGATTCCGGAAAAGGGAACTTTGAAGCAACTCCCGGAACAATAAAAGCAAGTCAGAAATTACACATTCCCTTAAAGAAGGCCTGATGCTGAATCTCAACGATTAAACAAAGCTCCCTTGCTGAGAAGGCCTTGAAAATGAGACTTTTCTCTCCTTTTTATGCTTCAAAACACCTTTTCAAGCATTTTGTCTTCAGACTGAAGGCACAAAAGTTACCTTATGATTTTCTTCAGACAATAGGAACAGTATCGATGCCCGCACTGAGCTTGAAACGGCCTTCTCAATATATTCTTGCAATCGGAGCAGAGGTATTTGACCTCCAGTTTAGTTCCCAGGATCTCCTTTGCAAATCCAGGCTGGTTTAGATCCAAAGAGCTAGGTGGAGTAGAGTTTGCTGCTGCCATGTGAACAAAAAATTCTGGCTGTATCTCCAGAGCCTGAAAATAAAAATATTTTCCCTGTTTGATTATAACCGGATGGTGGTAATTTTTCACATAAACTGCATTACTCACAGCATATTACACTGGCACCCAAAACCCAACGACATAGGTAAACACACTGATGTAAACCACGAGCCTCCCTGCACCTACTGAAAAATATGGCAAGAAACTTTACAGTTAATTTTGGAATTAAATCCAGACCAAAGAGATGGGTTGGACAGACCTCACTAAAATCCCCGTCCAAGTTTATTGAAATCCAGCCTATTCAGAGAAATCAAAGCTTCTGGCCCCAAAAAAGGTGAAAAACCATCCTAAAGCTGATTAGGAATATAAATAAATCACCTCAGTGATTTATTTAAGCACCCTTAGGCACCGAGAGAGGTAACCACAGCCTACCACCACTTGTTTTCATATCTGCCAGTTGTCAAAAAGGACTGCAATTCTGTCCAGAGCCAGCTGTTCCTGGGGGTCCCGGGGCAATGCCGTGCACACAGCAGAGCCCAGATTTACTGGCAACGCCCAGGCGGGCATACAGGGCTCTCCAGAGGGCTAGAAAACAAAGATGTGAGAGGCACAAGCAAATCAGAAAGAAGGAAAAGAAGAAAGTGCATTTGTTTTGACCACTTATGATGATCTACAGATGCATCTCCCGCCTGCATGCCCTGCCACTGCATCCCCCAGCCACCTAAGATGCCCAAGGTCGCAAATCCAGGCCCTTCCTTCCAATCACGGCAGCCAAGGCGGCGGCAAGACTCCTTCAGCTCCCCACACGTTCTAAGTTTCGGCTAACATCCCACTTTTGCCTGTACCAGGGGTTGTTAAAGGCGATGAAGCGATCCCAGAACAGGGACAATGAAGATCCCTTCCCAGGACCAAGCTCCCCCCGGGAGCAGGCCGCAGCCCGGCCACCCTGGCAGAAGCTGTGCCGGCAGGCTCCAGCCTGCCGCTGGACCGGCTCTCTCAGGGCTCTGGAAGCCCCCGCTAGCGGAGACCCCACCGTCGCCGGTCCCGGCTACAGTCGCCGCCCTTACGGGGAGGAACGTCTCCCAGGCCGCGGAGCGGCGGCGGAGCCTCCCCGCACCACCGTGACCCGGG
>NW_010972619.1:399678-406979 GCF_000737465.1 Haliaeetus leucocephalus
CCCGTCACCCCCACTGTCACCTCCCACTCAGTCACGCCCCCCCAGCATCACTTCCCCCTATCAGCCCTCAGACACCCACACACAGAGTCACCCTGCAGTCACCCCCACACGCAGCATCACCTCCCCTGTGTCACCCCTCACACACTCACCCCCCATCACCTCCGTCCTCTGTCACCTCTCCCCCTGCATCACCCCCCCGCTGCCCCACCACCCGCTGCCATATCCCTGCCTGAGGCCACCCCCGCTGAGCCGGGACCCGGAGGGACAGCGGTGCTCAGCTTGGGGACACCCTGACCCCCACCTAGGGGTCCCACCCTGCGGGGATGGCCACCCTCCCGCCGCGCCCCCCCCCCCTTCACCCACCAGAGCCATCACCGTCGGGAATGGCCCAGGGTGACCCCAGCCCCCAAAGAAATTTTTCTAAGACACCTTTGGCCATTTTGGGCAGCGCCAGGCACCCGCTCACCTGTGTGCAGAGCGCCATGACGCTCCCGTGTTGCCCACTCGGAGAGAAAGCGGACGCCACCCGCGCCGGGAAGGACGGGCGGCAGCGGGTGGGTTTCGGTTTAATCAAAAAAAAAAAAAAAAAAAAAAAAAAAAAATGACGTGGGGGGAAAGGCAGCCGCCTGCCACGCGGCAGTGAGGTCAGCGTGAGGTGCTTTTTGCAGGGGAACTCGCTCAGTGAGAGGTCACGGCAGCAGGTTTTTTCGCCTGGGGTCCCCAGCCTGTGCGTCCCCCTGGCTCGGCTCACCCTCCGGGGGCTGCCAGCGCCCTTCCCGTGCTCGCGATGAGGTGGTGCGGGGGCTTTGGGGCTTTACAGCCTCCCATGCTGGCAGGGCAGGGATGGTCTCGTTCTCGTCAGGCAGGGAATTCACCTGGCACCGGGGAAATCCTCCCCAGTCAGAACCAGGCACGACCAGTCTGGTGTTACCCCCGATAGAGCATCAGTAACCCCTGCTGCGAGGACAGTGCAGGAGCAGAGCGGGTCAGAACAGGGAGGCAAGTCAGGGCTGCTGGCCATAGCCCGACACCGGGCTGAGCTGGCCCCAGGCAAGCTCAGGGAGGCACTGAGCCCTTCACATGGGGCCGCACGCTGCTCTGGCGCCTGTCGAGGCAAGATGATCCCTGCAGGGCCAGGGCGAGCGATTCTGGGGACTCCCGTGGGGACTTGGGGTGCATCCCCACACACGCGTCGGCACCAGCACGATGCAGCATCCCCGGGATGGGTGACACTCATGTCTGTGCTGGCACCGCTTCACTCACTCCGTTGCAACATCCCTTTTCCTGGTACAGCTGCACTCGTCTGGGAAAGCAAACACGAAACCCTCTACATTGCTAAAGTTCTTGGCCGGCTGATGTAATTCGGCAAGGAAAAATCCCTTCTCCATTTCCTGAACCCAGCATGACCCTAGCAGCAGTGCCAGGGCAGGACGTGCTGTTCCCAAAGAGGCAGGAGACCGTCAGCAAGGTCTCACCAGCTGCACCAGCTGTGGGACAGGCACCACTGGGGCTGCTCCGAATAAACCCGCAGTTGCAACACCCCAGCGGCCACAGCACAGCCAGAGGAGCAGGTCTTGCAACACCGAGTAACGCACCTCCTTAACGTTCCGCTGCCACTCAGTGTCCCGAAACGGCTCACTCCCAAGTCTCCTGGGCAGCTGGGGCCAAGCGTATCACAGTGACGGAGGCCGCGGGACGACTGTGCGGAGGGGTGACCCCCCAAGGGTGCCCGATGTCCAAGCGATGCCCAGATCACCCGCAACCTGGGAACCAGCCGCTCCTCCCGCATGCTGCTGCGAGGAGGACCCACAAAAACACCGACACCACCGAGGACCGTTAACTCCCGCGCCCCTGATTCCAGAAATGATGACAGCCAGCGGCTCGGGGTTTTCCCGCCTTTACTGTTGAACTTTCCGGGTGATTCAGACGCGGAGCTGAGGGATTTTATTCTCTCCCAGCTGAAGGAGCCGGGACGCTGCCACCGCCCCGAGGTGCAGCTCTCCCCTCACCCGCCGCCTTACGCGGGTTTCCCACGAAACGGACACAAACCGGGGAAATTTTTCCGCCAAGCGGTGACCGGCACCCGAGGGCCGGGGAGCGCGACTCCCGCCGCCCCCCGCCTTGCGAGAGGCCCGAGGGGAAGCCCCCCTCCCCGGGCACGCGGGGAGTGGGAATCCGCCCTGCGCTGAGGCACGGGGCAGGCCCCACGCCGCCCTCTCTCGCCCCGGGGGCGTCCGGGAACCGATGCGTGCGGCCAAGGCGGCGGGGAGCCTCTGAGGCAGGCACTGCAGCCCTCCGCGAACCACCGCCGCCGCCACGGAGCATGCCCAGCCGGGCGCGGCTATTGGTCAGCCATTCTGACAGCGCCGAGGACTAAGCCAGTCCCCTTCTGGGCACCGGGTTATTGGCAGTGACAGCAGCCTGTCAGAGTGCACAGACGCGTGCCAGCCCGCCTCCACCGTGGCGTGGACTAGCCATTCGGATAGCGAGGAGGCTGATTGCTAGGTTTCTGTGCCTATTGTGAGCAACTGCGTCACCCCTGGATCGCTATTATGCCGAAGTCCACTGAGGAGCCCGAGGCCCCGCCCGCTGCGATCGCGCCTCTCCCCGCTAATGAGAGGCCGCCTTTCCTGAAGGGCGTGCGCACCGCCCTATCGGCGGGCACCGCGGCCGGCCCCGCCTCTGGAGGGGCGGCCCTTGGGCTGTGCCCCCTGAGCGGCGGGCGCGGCCCCGGGCGGAGGCGCGCGGCGGCGGGCGGGGTCGGTGCCGTTGCCGGTGCCATGGCGGAGAGCGACTGGGACACGGTCACGGTGCTGCGGAAGAAGGGCCCTAGTGCGGCCCAGGCCAAGTCCAAGCAGGTCAGCGGGTGGCTCGTGACAGGGAGCAGGGGAGCGGCCTGGGCTTGGGTCTGGGCCTGGGCCTAGGCCGGGGCCTGGCGCGGCCGAGGCCTAGGCGAGCCTGCGGCAGGGCCCGGCTGATGGTGAGGGGGCGACTCCAGGTAGCGGAGCGCTCACCTCGTCACCTTTACTCTCCCCAGGCGATCCTGGCGGCACAGCGGCGCGGAGAGGACGTGGAGACCTCCAAGAAGTGTGGGTATCCCTCGGCTTGGCTCCTCAGACAGCCGGCGGGGGGGGGGAGGCCCGGGGAGCCGGTTCCCTGGCAGCGGTGCGGTGCGAGGCCCCCCCTCCCAGCCCACGCGAGGCCTGCCTGCCCCCCTGGCCCGCCCCACCGTGTCGCTCTTGAAGGCGGTTGCCTGGAAGGGCGGGGTGGTGGGGTGGGGTATGGGGTCAGAAGGCAGCACCCCCCAGCTGAGGCAAAGGTCGTCCTAACTGGGGCCGCATAGACTTGAGAACGGCCAGGCACCCGGCAGGGGGGAGGGGTGGACAGCACCCTGGGGAAGCGGGGAGTGCTCACCTGTAGCCGGCTCCGAGTTTCTGGTTGCCCAGAGGTGAGCTCTGGCTGGTGTCTGAAGAGCGCTCGGGAGAGCTTTCCTGATCACAAAACTTAATTTTGAAACTTATTTCTCTTGTTGACAACAAATGCGTAAGGATTTCAGTGACTGCTTATCTTCCTGGGGTGTTGCTCTTTACAAATTCCCTGTTTCCTGTCCAATGTAAATTCTCAGGTTCTCTCACCGTAGGGATAAGATTATGATGGTTGGAAATAAATAAATAACTGGTGCTTCGACGAGGTTTGGTCAGCTTTATCAAGAGACTGAGTGTCAGAGACTAATGTGAGAGAAAGAATTCAAACTATGACTTGAATACTCTAACTGAAATGAGACAAAATAAATAGCATGTTTTTGAACCTCAGGCTTTCAGCAAAGCTAAGTACAGTTAGAGTTTATTTGTAAAAGGCATCAGAGAATTGATTAAAAGCCACTTATTAATGCTGCCTCATACCTGAGCAAACATGGTTCAAGTTCAAATATGAACCCCTCCCACACTGTAGCAGAAACATGCATGTCTGGAGTGAAGTTTGAATGTTAAATCCCCAAGCAACAGCAAGATCTTGCCTATCTGGAGTGAAGTTCAGATGTGAAGTAGAGAAAGGGGAGGGCTCTGCATGGCTGTGTTTAGACATCAGCATTAACAGGATTAAGATAACATGGGCTCTGACGGGCAGGATCCGGTTGCGATCAGTTGCTGATGTCGGCATGTTGAAATCTTGAAAGCTCCCTGGGACCCTGGGCAGCTGAGTACTTAGAAAAAGCACTTTGATACTTTTTGGCACAGCTCTGAGCCTTGTTTTGTTGTTTGTCCTTGCTGGTTTTTTTTGGTTTTGTTTTTTTTGTTCTTGCTTTGAATCATAGGGGCAGCAGGCCAAAACAAACAACACTTTATTACAAAGAACACAGCCAAGCTCGACCGAGAAACAGAAGAGCTGCACCATGACAGAGTTCCCCTGGAGGTGGGCAAAGTGATCCAGCAGGGCCGACAGAGCAAGGGCATGACACAGAAGGACTTGGCCACAGTGAGTATGGCCAGGGCCCACTGGCCTCTGCTCCCGCTCTCCTGAGGCAGGTCTAGGCACCTTGAGGCGAAGGTGGACACTTTTCCTGTCCCCTCATGGGCAGCTGCAGCGGGATGGTATCATGAGCAGGAAGTTTGGTGAATGCAACGTCTCTGATGTCTGATCTCCAGGCAGCATTAGTTATCTAGGAAATGTTTTAAGGGTTTATCTGTGCAGCCCTTGAACACCTGCTTGGAGATAGAGCGTTGTTGCAGCTGATGAGCTGGTAGGCTTTTTTTTTCCTCTCTCCTCCCATCAACTCAGCACTGATGTGAGGTTTTTTGTACCATCTGGGCCTGACGCAGTGTTCAGAAGCTCACTGCTGTCTTAAGGAACAGCAATTCATAGTGTTACTGCTCCTCCTGGGAGGCTGAGGGAAGTAGAAGTCTGTCCAGGATGGGTGTCACCGTCATTGTGACACTCGAATAGTGAAGGGAGGATATAGTCATGGTGGAGTAAGCCTGGAAGTAGCACATTGTCTTCCAATCCTGGCATAATTAGAGGCTGTTATCTGTGTGAGTATGGGGCGGGTTGGTGCTGAGTGTTTGCTGTGTATGGAGCCAGTGTTTGAGACGCATCCTCTCTTTTTAGAAAATCAATGAAAAACCACAAGTTATTGCTGACTATGAATCAGGAAGAGCAATCCCCAATAACCAGGTTATGGGCAAGATCGAAAGAGCCATTGGTAAGTTAAGAAAGGAGGCTTCAAAAGTAATGACAATGTTTTCAGTGCCTAGGAGGGATGATTTGGTTTAAGACATTTACATTTTCCATGTCAGGAACAGTTGCTGGCAGTAGGTTATTGTGGGTGTGGTGTCATTAAGCTGTGTTCTGATAAAACTCGGATCTGCTGACTGAAACCAGAACTCAGAGGTCTTGTTCTCCTTTGTTCTTCATCTTCATGCATGGGACCATGCCCTGGGGACCACCCCTGTATGCTGTCCCTCTCAAAATCAGTGAGACCCATGAAGGCGTGATTATACTTGGTAAAGTTATCTTGCAGCCACTAGTGTTGATGTTACTCTCCTAGGCTGGTTCAGATACTGTTTTCTAGGAAGATAGTTGGATTGCAAGCAAGAATTGGAGCTTTGGCTGAAACTGGTCTGGTGCTCCTAGAAATTGAAGAAGGATTCTCCCTAACTCTGGTTCCCCTGCCCTCTTTTGGATGTTCTCTTCCTTGTAGCAAAAATTTGAGGAAATAGTTACCAGGTGAATGATCAAGTGTTGATGGCAGCTGATGGTGGTCGTCTCCATTGTCTTATTCCAGGCCTTAAACTGCGTGGGAAGGATATTGGAAAACCGCTGGAAACCGGCCCCAAAGGGAAATGACAACAAAGCCTCGAAATCAGTTTGTTCAGACTGATCTCGTCTGGCTGGTTCTCCTTAACCACCAGAGTCTTTGTATTGCCAAGCTGAACAAGAGGGTTTCAGACTTGCTTTGGGGGGGAAATCTGCTGAATCTGTACCTGCTGTAAAAAGGCAACCTTAAAGAAGCGATTTTCCTGATTTTGTTTTTCCTTCCTCCTTTCCAGAGATTGAGGAACTAAACCCAAAAAATACCGCGTTGATTTGCCAGAAAACATGTGCGTCTTGGTGTTTAGAAGCAGCTAATGTTAAGGCAGGGGTGGTCTGAAATGTCATCATTTAATTGGAACAATTTGGGGGATGGGTGGGTTATATATAAATAATTTGGGAGAGTTGGGGCTTGATCAGTGTCTGCATTTGAAATGATGACTCAGTCACTGCATCACAGTGACATTTTTGTTTGTTCCTTCCAGCCTGTTTTAAAGAGATCTATAATAAAGTTTGATACCCTTCAGTTGCACAGGGTAGTTGCTGTGTGTTTACCAGCCAGTAGTAAATGTTGTGGTTAGGTGTGACTGGAGCTGCAGCACCCTCTTCCTTCTGGAAGCATAATTAATGGGACTACCTGGAGTGTCAGGGGGTAATGGCCGGGGTTGTCACAGCCTTCCTGGCTGCTCTGCTCCCTTCCCTGTCAGTGAGGACTGCAGCTTTGGCTTGCAGCCCAGAGAGGAAATCAATGCTGTGGTTTTATCTTGTGCGGAGGTGAGTAGAGTCTCTGTGGAGTTCTACAGAGCAAGGTGGATGTGGAGACACTTGGTCGGGCATTTGTATGAAGCCTGAGCCCTCCTTACTTCTCTACTTCGCCCTTACCCAGCTCCCACCAGCACAGCTTTGCTGGGGGGCTCATTCCTGCAGGGCACTGCCAGGACAGTGCTGTGGTGGAGCGGTAGGGATGGCGCTCAGTGTGACTGTGACATAACCTAAGTGGGACAGAGCTGAAGGGAGAGCTGACTGCAGCAGGGCGAGAGGAAAAATGGGCTTTGGCCACAAACTGGGAAAGCAGGATGCCCCGATCCCCTCCAGACCAGTGGGGGGGGGGTGAGGAGAGCAGGATCCCTGATGGCCTGCTCACCCGCGCAGAGGCTGAACAGGTCTGTTGGCTGTGGTACTTGGGTGGCAGGTTTGGCCATGGGCTGCTTTGGAGTTGCACAGTATTAAATTAAGTTTTGAAAGCTTGCGGGGGAAGAGAGGGGTCCTGGGTGGGGGTGTGGGCACCTGGGCCCTGAGCCTAGCCCGCACTCAGGAACCTTTTTCTTTTTCCCAATGACATTTAAATACAAATTATCAAGAGCCCTTGAAAGGTGCGTGGGCAGTCCTGCGGTAGGTGGGCTACAGGGGGGTCAGAGCTGCTCTCTGCCCTCAGCTGTGCTGCGTGGTGCCCCCACGCTGCTCCCTGCCCTCCGGGCCACCTCTCTACCCTCCCC
>NW_010972619.1:406989-422998 GCF_000737465.1 Haliaeetus leucocephalus
CCCCCACCCCCCTGCTAAAACCAGCCAGAAGCACTGGGCTTCATCCCCATGGTGGCTCTGTGTCCTGGGAGCTCTTGTGCTTAATCCTGGATGTGGGAAGGGGCTCATGCCCCATGCAGCAACCATGGATCTGCCCAGCCGGGGAGGGGCCAGGACTGCATGCTTTGCCCCCTTCCACATTCAGGACCCTGTTCGGATGAGGATGGCCGCTGCAAGAAACTCCTGCTGACAGCACCTGTCAAAGCACGGGCATGTCACTACATCTTGGTGCAGAAAGTTCATGTTACAAAAGACAAAATTGCTTTTCCCAAGCGCTTGGAGGTAGTGGAGGCAGCAGCACGTCCCTCTGAAGGGCTGGCGCCCCAGGGTGAGCCCCCGTGGCAGCTCCCTGATGTCATATGCTGAGGGCCGGAGCCGGCTGCTGGAGTGTGAGGTCTTGCTGGAGGGATGCTCTGCCCTGCATATGCCTCGCAGGCGTGGGGAGGCAATTACTGCTGTTGGCTTATTATTTCAATTCTCATCCCCTTCTTTTGGCACTGGAGATATAATGACCTTGTCCTGTAAAGAAAGGTGAATGGGAATCGGTTACAATAAGTGTAGGCTGTGTCTAATTTGAAATACAAGGACTTCTTCCAGGCTGCAGAGGGGAGAACGTGTGTTCCAGCCCACCGTGACCCCAGCAGAAGAACCAAACCCCTCAGCATACCCAGGGGGCCCCACATCCTCTTTTGGGGTCAGTCCTGGGGCCAGTGGCTCTGCTGGGGACTATGTGGCACCAAACCCATCAAAGGAAACTGTAGGTTAAGCTGCCTGTCATGGTTTTGAGTTGGTGGCTTGAAGAGGATGAGCAATGTTTGCACAACCCGCTCCCTGCAGGGCTCTGCGGAGGAGGATCGCAGCCTCAGCTCTTTCTGGAGCAACTGCCTGACAGCAGCAGCAGCATTTCTAGGTCAGTCCTACTGTCCAGGGTCACTCATTTGCCAGCAACCAGATAAGAGGCAAAGACCTTTGCACCTCCCTGATGTGTTGGCAGAGTGCAGGCTCAGGAGGAGCCCACTGGGATTTGCTGAACCTTCAGGAAAATGCTGTTTTGGCGCGGTTGGGGGCAAGCAGGAAAGCCCTTCACCCCTGTCCTTACATCTCGAAAAGTGATGTTGTCGAAGCCCTGCGGAGTGTTGCTCTCCGCTGGCGTCCCGCTCACCAGCCCTCGCCGCTTCAGCCAGTACCAGCCTCCGGCAGCCACCAGCGCCAGGGTGATGACAGCCAGGAGAAGACCGAGCACCACCTCTGCCACAAAGCTGCCAGAGGATTTCTCTGCAGGGAGAGGAGACGCTGCCAGGCTCAACCCCCTGCCCAGGAGAGCTGGCTCCAGCCCCAGCCTCAGCGCCAGCACCCCGACTGGCGCTGGGTCAACTTTTGACAGCCAGAACCTGCCCCGCACCTTCCACTGGCACCTCCTGGCTGGAATGGCAGCCCCTCCCGGCACTGTACACAACGTCGTCCAGTGCCACCGTCCCCTCCATCGGCCACCTCCGTGTGGTGACCTCAAAGATGATCTGCAGGGGAAGATGGGATCTCGGGGGGGTGACGCATGGGGAGGGCACCCTGCACCCCCGGAGGGTACCCTGCACCCCAGGGTGGCCTCGCTCACCTGGAACTCGCTGGGGCTCCGCACAGGCACCACACCGCCCCGCCAGCCCTGGCTCCGGTGCCCCACCATGGTCCACACTGTGCGTTGCCCCGCCACACTGTGCAGCATCACCCGCAGCTCCCCACAGGCTGCAACATGGTGGGGAACAGGCACCCTGACATCAACGGCTGTCTGGAGGCCCCCCAAGAACCTCCAAGCCCTCCCAGACATGCCATCCTCTGCTGGGATGGCAGCACCCAGCAGGAATGGGCCATCCCCACTGCCTGGCCAGAGTGTCCATGGTCCCACTGGTGGGGAGGAGGTTTTCAGCCCCTGACTGAGCCCCCCGCTCCTATCATGGGCTCATGACACCTCCCCAGGGACAGCACCTCCTCCCTGCCCCTGCAGCGCTTACAGAGGTGCTCTGGGATGTCCATGTGGTACCAGAACTGCAGGCAGGAGTCGGCAGTAGCAGGCAGATGCTGGCTCTCCAGCCGGGCAGTGGTGCCCCCTGGGCCCAGCACACTGGTGTCAAAGTGCACGTAGTGACCTGGATAGGCAGGGACAGAGTGCAGGGTGTCCCCAGTTGTGCAGCCCACCCTGTGCGTCCTGCTCCCCCCCACAAAATGCCCAGAGCAGTGCCTGGAGGATTGCGCCCCCCCCCGCCCCCAGCCCCGCTCCTCACTGCTTTTGGGACCGAGTGGTCCCTCTCAGGTGAGGAGGGGACAGGGATGCTGTGGAGCCAGGCCCCCCCTGGGATGTCACCCATGAATGTCCCCCCATCCATCCTCAGCTCCTCTTCCTCACTCTGGCCATGCCAGGGTGCCCTGGGAGCAATGGGTGTTTCCTACCGTTCCTTGTGCCCAGGGTGTGATCCTGCTCAGGGCCGGGGTACTTGGCAAGGGGGACCCCACTCTTCCAGCCCCAGGCGAAGCTGTGCAGGCGGGGGTCTGAGGGGCTGCTCCAGCCGCACATGTCCCGCTCAAAGTCACAGGACGCTGGGAGGAAGGGGGGGGGACTGTGACGCACCCAGTACTGCAGGCATCCGCTGCTCTGTGCAGCCTGGTGGGAGATGGGGCATCTGGGGTGGGGGGGAAGCCCCCAGTCCCCTCCCCACCACCCCCAGCTTTGGGCCACGCCAAGCTCAGGGCAGGAGTAGGGTGCCCAGTGGCCATGGCAAAGCCATGATGGATGGGACAGACTGTCCCCATCCCCACAGCTGCGTGCCCCCATGGGGTGCCCTGTCCCGCTCTGTCCAGTCCGCAGTGCCCCCACGGCACAGGCTCTCACCTGGCTCAGGGCAGGCTCCATCCGACACATGCAGGTCATCCAGCGCGATGTACCCGTGGTTGCCCCCAGCTCCCACCGCTTCGAATATTGCCTGCCGGAGGTGGGCAGGGTGGCACACTGAGGTTGGCAGCTGCCGTGCACCCCTCATCAGCCGCAGCCTGTCCCCTTCCTGGCCAAGAGGTCCCCGGCACCCGGCTCCATCTTACCTGCCAGTCCCCATCTGGCCGGACGGTGATGTGGCCGCGATGCCAGGCATCCCCCTCCATGGTGCTTATGCCCATTACCTTCCTCCGCACCCCGCTCTGCTCCACAAAGACCCCAAGGAAGCCTGCCCAGGGCACCCACCATGGAGCAGGGGTCCAGGGCCGTGCCATGCGGGACACACACACACACCCATCCAAAGGTGCCGCTATGGGCCTCAGGGAGGGTCGCAGTGCTCACCTGGGGTCCTGGCGCTCAGCTGGTACCAGAAGGCCAGGCACTGGGCAGGCGCAGAGGGCTGGTAGGGCTGGGAGGTGAGGGCAGCTGCGTGCCCTGCAGGCAGGGAGTCCCTGCCCGTGCTCACCACCATATAATGGCCTGGGGGAGAGAAGCCCCTGTGCCGTGACCCCTGCCCAGCCCTGCTGGGGGGAGCACCAGGGGACCACGGGGGCTAGGGATCTCCCCCAGGTTGGGGAGTCCTGGGGCTTGGAAACTCTGGGTTTGGGGAAGCCCCAGGGTTGGGGAGCCATGTCCAGTCCAGTAGTGCCCTCTGCACATCCTGGGCAGGGCAGGCAGGACTCAAGGCAGATGGGCAGGGCAGGGCAGGCAAGCAGGATATAGGGTGGGCAGGTAGGCAGGGCTGGCATGGAGGACTGGAATGCCACTTAGGGCAGGCAGGACACTCAGGGCAGGCAGCAGGGCTCCCCCGGAGCCCCAGGAAGCCATGGTCCTGGTACCTGTGGCAGTGCCAGTGGTGTGGTCAGCCTGGGGGCCAGCAGTGGTGCCAGTGCCGTTGCTCTGCCGCAGCCAGGTGCGCTGCCCACTGGCTACCAGCCCGCAGGCATCCGCCTCGAAGGAGCAGGAGAGCTCAGCCCCGCAGGGCCCCGCTGTCAGTGCCAGGTCGTCCAGCGCCATGTCCCCCAGGAACCCATCCCGCAGAGCCTCGAAGGCCACCTGCCACCAAGAGAGCTGTGTCAGCCCTGCATCCTGCCGGCGCCTGGTGGCATGGTGGGGACCCGGTCCTCACCCGGTATTGCCGCCGGCCCGTGGCAGGCAGCGTTGCCCATCCCCGGTGCCAAACACTGCCCTGGGTCCCCCGTCGGGTCCATAGCACCATCTCCTCCACTCCCTCCATCTGCAGCTTGAGGTTTAGGGTGCCTGGGCAGAGGGTAGCCTCAGGCAGCCATCCTGCACCCCTTGGGGACCCCGCTGTCCCCAGGGGAGCACAGCCCAGCTGGGGCATCCCCAGGAGGATGCCATGGGGCTGCATACCAATCTGCGGGCCGGCCAGGCGGTACCAGAAGGAGAGGCAGTGTGGGGTGGCAATGGGCTCCTGGCGGTAGGTGACAAGCTGTGCCTTCTGCCCACGGCTCCATGGCACAGTGGGGTCCGCAGCCATGAAGTAGCCTGAGTGTCGGGGACAGCCAGGGTGGAGGGGACACGGACATGGATGGGTGCTCCGAGCTGTGCCCGCATCACCCACACCCCAGTCCTGGATCCTGGTGCCCCCGGGCTGCCCCAGCCGAGCTCACCCTGAGGGCGTGGAGCTGCTCGGAGTGCAGGGCACATCTCAGCCCTTGGGACAAGAGGCTGCAGGGTGCCCTGGGCTGCCCAGGGTCCCCAGGAGAGGAGCCAGCCCCTTACCCAAGCCAGTAGTGTGGTCGGAGCCCTGCCCCTGCCCTGTGCCACGGACCCATTTGAAGTCACTGGACTGATCCTGGTACCAGCCGCACATGCCCCTCTCGAAGTTGCAGGACAGCGCTGGCCGGAGAGAGGTGACAGTAGTGAGGGAGTGGGGATAAGGCACCCCAAAAGCAAATGGGTCCCCCAAATGTCCCTTTTCCTCTTCCCCCCTTCCCCACTCCCCAGGTTCACCCCATGCAGGTGTCCTGGGACTGGATGCATGCTCAGCCCTGGCCCTAGGGCTTCTGCACCATGGTCCTGTCCCTGGGCTGGGGACAGGGTGACAGTCACCAGGCAGCCCCCATGGGAGCATTATCCATCTCTGCGGGCAGGGGGGCCAGGGTCCCCTCCTGCCCATGGCCGTCCTCCCTGCCCATGCGTCACTGGCCATACCCGTGGCCCCAGGCGGCACCATGTCAAGGTGGCACTGCACAAATGTCACGTTATCGATCGCGGCGCTTGCCGAGTCTTGCAGATCCACCAACCCCAGCAGCTCGACCTGGGGGCAGCGTGGCAGCGGCAGTGAGCCCAGGGTGCCTGGCAGTACTGGTACTGCCCTACCAGCAGCCAACCAGTCTGGTCCCTGTGCCCCTGGGCGCACCTGGAACGGTCGGGTCCTTTCTCCCAGTGGGACATGGACACGTCCCCCAGCTGTGCCGCTGTGCCCCTGCATGTGCCAGGCCAGGTGGGTGGTGCCAGTGGCATGATCCACTACGCTGATGGTGAGGAAGCCTGGCACGAGAAGCGGTGCAGGGTCTGCAGACACCAGCAGCCCCTGGCTGCCTGCTGGAGCCCCCTGTGGCCCCTGCACCCACGCAGCCCACAGTCACAGGGGACAGAGGTGGGGACAGGGACACCCTGGCTCCAGGACAGTGTAACGGGGCAGAGTGGGGCTAGGAGAGGCAGCAAAGGCAGGCAGGCATGGGGGGCTCTGCCCTGTGCCAGGGTGGGGCAGGGAGCGGGCAGGGCACCCCAGGGATGTCCAGGGAGGGGGGGGCAGGGAGCAGGCAGGGCACCCCGGGGCTGGACAGGGGGGTTACCTTGGGGGCTGCTGTGGATGTGATAGCTCATCTCCATGGCACAGGCGGGGCCAGAGGGGCCCAGCAGCGGTGTGCGTGCCCTCGCAGCAGCCACCATTTGTCCTTCTCCTTTCTGGAGGGCCAGGAAAGCCCCTGGGCATGGAAATACCCTGAGAGGTTGGGGCAGGGGCCCCACATCCCTGGCAGCACCCCCAGCCCAGCACCCTGCCCAGGCATCACCGCCACCCATGTTGCAGTGGCACCCATCCACCCCAGCCAGGCGGGAGCAGAGGTCCCTGCACCCTGGGAGCTCCCATGGCGCTGGGGACCACAGACCATTGTCTCGGTGGTGGGAACAGCCTCACCTACAAGGACGGTATCAGCAGGCTCAGTGGCCCTCTGCACACCCCAGCGCAGCTGCCCCACACTGACATCGTGCCAGCCCCCAGCCCCCGCCTCGAAGGTGGTTGCTCCTGCAAAAGCTCAGGCTCAGCCCTGCCGGGCCACCGTGCTTCCCGGGGGCAGCACAGGCACCCGCATCCCATCCCCCGGCCGTGCCAGCCAAGGCATGCCTGTGTCCCCTCCACCTCTTGGCTACCGGGGTGCCCGGTGCCTGCCTGTGGCTCTCACCGCAGCGCTTCTCGTCAGAGCCATCGGCACACGTCTCGGCGAAGTCGCAGGCCAGCTCTGTGGCGATGCAGCCCCCGCTGTCGCAGGCCACCTCCTCAGCTGCGCAGGGTCCGGCACCCGCCTGGTTCAGCAGTGTGGTCAAAGGCTTCTCTGATGGCGAAACACCCCGGGATGGAGAGTGGTGGTGAGAGGGCCAGGCAGCATCATCAGCATCACCCCTTCAAGCCGCAGTCCCCTGTCCCTGAGCATCTCCCTGGCTTTCCATTTCCCCCAGTCCATCCCTGCGCTGCCCTGCCACCTGCCACCAGACAAAGGGGACCAAGGGGGTTGGTGAGAACTGCCTGTGTGACTTAGCTCAGGCAGGAGGTTTTGGTGCAGGGAATGGCAACCCAGGTTGTGGGCCCCAGGGCAAGTGCTTGCCATTCTGCACCCAGGATGGTCACCATGATGAGCAGAGGGATGGGCAGACCCTGCGGTGGGTCCTTTAGGGATGGTGCCATGGGCACAGACACCTGGGGACCACTGCCCACACTGGAGCAGGGGTAGGGGATGGCTGCCCTCTGTCTCACCTTGCTCCTGTACGCAGCCCGGAGACAGGATCAGGTCATCGATGGCCACAGTCCCCATGCTGCCGGTCACCCCCTCGATCAGCACCTGCAGGGAAGCACCATGCTGGCAACATCAACATGGGGTTTTGCACGATATGGAGGGGCCGGGCAGTGGTGCTGGGCAGGGGGGACACTGGGGAGCTGCAGGATGGGGGGAACCCAGCTCCTGTGATCGGTTGACATGCGCTTCCCCCAGGAAGGGGCTCGGTAGGAGCAGGGGCAATGCTGCAGCTGGAAGGGGTGCACGGGGTGGGCTGGCAGGGCCACAGTGGGCTTGGGGTGATGGTGTTGCCCCTGCACACAGCCATGGCCTGTGGCTGCCCGGGGGGGGTGTTAGGGTGCCCTCCAGGGCCAGGTGGCAGGGGGTTGGGTTGTGTGGGTGGCCATGGGGGACAGGACAGTGGGAAGGCATGGGGTGACGTGGGATGGCTGAAGACACCCCACCCCCATGCTTTCCAGTGGTGTAGTCCCTGGGCTGGGTGGACTGGTAGGGGGATTTGGAAGTGTGGGCACAGGGACACAAGGGTGGCACTTGCCAGCACCAGAGGCTCAGCTCTGGTGCCCAGTTCTAAGTTCAACCCTGATCCCATGGGTGCATACTGGGGGTGGCCCTGTGCCCCTTGCCCCGCAGGCAGGCCAGCTTGCCCCAGCATGGCACCAGCCCACCTTGAAGCTCTCTGTTGTGTTGAAGTCCACTCTTTCCCGGACCCAGCAGCTGCCCAGGTCCCCCGTCCTCTCCCTCACCAGGTGCTTGGTGGAGTTGGTCACATAGGAGATGCTGAGGCTGCTGGTGGCCGAGCCATGGAGGTGGCAGTACAGCACGAGCTGGGGATGGGGGCGGGGAGAGAGCCCTGAAGCCCCAGTGCAGGAGCATGCAGCCCCCCTGCACCCCATGGCATGGCTGCTGCCTCGCAGGATGCTTACAAAGGTGGGGCTGGAGGAGCTCAGACCTTCCAACAGGCACCACAGTTGCAAGCAAACCACCCTCAGAAACCCACTGCTTATCCCCAGCAAAGGGCCAACTGCAGCCCCAGCCCCATGCAGGTGTCCCCACAGCTGGGGACCCCGTGCCCCACCACCACCATGCCCACACGGTCTGTGACACGGGGTCCTGGCTGTGACTCACGGAGCAGGAGTTGGTGGCCTGGAAAGTGGGACTGCTGAGCCGGGCCGGGCTGCTGACCCCCGTGGCTGAGGTGCTGCCCACGTGGAGGAAAAAACCTGCAGATGTCAGGAAGGGGCTGAGTGGCGCCAGGTCAGGCATGCAGGTGCAAGACACTGTTTTCCCAGCACAGCCTTAAGCCAAGCCCAGGTGCGTGTTGCCCCAGGGCTGGATGGTACGTCTTCCCCAGGGCCAGTGATATCCCAGGGACCTGCTGTGGGACTCCTCTGGGGTGCCAGTGCCCAGCCACGTACCTGCCCTGCTGTTATTGCTGTGGTCCCGGGTTGGGATACCGTATGCGGTCCCCAGGTTCAGGCTCGTGTTTCTCTCCCACGTCGGCTGCCCAACCTCCACCTCCCAGCTGCAGAGATTTCGCTCAAAGGAGCAGAGGTTGAAGGACTCTGCAGGGAGGGAGGCAGAGCAGATTGACCCAGGGACTGGGGGGTCCCAGCCCTCCCCCCAACAGGGAGGTCCCTGCAATGGGCTGGGCTGATGCCACTCCTCCGCAAAACCCTTGGGGTGATTTTGCCCCTCCAATTGCACAGCCATGCGACAGAGCTGGGGTAACCCCTGCCAGCCCCATGGCCTGGCTTTCCCCCACCAGGGCAGACCCTTAGCCTGTCTGTGTGATCAGCAGACTGGTGGGCAGGACCACCTCCCCAGGGCCAGGGATGCTCACTGCACCACGTTGCATCCTCGTCCGATCCGTCTCCACAGTCATCGGTGCCATCACAGAAGCGGTGTTGTGCCAGGCAGAAGCCCCGGCTGCAGCGGCTCTCCTCCACCCCACAGACCTGCTGCCTGGGCTCTGGGGTGGCGGGACACGCCGTCAGCAAATGGCTGGCCCCACAGGGATGCCAGCACATGCTGGGCTCCCCTCACACTCTTCCCTGGTGTTGCTCGAGGGACAGACTTTCACTGCCTGCCCCACGCTCTGGCCAGGGCAAGAAACAGCGGGCAGCGGGAGAGCTCCCCTGCGGTGCAAAGCCCAAACCAATTCCCCCAGGGATCCCTGCTCACGTCTCATCCCAGCAGATGCGGGACTCACCCTGCAAGCCACAGTTCCTGAAGATGATGTCATCGAGCACCAGCTCTGCCCCGCATGTGGGCGGTTGTGTCAGGGAGAAGATGAGCTGCCGATGAGAGGATGAGAATGGCATGAGCTGAGCATCTGCCTGAGCTGCCAGGGCATCCTCGGCTCCTGGTGCATCACCTGGCTCCTCTGGCCCCAGCTTGCGAGGATGATGCCCAGGTACCGACACTGCCCTGTCTCACCTGGAACCGCTCTGCGATCCGGCCTGGGTAGGCAACCAGCTGGTGCCAGCCCTCGCCTCCACGCTCGGGGCTCTGCCACAGCCCCACCACCTCATCCCTGTATGCCATGGCCAAGCGCAGCAGCGGCCGCTCTGTCTGGTTGAGCCCTGCAGGGAGCCCCAAAACATGGCCCTTGGCACTGGGCATGGGGACGAACTGTGCCCCACCAGCTCTGGGGACCAGAGCTGGGACCCCTGGGTCCCGCCAGCTCTGCTTGCGGAGCATGGAAGAAGCGAGCAGGATGGCAAGGACCCATGTTGAGGTGCCGGTGGCTCTGTCCCTGCCATGGGGGCAGATGGCCCCATCCCTCCCCACTGTCCCCCATCATCACTTCCCTGTGCCTGGTACCCCGAGGCCCATCCGTGCCCGCCATGGGCACCCTCACCGCTTCCTGAGAGGTGGTACCAGGCCCTGATCTCGCACGTGGCAGCTGCTTCCTGCATCACTGGTGACCTTAGCCAGGCTGTGGCCATGGTCTTTGCTGGGGGGGACACGGTCACCATGAACCACCCTGGGGAGGGCAGAGAGGAGAGCAGGGGCTGCAGCCCCATGGGATGGCACCAGAGCTGCGGCCAGCACCGCTCCTGCCCCACCATGGGTCTGCTCCATCCCCTGCACTCTACAAGGATGGGTGTCCTGGCACCCTGGCTTCAGGGTACCCATGACGCAGAGGTGCGGTGCTGTGGGTGCCTGGACCCCACTCACCAGCTGAGCAGCCCCCACTTACCTAAGTCAGTGCCCACGGTGTGGTCTGAGTGGGGCCCCGTGCCCCATGTGGTCAGGCTGGCCCGGCCCCGCACCCATCTGTAAGCCGAGGTGCTCACATCCTGCCAGCCACAGTCACCTTCCTCAAAATCACAGGTGAAGGGGGTGCCCAGCACCGCCGAGCCCCGCAGGTACCCTGAGGGTGGGTGGATGGGGTGTCAGGGCAGGCTGGCTCCACCCTGGGGACCTGCACCCACAAGGCCCCCAGCTCCATCACCTGCTCTCGCCCCAGGGGCAGGGCCTGGGAGTGGGGCTGCAGGGCTGGGGGGCCAGGTACCCACCACACTGATTCTCATCAGAGCAGTTGCTGCAGTCACAGATGAAGTTGCAGAGCTGCTCAGCTGCACTCCTGCAGCTGTTGACAACCATGGACCCACTGGGGAGGATGGTCCCAGCTATGGGAGAGACAACGGGGCTGAAAAGACCGCGAGGATCTGGACACGGTGCCTGTGGCAGGTGACCGAGGGCACACATGTCCTGCAGGTGACATTTGTCTGGGCTCCCCGGTTTGGGACCCTGCTGGGGGAAGTGCTGAGCTCTCAGTGGCATCCTCCTTTGGCATTGTCCCTTGCATGGGACCCCCCACCACTGCCCTGACACCCCACAACTCCCACATCTCCTGCTTTGCCATCTCCCACTGCCAGCCCAGCTCCTGCACACCCTTGGGGTGCCAGAGCCTGGCAGAGCTGGGGCGCTGACCCTCCAGCCTGATATATAACACTCCTGCTCTGAGTCTCAGCCTTTGTTTTGGGGGAAACAGGAAAGTTTGGGCATTTTCCTTCCCATGCCGAGCAAAGCCATCGGCGATGGTGGCTCTGGCACTAGCTTGCCCTGGGGAATCCGGGGCTGATCTTTGTTAGCGGAGCTCAAAGACTGTTTTGCTGGGCTGTACCTGCCCCAGCTCCCGCCCCAGAACAGCCCCCCCCCCCCGAGCTGGGGGAAGCAGCAATCCCCATGGCAGCCCCCACTGGGGAGGGACGGAGCCCCTTCCTTCCCCACAGTGTGACCCCCGTATCAGCAGAGAGCTCACCCAGCAGCAGCAGGAGGGTGAGCACCACCGGCCCGGCCATCTTAACCTCCAGGCTGCAGCAACAGTAAAATGGAGCCAGGAGAGGCACGGGGCCGTCAAGGGACGCCACGCCGTGAGCCCAGGGCTGGAATCTGCTCCCGGGGACCTGCCCCATTGGACTTCAGCCCCACCGTTATCTGCTTCCCAGCCCCGGCAGCAGGGTTTATGGTGAGGCGGTTCACCAGGCTGGGACAGGTCACCTGTGGTCCTGCTGCGTAGCACCACTGCCAGCATCACAGGTGGTGAGCAGGCAGCTGTGCATCCCCAGGAGACCTTTGGCTGCTCTTCCCCACCAAACCCCCCTTCTTCAGCCCCCCTTTTCCAACCAGGACAAGATGCTGGATGCTGCTCTGACTGGGATGGGACCAGCTAGCACAGCCCAGTGGCACACAGCGGCTCGGAGAGGGAAAAGGCCACTTCTTCCTGATGAGCTGGCAATGCTGCCAGCCCCGGGAGAGAAGCTGGCACCCCTGAGAATAAAGAGCAGTGGGAGAACCTCTGGCTGCAGGGCACAGTCTTTGGGTGCAAGGCACAGGCTGGCAGTGGGGTGTACCCTGGCCAGGGAGGGCAGCTGTGCTGGGGGGGCAGTGGGAATGGAATGCAAGGAGTGACCCCAAGGCAGGAAAGGTATAAATGGGTCATGATGCACCCAGGCAATGGTGAGTTGCAGCAGGCAGGGATCCTTAGGACTTGGGGGTTTAGCCATAAAAATTTTGGGGCTTTGAATTCAGAACAAAACTCTGGCTCTCTGGAGACTTGGGACAGGCTGGGAGAGGAGGCAGGGACAGGCGGGAGGAGCAGCCTGTCCCAGCACTCAGCTGAGCTGTCCTTGCCAAAAGCTGGGGCTCTAGTGCACCCCAGCCCCAGCAACCCGGCAGGGCAGTCCCCAGGGACATGCAGATGGTAGGGAGGAGGGGGTTCTCAGCTTGCCCAGTCTGGGCACATCGGCTTGGCAGCCCTGTGCGCCCGCTGCCACATGCAGTCTGTGCAGCAGCTGCCTTGGGAGGGTGCCCAGGCCAGCGCGGAGCCTGGCAGGCTCCATGCAGTATTCCTTCACCAGGCTCTCGACAGCCTCTCTTCAGCCCTTGCCCTCTTCCCCAGCCCCAGCAGGCAGCCCCTGGCCCTGGGGACCCAGAGGTGTCATCAGCAGGAGCCAGCCCTCCCCCCTGCCTGCACTGCTCCAGCTGGCAGAAGCATCTCAGCACCCAGCTCATAACTGCCACAGGGCAAAGGGGGACAGCTCTAGGGCCACAACCAGGTCACTCCTGGGACAGAACAACCCCAGCAGAGCCCCAGGAAGGGCTGTTCACAGCCTGGAAGGAGCATGGCTCGGCAGCCAGAGCCCCACATGGCACCACTGGAGCTGCCTGGTGATGGCAACCACTGCCCCTGCCTCAAGTTTCCCCACCTGGGCAGGGTAAGCTGCTGCCAGGGCTCATGGGGGCTGGCACTGCCCCAGGGGAGCCCTCCTGCCTCTGCCGCCAGCAGCCCCTGTGCCTGGAGACAGGCCCCTGGGCCCCTGTTGCTGAAGGCTGAGCAGAGTTTTCTCCCCTCCTAGCTGATGGCCTTGGACAGCAGATTGCAGCGCGATTGCATCAGGGCAGTAAAACGCAGGGTTCAGCTCCTTCCCCCAGCGTGTGCCACGACCAGTGGAGGCCAGAAACCCAGCACCCTCCCAGCCTGGGCACCCTGGGGCTAGCAGCACCTGCAGGCAGGAGCCCTGCCCTTCCCCTGCTGCCTGGAAACCTGGCAGGCACCAAGCTGACCACAAGCCAGTGCCACAGCCTCCGGCAAAGCAGCCACTGGCCTCCTGGGTGCCATAGGCAGAGCATCTCCAGCAGGTCTGATCCCTCCCCTCTGCACTGTGCAGACACAGCGGGATGGATGCTGGGCGCCCAGTACAAGAGACATGGGCATACTGGCACAGATCTAGCTAGGGGCCGTGACGATGAAGGGAGTGGACTTCCCACGAGGAAAGGCTGAGGGAGCTGGAGCTGCTCAGTCTGGAGGAGAGAAGGCACAGAGATGTCACCCATGTCTATGAAGACCTGACAGGAAGGAGCAGAGGGAAGGAGCCAGCTTCTTCTGAGCAGCGAGTGCCCCATGAAGGGATGAGAGACAAGGAGAACAAAGCAAGAACATGAACCACCACTTAATCTTAAGAAAAACCTTTTTTCCTGTGAGGGTTGTCAAAACCAGAGCCGGGTGCCCAGGCTGCTGTGGGGTCTGCATCTGTGGAGATGCCCCAAACCCACCTGGGCACAGCCCTGAGCAACCTGCTGGAGCTGGCCCTGCTGGGGCAGGGGGATGGACTGCACATCTCCAGAGGTGTCTCCAAGCTCTGCGATTCAGTGACTTGAAGGGAAGCTGCGCTCCTCCGTGCGACCAATGCAAGGCACTCAGCCACCACCTAACAGCCACCAGTGTCCAGTGCATGTGTGACTGTTGGGTGACATTCACCCCAGCACGGGGGAGATGATCAAATCCTTGAAGGTGATAAGGTCTAGGCACAGTGGAGCTGTTTTTCTCGAGTGGGCCCAGTGCAACCTTGTGCATGTCCTGGGCACATGGGCTCAGCCCCCAGCTTTCTTCCCCCTCCACCAGCTTGCAAGGCTGGCGGGCACCATCCTCTGCAGGAGACACAGCTCCAGCCCTGAGCCTCCAGCCGGGCAGTGGGCCCTGCACCCCCAGCCTGGCCCATGAAGCTCTTCCCCATCCATCATGACCTACCTTTTGAGTTTGGGGCAGAACACCAGGCACAGGGTCTGAGCTTCAGCAGGTCATGATAACGCTGCATGGCTCTGGGCACAGAGGAACCATCTCCTATCTAGGTAACCCGCATCCCTGATGGCAAGAAAGGAAGGCAGGGAGGCAGCAGAAGGCAAAGTGGGCAGACAGGAGCTGGGAGCACACAGGATCACAGCCTGACAAGTGAAACGGGGCTGGGACCAGGGGGGAGGTGAGGTTCCTCCAGCCCCAACCTTGTATGGAATGGCAAAAGAGCAATCCACCCGGCCAACGTGACCTGCACGTCTCTCTCAAGCTCTCCTGCCACCGATGGCTCCAGCAGCTTTTCCCAGTCTCCTCACCCTGCTCCTCACTAGAAGTGCAAGCAGAAAGTCTCCCTGGGAAATATTGAGGGACAGGAGCCAGTCCTGGCTGTCCAGAGGGCTGAAGGATACTCTGCCTCAAGGTGTGACGACCTGCTGGCGTGAGAAGGGGCATGTTCTTCCAAATCATGCTCCCGGGCAGCTCGGCTCCCTCCCAGCAGGAGATGAGGGTGGTCCCTCCCCTGGTACCACCCTGCCCTTCCCTCTGTCAGGCGTGGGCACCCATTGCTTTCTCCTCTCCTGCCTCAATCCTTCCCAAGGCTAATCCTGACACACGTTCTGCTGTCCCCGCCCCAGACCCTGCCAGCTCTGGGGTCAGGCCCCCCACGAGGGGCTGGAAAACCAAGGAGTCACTCTTGCTGTAAGGGGGTACAACCCAGACCCAGAGTAAGGAGCAAGCTTAGCCATGAACACATGACGACGCAAGCAGCTGCGCTCCCCAACGTGTTTAATTCTCACATACACACGTGGACAAACCCCCTTGCTACCTGGGAGGCCAGGGCAGAGCACCCACTGGCTTCACCGAGGCTTTGCGGCCCTGTGCTGGGGAGGTGGGCATCACCCACGGCATGTGGGAAGTCCAGTGACAGTGGAGAACAGGCGAGTTCAACACAAAGAAAAAACAGGAGAGCCCAGAGTGCTGCTGAGCACAGGGAGCCTGCTGCCCTCACCCCGATGCCGGATCTGGCCGCACCAGCTCCAGGCTGGCGTCAATGCCGCTGCCCGGCTAGAGCGAGTCAGTAGCCCTCATCTGCCCAGGTGATCTCGTAGTCTGGATACTCGGCTTTCAGCTTCTCTGTAGTCACGGAGTGGTCCGCTCGCCCAAAGCCCTGGCAGAGGAGAGAGGGTCCCAAAGTAGAGGCCACGGTTACCTCCTATGGGAGAGCTCAGCAAAGCCCTGGGGTGGCTCACCACAACCAGAGGTTCCAGCAGCAGCCCCCGGCTGTGGAAGACACCGCTGAGCCCGTGTCTGTGAAAGACCGATCAGCTCTGATCACACAGACCACGGGCAGCTCGGCCTGGCTCCGGCTGCCAGACAGCACGGCACCCAGGCCGGGGTCCGGTGCCATGCCGAAGCTGGCAAAACCTGCCCCGGCATCACCGATACCCTCCTCGGGGCATTCTGGGGGACACCGAGGGGATGTGAGCAGCCCCAGCTCTGCCCTCCTGCTCCCGAGGGGATGCGGTGCCAGTTCGGCCAGGAGCGGTGGGACCCGCACGGGCACCCGTGCCGCCGTCGGGAGGGACAAGCCGCGTCCACGGGTGGGTGTGCCCTCCCCTCCCCGCCGCCCCCCCCGGCGCCCCGCTTACCACCGAGTACCCGTAGACGTGGATCTTCCTCTCCTCGGGGCGGTGGGAGAGCCGGCCGCCCCCCAGGCACTCGCAGCCCAGGCCCTGCTGCGCCAGTTCCCGCGCCGTCTGCTCGTAGATGTCGGCTGCGGGGGGAGGGAGCCGTGGGGCGGCGGGGAAGGCGACCGGAGGGGCCGTGCCAGAGCACCGGGAACTCCCGCCTGAGCCACCGCCCACG
>NW_010972619.1:423251-431951 GCF_000737465.1 Haliaeetus leucocephalus
CCTCTGCCGCGGTTGGCCCGGCCCCCCCGCCGCGCACAGCCACCCCAGCCCGGCCCTGCCAGCCCCACTCGGGTCCTTCACCCCGAGCCCTGGCGATGTGGCTGGGCTCCCCGGCAGCACCGTGGCCGCCCACCGCCCTCCCGCGGCACCCCTGGGCCAGGCCTGGCTCCGCACCCGGCACTGGGCACAGCCGGGGCCGCAGCGTGGCCCTCTGCCAGCGTCAACGGGCAGGGACGCCCCGCAGCCCCTGCCTCCCTGCTGGGACTGTACCCAGAGACCTCATGGAGAGGGTCCCGGGGGGCACCCAAGGGTGCCTTACAGCCACCCTCATAGGCTCCCCACTGCATCTAAAGATCATACGGTAACATGCTCAGGACACACAGACGCTATAGGAACAGAGACCTTGTGCAACCCAGCTCCCACCCACAAACCGTATGGGGCCGCTGCTGCAGACTATAGAGCTGCCAGCAGCACCCACGGACTCGGTGGAGCCTCAGCGGCGCTGCGGTGGTCCACAGGACCCCAGGTGCTGATGGGCACGGCCTGGAGGGCTGGGCAGGACCCCGGGTGCAGGCAGGGCACGTGGGCAGGCACGGGGGGCTCTGCGTGGGCAGGCAGCCAGGCCGTCCGGTGGGCAGAGGCTGGGAGGGGGTGCCTGGTGTGCCCCCGCTCTAGCCAAGCACTGCTCACCCTGACAGGGCTCTGTGGGGTCTTGCCAGGATGCTGGCTGGGACCTGTGCCCCACAGCAAACCTCGTCCCGTGCTTCCATTGCTTCACGGCCTCCCCCAGCCCGGTCCCCCCACTGCTCCAGCTACGGCCCCCCCCCAGCCAACACCGGCCGCCCGCAGCCCATCGTAGCCTCCTCCCCTCGGTACCACACCCAAGAGGGGGTCCCCGTCCCACCTTGCAGACAGGGCAACACCTATCTACAAAGGGGAGTGACCCAGGGGTGCTGGGGGAGGGCTCCCCACTCCACGTTCACATGATGTCATCCAGGAGGTTGGGGCTGGCCACCCAGTCGAGGGTGCGGGGCTCGGAGGCTGCCATGATCATGCACATGAACTGTTTGCCTGTCCTCTTGTCGATGGGGTAGATGGTGGTGGGGGTGAAGCGCTTGTTGCTCTCCACAAAGTCGCAGAGCTGCTCATAGACGGCGGGGAACTCATGCCGCAGGAAGACGCCACGGATGCGCAGCTCCCGCTGGATGTTGATGAAGCAGACCTCCCGTGCCTTGCGGCCCTCCTCCCCCTCCTTGTCAATGTCTGCTGTGCCGGGTGGGGGTGTCAGGATCAACGTCTCCATGTCCCGCTCCTTCTTCAGGATTTTCTTCTCAGGGCTGGAGGAGGCTAAGGCCACCTTGGCATATTTCCTGACCGTCGGCACCTGCATCTTCGGTGACGGCCTCTCTGGCACTTTTTGGGTGACAGCCACGGTTACATTCAGGAGGAAACATTCGTCAGGGTCATACTGGTTGCCTGTCTCCCGCAGCTCCCGGGCGTACTCCCCCAGGTTGTCCGAGTAGCTCTCCAGCTCCCGCAGGGACAGGTAGGTGGGGGACATCAGCAGGCTCTCCAGCCCAAACTGGAGGAAGTTCTCGGCCGAGCCGGCGTTCGGGAAGCCCAGGAAGAGGACGCCACGGCCACGGGAGAGGTAGCCCACCTTGGCAATGCGCGAGAAGGCCTTGTGCACCTCGGCATTCTCCCGGCAGAACTGCAGGACGTGGCGGCAGACACTGCCCACGCGCCCGTAGACACAGCTCTCCTTGTGTGTGTCCCAGTCCTCGCGGCGGCAGTGCCGGGAGCAGTAGTAGGTGTAGCAACTGTGGCACGACTTGAAGTAGAGGCAGGCGTTGAACATGGTCTCCGTCCGCCGGCACTTGGCGTTGGAGCACATCATCATGTCGTCCTCCTCCGCACTCAGGTCAGGCGAGCAGTTCTCTGGTGACTTCTCGAAGGGACCGACGGACAGTGGGGCAGGCTGGGGGCGCGGGGCGCTGGCACGGGAGCTGGGACCCGGCTGCTCCTTTGTGGGTCGGGGTCCCTCAGGCACGCCAGGGGGGACCCTCCTGCCCTCACCCCGCCGGGGGGGCCCCGGGGCGCTGCTGCTCAGAAGCTGCTTGAGTTGCTCAGCGAGGCTGTCCCTGTCCCCGGCACGATGGTCTGGTGCTGGCTTGTAGTCAATGACGAGGTCAGTGATGAGCTCGTCCAGCTGCTCCAGGCTGCGCTGGCGCCCCGAGCCGCTCTCCCTGGGGACGGGCTGTGGGGTGCAGGGCACGGCGTAGGGACCACGCTCTCGCCCCCCGTCCAGCACATCCCAGCTGGCCGAGCGCCTCTCGCTCCTGCCCAGCCCGTCGGCACGGATGTCGTTGTCGGTGATGGTGATCTCCGGTGTGACGTACCAGGAGCGGCCCAGGGGGCCTCGGCCACCATCAGCGTGCACCCTCTCAAGGATGGAGCTCTCCGAGAGGGACAGGGCAGCGTAGCGCTTGGGTGAGCTCGACAGGTTGATCACCACTGGCTGCCGGCGCTCCTCAGGGGATAAGGCACGGTGCTGCTCCTGGGCGAGCAGGTTCTCATAGCTGCGCCCGCGCTGCAGGACCTCCTCCCTGCGTGCCACCGGCGCCAGGATGTTATCCCAGGATTTGGAGTAGTGCTGGCTTTCCCGGCCCAGCCGCGGTGGGGTTACGCCATAGCTGGCATGCCAGGAGGAGACCATGGCCTCACGCCCAGGCGGTTGCGGGGCGAAGCGCGACACTTGCAAGGTCTGGTAGGGCAGCGCGCTCCGCTCAGGGCAGTACCAGTCACTGAAGTGCAAGGGCTGGGTGCTGCGGGGTGGAGGGCACGTCCGCGACAGCATCTCCCGCTCCCGGTACTTCCCGTAGTCCTCGGTGTAGAAGACCCGGGAAGAGGAGCCGAGGGCCGGGTACGTGCGGGCATCCTCGGCATAGAGGGTTTTGACAGGGGTGCCGCGGGGGGCATAAAAGCGGGGCTCATCCCCGTAGAAGGCACGGGCAGGCGCCTCCTGCACTGGGTAGCCCCGCGCCTCCTCCACGTACAACGTCCGGGGTGGCACCGTGTGGATGGCAGTTTTGGCTGGGTCCTCGGCGTAAAAGTGCTGGGGGATGGGATGGCGGCCGGGGTAGGGGTAGCTGGCATAGCCGGAGCTGCGGAGGGGCATGGCAGGGCTGGGGCACCGCACCGGCTCCTCTGCGTAGAAGAACTTGGCGGGGACGCCAGGGGCCGAGAAGGTCATGCAGCCCCTCTCGGGGTACTCCCTGAAGTCCCGCGAGGCCGGCACCGGCACCGTCTGGTATGCCAGCGCCCGGGGGTCAGCCTCGTAGTACTCGCTGGGGTAGGGCAGGAACGGGGGGTCTCCACTGTAGGAGTCGCTGGGGGTGGGCGTGCGGGACGCGGATGCCTGCCTGCTCCCTGGCACCGCCAGGCTGCGGGCAGCCCCAGGTGCACGGGGCCAGCGTGGCGGTTCCTGCCGGCTCTGGGCTGCCCGCAGGCTGCGTGCGGCATGCACCAGCACCGCCTCGTCCGGCTTGATGTCCACTCGGCACTTGACGTGGGGGCTGGCGCCCACCTTGGCGCCCGGCCCCTCCTCGAAGCAGTTGCTGCCCAGGCAGAGTGGGGAGATGCGGCTGATGCTGCTGCGCTGCGGCTGCAGCTTGATGGGGTGCACCTCGTTAGCCAGCGCCCGCAGGGGAACCTGGCTCTCGCGGCGCGGCGAGGGCTCGGGGCGGGAGGGCTCCCGGGCCACCCGCAGCGCCTCCCGCCCACGCCGGGCCGGCGGTGGCGACGCCGAGACACTGATTGGCACCGGGGTGAAGGTGGACTTCACCCGCGGTGCGCTCTTCGAGCGGGCACGTCGCTTCGGCTCGCTCCTTGGCAGTGGGGCTCTGCCAGCATAAGGGTCCGGCTTTGGTGGCACCCGCCTGCCCGGCAGCCCTGGTGTGGGCTCGGGGGTGCCAGGGCGCGGGCAGGGGCGCTCCATGGCCAGGGGGGTGCCCAGCTGCTCGTCCAGCGACTCGAGGAAGTCGAAGCTCCTGCAGTGGCGCTTGTTGAAGGGCTGCGGCTCGTGGGTCAGGGATGAGGACATGGAGGCGTCACATTGTGCCAAGGGCTGGCAGACAATCGAATCCCTGGGGGCTGCGGTGGCCACCTTTATGTCTTGGTACACCGTAGACACCAGGATGTCAGGTGGGTCTGTTCGTGTCATCTTAAAAGCGACTCTTCTCCCGCCAGCTCCCCTTCAGATGGCCTCAGAGGAAGGCAGCCAGCCCTGCAAGAGAACAGATAGGCGCCTAAATCCCGGCGGAGACTTCGGGGAGCCGCCATGGCACTGGATAAATCCCCACAGCTCCTGGCTTGAAGCAGGGGTTTGGCCACCTCTTCAGAAATGAGGGTTCAGGGGCATTCCAGCCTCTGCTGTTGCTGTTAATAGTCGGATCCCAACTGGGGGAAGAAGCTGGAAAGACTCCAAATCTGGGATGCAAATAATGGAGAGGATGGCAGGACAGCCATGGGTGCACTGGGCACCGCAGGGCAGCTGGGAGGGGTGCCAGCTCACCGCAGGGAGACGAGGCCACTGACCACCATGCCCCTGTTCCTCAGGTGCAGGACACAGGGACCCTCTTGCAGCATCGTGGGAAACGGCAGCTCTGAACAGGGCTGGGGCGGATTCAGCAGTAGGGTTTTCCATAGTGGATGGAGACAACATGCCCGGCCCTCCACTGTGAGCATCCAAGTGACTGTGGGGTCTCCTGGGACCACGTGCGCCCACGTCCCAGTGCTTGCTGTGCCCAGCACCAGCATTGTAGGCAGCACGGGCAGGAGCATCACCCAGGGATGGGCACCAGGAGCCTCCATCATGGCACCTGGGAAGCCCACGCAGCTCTGGGGCTCCAGCGGGGCAGGAGCTGCACTGCCTCCCTGTGGAAGCTGCACCCACCATGGCCCATGAACACCCCTGTGGGGTGTCAACAGTCCTGGCTGCTTGCAGCCGCATCGCTCCCTGGGGCTCCTCCAGACTGGCACAGGCAGCACCGGGGGCTGGCAGAGGGGTACTATGGCGGGTGCCCCAACCCCGTGTGCCAGCAGTGACTCCTCTATTGCTTCCCACAGCTCTGAGCAGGATAGACCAGAGCCCATCTGCAATAACTCTGTGCCGGAGGGGCTGTGCTGGCTCAGCACCCACCGGCTTTGTCCTCTCCCATATCCTGCAGCCACAACACATCTCCCAGGCTGGGGAGTGAGTGGGATGGCAGCTGCAGCTCCCAAGGGACACAGGGTCTGGCACCCACCATGCACCAGCATCGTGCACCCCACCTGCTCTGGGATGACGCTGCATTGGTGGCTGGGGTGGGCAGAATCCCCAGCCACATGCGTGACACTGCTGTGTGACAAGGGGGGTCATCAGCACAAGCCCTCCAGAGTGACTGGGGGAGCAGACGAGGTGGTTTGCCCACAGGACCTGGTGGATTGTGGCACTGATCTTCACCAACAGCCCATCGAGAGCCAGCTGCAGGTTACCATCGGTGCTGAGTGCCTGTACAACTGGCTTTGCCCATGGCAGCGATACCCGGCCAGCTTTAAAATTCATCACATCCTGTAAGGGTTTGTGTTTTTGGCCACCTGGTCAAGGGGCCCAGGAGCTCAGGCGGGCACCAGCTGCTCCACAATACACTAAAAGTGCATGGCAAAGGCCAGCAAAAGGCATTTGGCTTTAAACAGCAGCAGAGGACCACAGGGAAGGTATTTCTGGGAGGAAAGGAATAGACTTTATTTGGCAAGCAGTATTGACTATGCAGTGATGGGGAGGGAGACTTGGGTTCCCCCTTGTTACCTGGATAAAGCCCTGGCTCACCCCGAAGCCAAGGGTGGGGGACGGATGTTGGAGCTGAGGTGAAGCCAATGGGGTTGGGGTGTCTGTCCCTGGAGTGGGCTGGGGAGAGCTTGGTGCCAGGAGAAGATGGGGATCCCAGTGTCTCCAGGGCTGGGGGAGCAGGTTTGCCCTTGTAGCAGTGGCTCAGCATCAGCCCCGCTGCATTACAATGCTTGGGAGCTGGGCCAGATCTGGGAAGGCAGCACCCCATGGTGCAGTGATGCCAACAGCAGTGTTGGGAAGCCCATCCCCATGGTGTCAGGGCTGCTAGTGGGCAGGGAATTGCAGCCCAGGGTCCTACCTGGTCTGGCAGCAGCAGGGAGGGGGTGGGTGGGCTGAACTGGCCCAGGGCCCCGCGGTGGCTCCATCCTAGCACTGCAAAATAAAAAAGGCATGTGAGGATCCCAGGAAAGCTCTGGCCATGGCAGAGGGGTGGCTGCTGGGGCCATGGGGTGCCTTGGTGGGGAGATCGAGCACCCCGAGAGACCCCTACAGCTGCAGCCCTGCTGAGCCAAACCAAACCATAGCCCAGCGAGGCCACCGTGTGCACCCCTGTGCCCTGGGGACATGGGCACTGCATCCCACGGGCACTGGCATGCCCCCCCCACCCACCACAGCAGCGCCCCACTGCCCACAGAGCCGCGTGAGGCCATGGCAGTGCGGGGACCCGGGGACAGCTCGGTGCCGGCATCCCCAGCGCTGCCCGGGGTTGCCATGGTTTCGCCGAATTATTCCTCCTCTGCGAGGACAGCATGGGTGCGTGGGGAGGCTGCTGGGGCGGCGGTGCTGCAGGGGGCCGGGGGGAGTCAGGGCTTTGCAGCACCACAGGGAGAGCAGAGCACCTGCAAAGCCGTGGGCATCCTCTGTCCATCGGGGGGGGCAGAGCTGGGATGGCCCGCCAACACTGCTGGTGCCCAGTTCTACCACGCTCCCACACCCCACCTGTCCCCGACACTGAGTCCCCTCCACAGGGAGAGGATTTGGCATCCCCTCTGCTCTTTGACCCCCCCCGGGTGGTGGGCACCAGATGCCCCGCTTCACCCCCAGACCTGCCTGCTTTTGGCAGGCACCAGTCTCCCTGCCCAGGGTCTCCACGCTCTGTCACCCTGGGGATGCTGACACCAGCCGGCAGTGCTTTCAGGGCTGCTGATGTCCACTGAGCTCCCCACACCCAAGCCACCCCCCCCGGGGGCACAAGGCCCCTGGGGAAACAGCCAGCCCCATGCTCACATCTCCAGCCTGGGGAAGGGCCCAGACGGTTTGTCGCAGAGCCCCCGTGCCCACACTGCTGGGCAGGACACAAAGACACCTCTGCCCACCCTGTCCCCGGCACAGCAGCTCCACTCTGGCACACCCAAAGCATTGCCAAGGGGCACCCAGTGGGACCCCCCCCCCCATGCCAGCCCACAGCTCAACCTGTCACCGCTGTGGAGGCCAGTGCCACCCACATGCCTCCACCCTGCTCAGCACCCAGCCCTGTGCCTGCCACTGCCTGTGGGCCCTACCTGCAGTCAGGGGCTGCCCTCGTTCCCTGCCCAGCACCCCACGCCGCCCAGCACGCTGCTCCCACCATGCCACACGTGAGCACCTGGCCTCCCGCAGCTCTGGCCTGTGGGAGCAGCATCAGGGTGCTGGGAGCGGGAGCAACCCCAGGCTGTTGGAGGGGCCCGCGGGAAGCTGCCGGGAACTGGGTCACTGCCTGCATGCAGCACGTGCGGGCTGTGCAGTGCCCTGCCAGTGTGTACCACACTGCCCAGGCACTGCAGCAGCCTGCCTGTGCACTGCCTCCCTGCTGCCTGCCCCATGCCCACGGTGAGGGTGCTGCCTGCCTGCTCTGCACTGAGCGCTCTGCCAGGGCACTGCCTGCAGCCTGCCCTCATGCTGCCTGCACGCTGCACAGAGCACGTTACCAGGGCACTGCCCCATGCACTGGCAGCTTGCTTGCCCCCACACTGGCTGTGCATTGCCCCAAGCCACCTGCACACACCGCCCTGCCAGTGTGCTGCCCCACGGCCTGCCCATGATGCACTGAGCAGCACCAGGGCGCTGCCAGCTTGCTGCCTGCCCCATGCGCACATCAAAGGTGCTGCCTGCACACACTGCACTGAGCACACTGCCAGTGCGCTGCCCCGTGCACGCTGCCTGGGCATTCCGCACACGCTGCCTGCACACATCCTGCTGAGCAGATGGGCAGCACGTTGCCCACCTCAGTGTTGCCTGGGCACGCTGCACCGGGTACCCTGCCAGCACACTGCCTACACATGCAGCGCGCTGAGCATGCTGCCACTGCACCACCCCGTAGGCAGCCCAAGCAGGCTGCCAGCGCATGCTGCGCTGCACTGAGCTCACTGCCAGCATGCCGGCAGCACCTGCGCTGCCCCGAGCATGCCAGCGGTGCCCACATCTGGAAACACGGCCAGGGCAGCATCTCACGTGCACTGTGACCGCTGTGCTCGTGCAGACGACGCTGGAGGTACCACTGGCGCACTGCCGCGGGTGCAGTGACTGCGCACACGCTGCGCCATGGGCACTGCCAGCCCACAGGCCCACTGCGCGCAGGCCTGCGCGCTCTGGGAGGGCGCTGACAGCCAACGCTGCCTGTGCACACACTGTCCGGGCACTGCCTGCAGCAAGGGAATCCACTGCCCCCGCCCCGGCCCCTGCCCCGTGTATGTGGCAAACAGACGCTTCCCCCTCTGTGCCAGCCCCAGAGCACCGCAACACACACAGTGCCCTGTGCACCTACAGCGTTGCCCCCCCCATGCACATCGCACTGCCCCTCTACACACCCCCCTGTGCCCCCCCCAGCCCTG
>NW_010972619.1:433205-503400 GCF_000737465.1 Haliaeetus leucocephalus
CACCCGCGGGACCCCCGGTGCTCCTGGATGAGGCACCGGCATCTCCCGGAGAGGTGCCGGGGGGGCTCAGCCCCGCGTCCTGCGCCCCTGTGGGGAGTCGGGCCCTTGTGCCGGCAGCCCCCCGGTGCCGCAGTCCCCTGGGCCCGTCCTTGCCGGCACCACTGCATCCCGCCTGACCTTGGCCCATTGCGGCGGCCCTGCCTGGCCGTGGCCAACCAGGCGGTGAAATCCCCCATAAGCTTTTCCGTGGAGTGGCCTCGTTTTCCCAGAGGCACCGGGGCTTTCTCTGCCTGCGGCGGCTGGAGCCCCGTGGGGGGATGCTTGGCGATGCAATGGGCAACATGCGGAGACGGGCAAAGGCAGCAGCCGATGGCTCTCGGCACACACCGGCCCCAACGCTGGAGCTCTGCCTCAGTTTCCCCATCTCCCACCTCCTTGAGCCAGCCTCCACTGCCCACAGTGCCGAAGGCACTGCTGGTGCAGCCAAGGAACCTGTGGGTGCCCCAGCAAGGGGCCTTGACATTGGGGACCCACTGGGAGCTCATGTGGCTTCAAGCCTAGAGCTGAGGCCTGCCGCCCTCTGGGTGTCTCTGCACGGGGGTGTGTGTACCGGCATTTGCTTTATTTCAAAATCCTCTGTAGCTGAGACCCTTCCCTCCGGTCTCTGTGGCCCCAGGAGCATCCTTCCATGGTCTCCTGTGTCTGCACCGGACAGAGGAGCGCTGGGGTGAGCACAGGGTCTGCAGCACGCTGGTGTTGCCGTGACTCCTGCAGGAACGCAGCCCCAGCTGATGCATTTTGCCCCGGCATGCCCCCTGTGCTCCCAGAGATGCTGTGGGCACAGCTGAGCCTGCTGGGGCCAGCAGCATGCACCCTGCCTGGGACAGGGCTGAGCCCCAGGAACAAATTGCACAGATGAGAGGGATGCAGTAGCTGGGTGGGGGGAGCAGGGTCAGCTTGTCCCTGCTGCACAGACAGGGCAGAGCTGTCCCCCGGGGCCCTGGGGCCATGCTCAGCGTGGCCCTGCTGTCCCCCCGAGTGCTTCCATTTTCCTCCCTGCAGGATGCAGTGCTCCAACTGCCAGTTTAGCCGCTCCAGCTGCCCCTGGCTTCCTGCCCCCGTGACCCCCACCATGCTGCTCCATCTGCTCCCCGCCTGCTGCCGGCCCCGTGCCAGCCAGCCCCGCACCAGAGCTGAGCACCAGCAAGGCTTGTGATGTGATGCATGCAGCAGAGTGGGTCAGGCCAGCTCGCTGCCCAAGGGGATGCTGGGCGTCAGCATCGCCCATGGGTGCAGTCACCCAAATGATGCAGGAGCCCAAATCTTATGGGAATGCATGGAGTCCCGCTGTGGAAGATGCTGCTGCCAGGTTGGCACAGAGATGCCTGCCCTGAGGGCATCCCCTGCGGTGCCACTCTCTGTCCCTGCAGCTGTGGCCCTGGGTGACATCTCCATAGATCGAGGTCACCTGTCTAGAGCTCTGCACTTTGGGGTGGCCACAGGGCCTCGGCTGCCCAAGAGCAGGGGATGAGTGGGTTGGACCATGTCCCACGAGCCCTGTGGCGAGGAGTGGCGGGACCATCTGCTCCCTCTGTGTGGCTGCTATTTTAGGCTGGAAAGTGCTGAGGGATCCAACCGGACAACAGGCACTTCTCCACACCACCAGAGATGGCAGCGCCATGGCATGTGCTGAGGTCATTGGGGCTGTGGACACCTCCTCCTCCTCTTCCTTCTCCTCCTCTTCCTTCTCCTCCTCAAGCCAGGGTCAGCCTAGAAGAAGGGGAAGATCCCACAGGAGAAGGATGGAGCCAAAGGCTCTGACTGTGCCAGCTGTTCAGGGCTTGCTGGGAGCCAGGCAGAGGGGTTCTGGCAGCGGCTGACACCTTCCCCTGAGCACCGGGTACGCTGCTGCTTTGGGCTGCAACATCCCCAGGCACCCAGTCTGGGGCACCCGGGGGGAGGGGGGGGGCAGCCCCAGCCCAACCCCCTGGGCGCTGAGAAGTCCTGGGGTGGCCCTCAGGCAGGGGTGGGGTCTGCCCCCTGGCTTTGTGTCTGCTGCCCGCAGGGGTGGCAGCCCCTTGGACCGAAGGGACCCCCTTGGCACAGCCCCCGGCAGCAGCCCCACGTGGGCAGCAGGGCTCTGCGGGGAGTGACAGGACTGTCCCCTACCCCTGCATGGAGGACGGTGGTGTTGGGTCCTCACCATGGCTGTGCAGGTCCGGGCTTGTCCCTGGCAGAGCTGCCGGGGGCCCCTCTCCTGCCAGTGGGGGAAATGCGAGTGGCCAGAGAGACAACACGAGCCGGGGCTCGTTCCCGCAGCCCAGCAAGAAAAAGGGCAGCCTGGCACCTGTCCACAGGCAGGAGCAGCTTCTGTCCCCATGTCTGGGGTGTGTGGCCCAGCTGCCCTGCCATGGCTCGCCATCAGGGCCAGGAGCAGCCAGGCTGGGCCGGTGCAGGGACAAATCCCCTCTTCTGTCGGGGTTTCTGCCTGCTCAGTGCTGGGTCCTCCCCCAAACCTAACTGGGAGCGGAACCAAGATGCGCACTGCATCTCCATGACTCAGTTTCCCCACCAGCAGCATGCTCCTGCCCCAGTCTCTGCTGACAGCGGCTGGGGAGAGGCCCACCCCATGCTGCGCAGGTGACTGTAGCTGTAGCTGTTCGTGCTAATTGTTCACTGACTGCTGACACCGGTGCTGCACAGGCCCTGGCTCTGCCAGGGAGGACAGGGGTGGGCAGCACAGGCTAGGGCTGAGGGCTTGGTTTGTGCATGTCCCTGTCACCATATGCAGTGTGACCCTGGTCACTGTGTCTGCATGTGACAGACTCAGTTCTGCTGTGTCCCAGCCAAGGGGGAAACTGGGGCACAGAGGGACAATGTGTCCACAGGTCACACTGGGGGTCCGTGGTGATGCTTGGCACTTGGCCAGCCCCAAAGCAGGACAAACCTCAGCTTGGGGGGGACATGGGGGCTCACATCTGTCCTACACAGCCTGCGAGGCTGGGGGGGTTGCATCTTACTTGGCCTCCCCAAGGACTAGTCCACTGGGCCCATGCAGACAGCTGGGAATGCAGGGCCAGAAGATGATGCAGACAGGCAGTGCCTGCAGGCCATCCACCACCTCTGTCCTTGAAGGCCACCTGTCCTGCCATGGCTGCAGTGGAGCTGGGTGCCTCCTCGCCACTGTCCTACCAGTCCTGGTGCCAGGGTCACCAAGAGCCCTGCTCTGTCCCTGGCTCTCCCGCACATCATTACCAGTACCTCCCTCTGACCAGCACGTCCCCATGGGTGGTGGGGAGCAGTGGCAAGGTGAGCCCGCAGAGCCAGCCCCAGCACTGCGTGGCAGGAAAATGGAAAAAAACCGAAAGGTTTTGGGGCTGGCCAGTTTCATCAACTGCTTGCCCAGGCCAAAGCCCTGCTCTCTCCCTGCTCGCTCATGAGATTCAATACCCACCTGGCTCAGGATATCGAATCTCCTGAGTACCAGCCCCCTGTACCTCTTGGTGCAGCTCAGAGCAGGAAGGGGTCACCCAAAGTGGGGTCCCCCCTATGTGTGCCCTGAGGACACTGACCCTGGTGGGTCTGGCCACAGCTGTGGAGGCCAGTCCCCAAACCTGCTGGGCAAGGGCTCTCTTGGCCCCCGCCCTCATGTCACACTGGGAGTGGGGACCTGTTGAGTCAGAGCAATGTGGCAAGGGAAAGGGAAGGCTGGTGGGGACCCTGCAGACATGGGTGAAGGAGGACAGCTCTGACCGTGCCAGTACGGGGCATTTTCAAACCTAGAAAGACCTTTCTGGGCATTTGCAAAAGCCTGTATCACTCTGCCAGGAGGGCCAGAGCCTCACCAGAGAAGCCGGTACAGGCAGGATGAGGTGGGTGGCAAGGGAAGGCCTCCAATAAGGTGATTTTCCCAGGACTCGCCCAGCCCCAGTCTGGCAGTGGGACTGGGGCACTGGTGGGATGGTGTAAGGGGAACCCAGCACAGCCCACTCCAACAGACCAAAAGGAGCTGATTCCTCGGAGAAGCTCAGAAAGCAACCAGGGAAAAACAATTTGAAGGACGTTAAACACCAAGAAACGATGTCCACCTCTGCCACGTGTGCTGGGCTAATTATTGAGAGCCGGTGAGATGGCGCATCCTCACCCAGATAGATGCGCCTTGTGCTGAAGCTGCAAACCTGCTTGCTCATCCTGACGGACTGGGCAGCCAGGCCGGTGTCGGTCATGCTCTGGGACCTGCTCAGCAGAATGTGACAGGCTGGCTGATGCCAAAAAGGCAGCAGGTTCCAAAAATGCCCAGCCTGGGGAGATGGGGGCTGAGCTGCCCTCCCACAGGGTGCCCGTGCAAGCCCAGGGGACAGAGCAGGCTAATGCTGCCCCATGGGTGCTTGGCGCTGTCTGGGGTGGTGGGTGTGTGATGTGGCAGATCCCCGCTGGCAGCTCAGGACCTGCTGCTGCCCGGCAGGAGGTTCCCACATCAGTTTTGTTGGCGAAGGGCCGGGCAGCGCTGACGGCACGGCAGTGAGTCGAGAGGGAGGTGAGCAGCCCTGGTGCGGGCTGGGCAGCTCAGCACAGGGACCGCGATGGGAAGCGACAGCACGGCACAGGCAGCCGCCAGCCTGTCCTCGGGGCCACCCGTGAGACGGAGCCTGGTGTCAGGGCGATTGCACTTGCAGGGTGATGGCTCAGTGAGAAACGGGGCCGGGGCACAACTCGAGTCAAGCGTGAGCAGCTCCAGTGAGGCAGGTGAGGAGATGGCTTCTGCGTCTCGCTTGGCTTCCCAAATACAGCAGAAACGTCTGCATGACCCCAGTGTGCAGCTATAGGAGCAGGTCAGGTTCCCGTGCTGAGCATTGAGAGGCAATGCAGGATGCGTGCCACCTGTGGCCTGTGATGCTGCAGTAAGGGGAGGCAGCAGGGCCCGGCCAGGCCAGGCGGGCAGGGGCGGGCTGCCAGCCCCTTGGCTCAGCATGTTGCTGGGTCACTTCCTGTGGGTGCTGCAGCCACCAAAGCAGTGTTTACCAGGGTGAGGGCTCCAGCACTGGGGGAACAGCGTGGGCCACCCCAAAATGGGAATGGGTGGGCTGTGGCACCCATCTATGGCCGCCCTATGGGAAATGGGGGTGATGGGCACCCAGCGCCTTGCCATGCCCCCAGGGTCCTGGGAAAGAGCCCATCTGGGGACCTACGTGCAACATGGATGGCACCGGGAAGGTGTTGGGGATGCTGCGCAATGCTCCACTCCCATGCTGCTGAATTTACAGCAGGGATTAATATTTGATACCTTCCCTTCACCCTGGGCTCGTCATTCCCCAGTTGCCATCCTCACCGCGTGGGCAGCCAAGGCGGGCGGTGCACTGCAGCCCGTTGGGGAACAGCGCATCCACAGCAGGCTCAGTGGAGAGGCTTTGGGGTGGCCAGAGCCAGGGGATGGCAGCTGTCATGCTCCCTCCCCTGTCTGCAGGAAAGGGATGAGGTGGGGAGTAGCACAGGCAGGCCTGGGGTGACAGGGCAGGACAGAACAGGACAGTGGCATAGGCATGGGGAAGACCTCTCCCCCCCACTGCAAGCTGCTGTAAAATCCCTCGTTTCCAAGGCAACATGGGGATCCCACAGCTGGGAGCAGGCAGAGCTAGGATGGGATGGGAGGGGATGCTCGCCTGCCCCTCGCAGCTGCCCGCTGGGCACTTCACAGCTCCTGCCTGGGGGTGATGCTCTCATTTTCCCTGAGCGAGGAGCAGCTGAGCTGGCTGGTGTCATCATGATGCCCGGGCCAGGTGCAGGGAGGCTCTCCCCTCCTTCCAGCTTCTCTCCTCCTCTTTCCCTCACATCACTTTCCTTCCCCCAGCTCTTAAACAAGGGAGAAGCCAGACCCTGCTGCCCACTTCAGGGGCTCAAGGAGGGAGTTGGAGCCTGTCCCGCAGCCCCCAACGGCTTTGGTGGCAGAAGACGGTGAGTGTGAAGTCTGCAAAGCAGCCACTGGCTTTAGGGTCCCTGCCTGTGAAGGGGGTTGTAAACCCCACATTCCTGTCTGCCTCCTTGGGAATGATGGGTTGGTCCCCAAAGGCAGGCAGGCAATGAGTCTTGAACTTAAGCACAGGGCGTCCATCTGCTGACCCACGGCAGTGCCAGAGGCAAGAAGATGCCTGTTTGGGGTGCCCTCGCCCCACAGAGTGACTGCAAGGAGGGATCTCAGCATTGCCCTGCCAGCCAGATGCAGCACCAGTGTGCAGTGGGAGCTGTGCCCCAGCAGCCCAGGCAGAGCAGCCAGCACCAGTGCTGGGCAGGGCTGCCAGTCATCCCTCCTGCCTACCCAAGCAATGCCACACACCAGCAACAGTCACTCGTGATCCCCCAAAGTCGTCAAGCCCCGCAGCGATGCACAAACTGACCTCCTTGGTGCTGGGCTGATGACTTCAATACTAGGCAGTGCTCAAGGCAGTGAGGCCAGGGTGGGAGCCCACCACCCCACACCCTTCCATGGAGCCGTTTCCTGCCAATGGCACAAGAAGGGGTGTTTCTCCTACCAGCTCTGGGGAAAAGCCTGCTCTTTTCCCAGCCTGCTGGCTCCTTCCCACAGCCAGTCTGCAGACGCCAGCACAGTCTCCGTCACCAGCTGCCACCCAGGCCAAACCTCAGGCACAGGCAGAGCTCCCCCATGCCAACACACACTATCCTGGAGCCAGGAGAGGCATGCGGAAGAGGGGAGAGTGGCATCTCTCAGGTGTCCCCTGCCACCAGGAGACACAGCACACACTCCCCCCTGCCCCATCTCACCTCTGCGGTGATGGAAAGCCACCCCACTACTTTGCTTCCTTGCTCCTGCTGTAAGGCAGAGCCTGCCAACAATTTGGAGATAACTAGGAGTTTTATGGGTTCACAGGCTGGCTTGCTGCCCCACAGCAGTATCCTGCATACAGCTCTGAGCAGAGCACACAAGCATACAGGTAACACCTTCTGCTTTAACCTGTAATGGTGCTCCAGTTTCCCACAGGCTACTCCGTGCCTGAACCCGCAGCTTTAGCCAACTACACCATATCTCACCTGACCAAGGTCTGCCTGAGCCTATGAGACCCACCAGGTTCAGCCACAATGGCTCTCTGAAGGTGCCAGGGGATTATTTCCCTTTGCTCAGCAACTTCCCTGTGAAGTGTGTGAAAGATGGAAGACTGGATACTCACCATGAGGCACCCTACGGCCAGGAACACGGGTGACATGGCCAAGATGCTGAAGGCTTGTTTTGGATGCAAACCCACAAGTTAAAAAGGCTCAACTACTTGCCCTGCTATCTTTAAGCAGTAGACTGAGCCAACACTGGATTAATTATATTATGCCATGATGGAGGCTGTTGCTAGGTTACAGCAATCGGTCCCTAAGCCCATCCTACTGCGGGATTTCCCCAGAATCACTCATTTGCGAGCTCAGGGGCATCCCAGAAGGACAGGCAAGCACTACAGTCTCTCCAAGAAGCAGGATCCTTGACAGCAGGGAAGTTGCAGGCAGCGCACCCATTAGACATCTTGCCCCCAGCCCAGCCATCTGCCTGCTAGCTGCCCTCCCTTCAGCTCTGCCTGTCCTGTCCTGCAGAGCCCAGGTGTTTGTCTGGCCCTGCAGCACCTCCAGGAGCCTGCGGTTGCTCGCAGGGCAATCCTCCTCCAAGAGCACCTGTAAGTTCCCACATTCATTTTGTGTCCTGCTAAAACGCGAGTTTCAATAACCTTTTCATGTTCAATGCTGGAGGGAAGGAACCAAATTCCCACCCTGGGCCTCAGCAAGCCAGGGAAAAACTTGTGACCTTACGGGAGCAACAGAAATAGGGTGGAGCTGAATCCCTCAAAGGGCAGGATCATTGCACTCCTTGCACGTGGCTCTTGCCGTAAATCATGGGGAATGGTGAAGACCTGGTGTACTGGTAAGCCAGCTGCTAGCTGCAAGTTGCCAGCAGAATACAGCTGTGAAGAAGGCCAGCCCCATTACAGGGTGCAGCAGGAGATGTATTGTGTGGGAATCATTAAGTACCAGCCCTGGCATGACCTCATCTGGACTGGCGTAGCCACAGAAAGATGAACTCAAAGGGGAGCCGGTGCCAAGGACGGCTGCTAGCACAGCCAGAGGACAGCCTGTCCAGCAGAACAAAAGCAGCACAGGGATACAAGCCCTGTCCGCACAGGGCTAGGAGGGGGGAGCAGTATTTAAACAACAGTGCTGGCAAAGGAACAAATAAGCATAAATTGGCCAGGAATAAATCTGGATGGCAATTATCAAGCAGCTCTCGAGCCTCAAGGCAGAAGACTGATGGACAGCTTTCCACAGGGATGCCAGAGACCAAGCACCAGCTTCAGTGGTGGGAGTGCAAGGACGGTCAGTCTGTCTTTGCACTATTTTTCTACCTGGTATTTTGACAAGGGGGTAGAGGAAGCCATAGGTTGGGTATCAAGAGACGTGGTCCTTTTGGCACAGGCTGTGCCATGCAGGGCTGGGGTACACGGCTCAGCAGCTTGATTCTCTTGTAGGGATGAGTTTTGTGACAGCCACTAACACAGATTAACATGAATAAGAGCTTTAGCAAGCAGGGATGGCCACCTGTGCTAAGGAGACTTGGGTCATCAGGAGAAAGATGCTGTGAACCTGCTGCCTTTGCACAGGAGGAATCCTCAGGGAGAGGATGTACAAGCACGGAGGAGTCAGACAGCTCCAGGCCACTCGGGTGCAGGTGAGCTGGAAGGTCTTGCTAAAATGGGCTCCCAGCTGGGGACCCACAGGGATGCCAGCACAGAAGGCACACTGTGAAGCCGGCAGAGATCAAAATGTCAGTCTGCTCTTGGAATAAGACTTCACCCCCGTCTTGTCGCAGCAGCTGCATCAAGTCACATGCCAGAAGTTGCGAAGAGTGAAAGGAGCTGCTAACCGTCACGCTCTATCATCCCACACTAGGGACGGGTACAGCAAGGAACACTCCCCAAAATAAATGCTGGGCGCACAGCTCCCATTCATGTCTTGGGTAAGCAGCACAGCCCTGGCTGTCCCAGCCAGGATGCTACACATGCTGTCCACAAACCAGACACACAGACTCCTGCAGACTAGTCTTCTCTCCTCCTGGAGGGCTGCCAGACCAGCCCTGATGCTCCAGCAAACAGAGGCTGCTCATCAGGCAGCTCTTGTACCGCACCCTGCAGAGGCCTGGTCAGCAGCTGAGCAATCCTGGCTGAGAAAACACAGCAGGTAGGAACAGGAGACTTCAGACTTACCTCTCATGACTTACCATGAACGCTCTGGCTTCAAACTGGCACAGTGGAAGCCAAGACGCAATCGTATAGTGGCTGAGGGCCCTGTGGATCTCAAACACCCAGCGGTGTGGAGGCAGGGGAACAGGCAATACGGCTTTCAGGCATGTGCCTCCAGCAGCAGCCCCCCAAGGACAGGGCTCCCCTTGCTGCGCTTGGGAACCAGGCCCAGCAGGCAGGCTACAAATGCAGTGATAAATCTGCACTTCTCCCTGCTGCTGCTCTAAACCAACTGAGACCTTGTACTGCATGCAGCTCTGGCCAGCATTAACTGCAAGAAATTGCAGCTCCTCAGCCTCAAGCTCTTGATTTTCTTTGGATGACTCATAAACCCAAAAGCAAATACACTGGTACCTCTAGAGATGCTCACAGGAACTGTTTATATCGATGTGATCCTGCAGAAGCTTCCCCATAATGACAGGCACATACACATTCTTCTTATATTTAGCTTATTTGAAAGACTGGGTATGGGAGACCCCAGCTCAGACAAGCTCTATTTCTTTGTCCTTTCACTCACACTTGCTGGCACTGGGTTATACCTCATGCTGTAGCCCTAACTGGTTCAGCATTCTTTGCTGCTGTTCCCTTCCATGCTCCCACTTCACCCACAGGGTGGGATTTTTCTGGCCTTGCTGCCAAAGCCAAAACATGCCACACACCCTCCTGGGGCTCTAATGTAAGTAAAGAGAACTCTCGCATCTGCTTTTCTCTTTTAAAGGAGTATTTTGGAACACAATGACTCATCTTTGCTTGTTTTTGTCTCAGCTCCTTGTGCTGACAAGGAACATGAGCTGCAGGGAGTGTAAAGGCTCCTACAGTGGTCAAATCTGGCCCAGGTGAAAGACAAACAAATGCCAACATCAATGTTTCCAGGGGACTCAGCGCCTGTACAGCCTTCTGCTAACGAAAAGCTGCGTTCACAAGTAAGCAGAGCTGAACAAAAATGCTATCTCCCTTATGCTGCGTGAAATGACAGCGCTCTCAGGACAAATTTCAGTTTTGGGGAAAGAACTCATGGTTTTTATGTTCAACTGTGGTTTGTTTGGGTTTTTTTTAAATTATTTTTAATTTAGCGCCCTGTTTCATGAAGTGTAAGAATGCAACAGCATGAGGAAGGGGCAGCAGGATGTCCTTCTGTGAAACAGTCCTGGAAGGACACACAGCTCCTGAGCCCAGGCAAACATGCTTGTGGTGGAGAAGACGACGTGCAGAGGCAGTTGTACAACAGAGCTTTATAGTCAGAATGGATTGTACCAGGTTTTTTCAATGCAAAATGGAACATGACCCAAAATCTTCACAGAACAGAAGTGCTTTCAGGAATGCAGCCAGCTGAAGCTCAAACACCTGCCTGCCTTTTCACACGGGAGGCCACAAACCGGTCATGTCCCAATCCACTTTTTCCTCCCCAGACGTGCAAAGTTTGAACTGTCCCATGCAATTTCCCTACAGTGTCATGTGAAATGTGGTAATGCTCAGAGAAGTAGGCAAATGCTAATGGCAAACAGATGTGAAAAATATACTGCTCATGCAGCAAAGAACCCAGTTTGCTTTATAGGGAAACAGTTACAAGTGCATTTTGGGGGCTGGGGGAAAGAAAAAGAAAAATGGAGCAGGTAACTGCCTCCTGGTCAAGACAACTCTGGAGTAGATAATGGATCAAAAGAACTCCTTGCTTTATATGCATGTAGAAGGAAACTCCAGTTTGGATTTCATGGTTGACATTTTACAACAAAAAGGGGAGAGGGAGAACAAAACCAAACCTCAAATCAACCTGCAAGCAACAGGGTAATGTAATGCACAGAACCTGGAGGGAGCTTCACTGTCTGAGCTGTGAAAGGGACACCAGAACCAAACCAGAAGGGCATATGGAGAACTAAAAAGCTCCATCAAACACAGGGGCTGCTCACTGAGACACAGGCAAGTGTGAAGGGCTGGCCTGTAGTGCGCATCCAATGGCAACCAATGCTGCTGAGCAAGTACCAAGCCATGGGTTTAAGTTCAAAGCAAAAATTAAAAGGCTTCCCAAACTCATGGGATAGGAGGAGGCTCTCCACTTGGGGCAGGGAAAGGCAGCATGTTGGCTGCTGGGAGGCTTGGCCCAGTAAACACGGCTGCAGTATCGATAGAAGCTGGACCAGGAAGGATGCTGTCTGAGCTACAGTGGTTGTCCCTCTCAGTGTAGAGAGGCAGCCGGTGTTTTACAGCATGACTGTAAAATGCCTGAGAAGCAAATGCCTTGCCATGCTAACATTTCCCTGTAGACAGTTCTGAAGCTCTGGATATCTTCATTTCCACATGAGAGTCATGTCCCTGAGAGGTACCGAAGGGAGGGGATTCTAGTATATGCAAAATCAAGGGTAGGAAATGCAGAAAAGCACTGATTTTTCTCTCTCTTTCAGGTTAGCTTTGCACTTTGCATTGTTTTCCCAAACTGCATAGCAGCTTACGTGTAGTGTCTGAGACACTGGGGCCACGGAAATCAATGGGGCTTCATGAATTCCAACAGCAGCACCAGTGAGTGCTAATTAAGCTGCTGTGCAGAAAGGTCCCATTCAAAGGACTCCAAAATCACACACACTCTCTCTCACTTTGGCCCTGTGGCCGCTGTTTTAGAGAGCTGTACCATAGCATGACCTGCTTGATTTAAAGCTCATCAACTGCTGGGTGGAGCAATGGCCAATACCACCTTTCTCATTAAAAAAATAGGAAGGATAAAAAGTTAAAGACTTGAGACAGGCGAGCACGATGCATTCATGCGGCATGTTTTGTTGCACTCCTCTTAACAAGACAGGAATTTCAGGTGTGCAAGAGTGGAATATAGCAGAGGCAGAGCAGGAGACAGGTCCCCTTTGCCTCCCACACCCTGCCAGCTACCCGACAGGGCGTCTCTGGAAGGAGAAAAACAACAGCCTGGAAGTGGGCCTGGGAACTGTGCCCTGAACCTTCCCCTTACTCAAGTACATCTCAGCTAGGTTTACTTTGTGTAACAAATGCACCAGAACAGCACACGCAGATGTAAAGCTTTTCTTTTGCCAACTCTGTTTTGAGACAATATATGGCAAATGGCCAAAGCTTTACACATCTGCACCTGTCCTGGTGTGACTCGTAAGAAAAGATGGAGACAGCCACGATAGAAGAGTCCGCTGCATGTACATGCAGCCAGCCTACAGCTCCTCATAGTCCCCGCCTCCTCGTGGCTTGCTCATGCTGGCTCCTCCTCCTCCAAGAAAAGCCTCAAGTTCATCTATCTCGCTGTTTTTCTCCTTGCTCTTCTTTTTCTTTTTCTTTTTCTCTTTCTCCTCTTTGCTCTCCTCCTTCTCTTTGCTCTTCTTGTGTTTGCTCTTCTTTTTCACAGACTTCTCCTCTTCCTGCAAAATGAGAAAATTTTTATTAGTAAACCCTCTGAGCATGCCAGTAACCCAGCATATATCACCCTGAAACTTGGCTCCGACAGGAACCTTACTGAGAGTGAAGCATCTACTACCAAGGCTGGCTTGGAGTTAATTCCAGAAGACCCTTCTGTGAGATTGGACAGAAGAGAGGAAAGACCATCTGGTTTATACATAGTAGTGGTCCATCAGGCAGTTTGTGCCTGACAATACCACAGTACTGGACAGGCAGAAATGTCAAAGACAAAGCCTCCTGCAGACTTCCCTTGCTGCCTCTGAGATTAGGTCTGTCGGGGACCCCCATCTGCTTGGAAAAAGTCACGGTGCTATCAACAGACTCAACCCAGCAGAGATGCACTGCTCTATTTAATCCTATATTTTATAAACTCGAACACTGCCTTTTCAAAATTCAACTGTTCTAAAAGCTTGCTTTTAAGCTTAATGTTGTCTGCAGAGCCTGGGAGGCACAGATCTGGCTGTAGGATGTGAGAATGGAAGGAAGTCCACCAGGTACAGAGAGTACACTGTAGAAGGCCACCCCTCTCCTTGGCTGGTAGATAATATGGCAGATCAGCTCTGAATAATTAAATAGTACCTCTTTGCTCTTCTTTTTCTTCTTCTTTTTCTCCTTAGAAGGTTGCTTATCTGTTCAAACAAAAAACCCCAACATTGTTTTTAATCAATTTAAACAATAAGAGATGCAATTCTGTCCTGTCCCAGTTTCCAAGAATAAAATATTCCATCCTGGAGCCACGTGTAAAGGCAATCCCAACATCTCAGGACAAACTGAGCCCCTTTAGAAACCAACACAGGCCCCAGCAGTCACACCCTAACTTAACCATATACATCTAGTTTAATTATGAGCATTATATTATCTATATCATTCTGTGTTATGAACACTGACCTGGGTGCTCACTGTATTACAGCTACTAAGAAACAAATATAGAGACCAGCTCTACAAACTGGTCCAAAGGCCAAATTGGGGACCAGATTATTATTTCCACAACTGAAGAAGAGCTCCTGGGAACAATTTTCCTCTGACTACTAAATACTTGAAGGCAGATGGAAATCCTACCAGGCATGGTTTGTGCTTCTGTGAGTTGAGCTAGTAATGGAAGGACCATTCAGGACATGGTGTCAACAGACGGGAGCACCCTGACAGGCTAGTACTCACTGTTGTTTGAACTGTGTATGGAAATTATATCACCACGAGGCCAAAGCATCAGCGCTGCAGCCCTGCTCTACAGGGGTGGCTACTTTTCATGGTATCAAATGAGTCCCAGAGTCCACCACTGTCAAAACATTTGTCCCAAGTTATTGTGGCTGATGACTTGGCTGCTGATTTGACTGCTGAATGTCCACTGCCTTTGCACAAAACTTCTTGAACAGGAGAGTATATACTTGGCTGCTTCTCAGGAGGCTTTATAACTGCACCATGTTTCACATGTGGTATTCAGTTGTCAGTCTTACCTACACACTGTTTTTTCCTCAGCTGATCTGTAAATACAAGTCAGCCATAGAGAAGTCTAATTGCTCGTCAAGCTCCAACTGACTGACTACCAAGATAGGTTTTTATATTTATCCCAGAAAGAAGAGATAGGAGGAACCCACGTTGAATTATTAAAGATGCTAAACTGAAGCTAAATTATTGACCTGGGCCTCTGCAGATGCACTTCTAGCTATTTCAAGCTGTGCTGTTCAGCAATTCAAAGCGACAAGCCGATGAAGCCATCGCAGCCTGTGACACCTTGCTTACACTTTTGAAATAGCTATTCAAAGGCATCTCTCTCTGGTACTGCTTACAGCTTTTCCCCCTTTTAAGTCTTTAACTTCCCATCTTTTGTGGTGACATCAGGGGCAGATCTATAGGAAGTTGCTTTGCAGTAATGCCAAGACAGCAGAAATTATTTGCACAAGTAAGATTTGTTCCCTCAGGGAATGGGGTGTGGGGGGGGAAGCCCGAGGAATGCTTAGGTTGTGATCAGAACCCCACCCCACCTTTCCCCAAAATAGAAGAGCAAATTGGCAGGGTATGTCAGAGCATTTTGCTCAAGTTGATCCAAATTCTTGAGGGGGTGGACACTGTAATGCTGAACACCACTTCCCAGGGATGCAAGGCTAAGCAGGAAGCCTAAACAGAAGCAGCGTGTGAAAGGTGTGCTCCTGCTTCCAGCTGGGACAAAAATAATACATGGCTGATGCCGCAGACGAGCAAAGTTGACCCCACCCCCATGGAGAAAAACTTAGTTATTTATGCTGTGTTAAACCACATTAAAGACTCACACAGGGCACTGCATGAAGTTACAGGGTATTTTATTTAGTGCAAATTGGTTTGCTTACACCCTGGAACCATTTTGGAAAAACCAGATGCCTGACAAACAAAATCAGCAAGAGTGAAAATAAAGTGTGACCTTTACCTTCCTCACTGCTCTCCTTGGGACCAGTTCCTTCCAAACCCAAACCAAAGAGATCTGAGTCATTTTTCAGTTTAAAGGAGTGGACTGTTGATTTCACAGGTTGGGGTGGCTTTGTCAATGAGGTATCGTCATCAGATATTTCAGAGAGATCTTCCCGGACTGGGAATTCATCCTAGAGACAAGAAAAGGCAGACAACACCAACAAATCTTTCAACCAAAATCTCTAAGCATTTTGTACACAAAGACGTCAGATGTCAGCAGGTGGGGAGGAGGGAAGAAAATGGTAGCTGAACTGAGCTGTTACTGTCTGGAAATCAATGTCCTTGATCTTATAAGCTCTATCTGTTTCTTGCCTCAGTAAAATGCCTCAGTAGTGCTGGTACTAGAAAGTGTGCTCTGGTAACTTAACATTCATGCTTAACATTCCCTGAGGTAAAGGGATTAAACGAGACCTTCAACTGTGTTAGCTTAACAGCATCAGCCTCTAACTGCCCTGGAGAGGCACCTCTGTTTTGGGGAAAATCTAAAAGGCTGAAAACTCACCTCCAGACCTGACAGACAAAACCTTTTTTCTGTGTAGCTCTGCGGGGTCTCATGTACCAGAGCAACATGCAGCAGGGCCAAGGAAGCGGTCTGTGTTTGCAGAGTAATTCCCTTCATCGAGTCAAAAGAAAATGTGCTCCCAGGGCAAATTTGCCCCTTCAGTGTGGGCCAAAAACCAGGATGCTGCAGAGACTGGATATCACCCCAAAATCCTCTGTCTCTGCATGATGGGAATGGAAATGAAGTTTAATGATCTTCTGATACCTGCCAACTGATCCTCTTCAGAATTTGTTAACCATCCTTTCTTTATATCCTCCCTACTGACCAAACACGGCCTCGCTCTGCTGTTGATCTAGGCAATGCCCCCCTCCTCCTTGCTAATGGTGGTGTTTTTACTGCTTTGCCTGACCAGTAAACCTTGTAGTTGAAAAGCATTGACAAGTTGTGGGGCATCTCCCTGACACTGTTGCAATGGCAAGCTCCCTCACAAATCCCATCTCTCATCATCACATGCTAAGAGAAGTAAACTTGCTCTAAATACTTTTGCTTTCACATTAAAGTGCCAAGAAAAGCAGGTACTGAAAATGCTAAACGAATGGAAAATTACTTAATAAACAGCATGGCACATGGGCAAGGTCAAAGAAACTAGGACAACCGACCTTTCTGCAGGATTCTGGAATGATGCAAACACAGAAAACGCTCCTGAACACCAGCTAACCCAGACACCAGGAGTACCCCTGAACAGCAATTGCCCATCCCAAATCACGGTTAGCAGTTTCTAGAGATTGCTCTGCTGGCTGTGAGTACAGATCACTGAAATCAGGGATATCTAGAGCCACAGCAGCAAGTTCCTACCAGCCTAGAGAAGATACTTGTCTTTTCTCCATCTTTAATACACGACAGGGGCAGAGGGGACTCCTGCTGCACTGTGTGTTTGAGCAGACACCTGCAGGCAGCACTGAGCAGCTGCCCATGTGCTGAACGTCACAGAGACATTATAGCTAACCCAGCTATACTGCAAAGTCCTCCTCAGGCAGATTTTCCTACTTCAGTAAAAAGCTTTGCCAAGCAAATTTTGTTATGGCCTTCTAATTGCTGGATTGACTGTTGGGACCTCACTCTCTCTGGCATGCATACGCTTCTACATGTTAAACTTCGGGTGAAAAAACATTAGCTTTGTATTTTATACCTTCCACACTACTGGACTGACTGCATTTGGGACCTACTGAGAATAAACAGCACATTAAAACCCATAAGCACAAACCTTGTTGCCGTGTGTGGCTTCAACAATCAGAGCATTAGTGGGTTTGTGCTTATATCAATCTCTTCAGGTTGCTTAGCACCTGACTTGCTGCGACTGCTGCTGAGAGATGGGACAGCAGATGAAAGCCCTGCTCAGTGAGATGCCTCAACACTTCCAAGTTCAGCTTCGCAGCAGCGCACAGCGATTCATGCATATTATTTACCATTTTCTTCTTCTGGCTGTCAGAATCCTCACTTTCGAAGTCTGGGTCATCCATTACAAATGAGAGCATCTGAGTAGCTATTGGTCCCTCTTGATCACTGTCAGACTCCTCAGGCTTTTCCTCTTTGACCACTTTCTGCTTGAGAGCATGTCCTTTGCTTTGGGAAGTGGTCTTTGGCGCCTGGACTGTTGCTGGGGTGGTGGCAGCAGCAGCAGGCAGGCTAGCGTGGACCTTGCTGCTGCTGTTTCTTTCAGACCCAGAACGTGGAGGTAAACTGTCAGGAGGTTTCAGGTCAGTTGCTTTGGTCAAAATTGCTTCACTCTGTGGTTTCAGAGAATTTCTGGAAGACCTGAGAAAAAAAAAAAGTTGTCGGAGCCTGTCCACTCCCATTGTGTGAAGCAAAGCACAATGACCAATTAATAGCTGAGCCTGCCTCAAGTGCTGCAATGTGCATCTCAACAGGAAAGGTAGTTCATCCTGGGGGCAGGGTGGTCAAACACATAGCACTCAGAGGCTGAAGATAACCCTTGTATCTGTGTGGACGCTGATGCACAGATGCCTGCACCAGCAGGCCACAGCTGACTCTCACGCACAGGATGTAGTATGTGAAGAACATGATCCAGTTCATCATTCTCCAGCACAGGGTGTGGTGAATGACTTCCACTCCCTTCACCACAAGACTCTACTCCTCTGTCCTCCTCACACTGCTACAAACAGACATTCAGGCACTCAGTTACCGTCTCTTGTTCAAACTTGAGAAGAAGGCTGGGCCATTCCCAAGCAGAAACATACCAGTGACCACAGGAGCACAGTGCTCAAAGGCATGCTGCCTAGGTGCAGTGCAGAAAACACTGTGTAAAGCAGTCACACCTAAAGTAAATACAGCCCCAGCTTACAGTTGAAGGAACAGGCTGAAGGAACACCAAGACTTCCCAGAGGGTGCAGAGAAGTCAGTGGTAGGACTGAGAAGAGGCCCAAGCTTGCCAGCACAACCCCACACTTCAGGCTGTGCTTCATACCTTTTTTTTTCCTGCTCCATGTCGATGTCTTCATCAGGTATGAGTACAACCTTAGAGTCCTTCACCTCTTCCTCTTCCTCCTCCTCACTGGAGAGGGTGATGTTCTTGCTGGGCACCCGTTCTGCTGCCAACAAAGGTTTGCTGGGGATTTTGTCATCCAGATCCAGGTCATCTTGGAAACCTGCCACCATGGGGTTCCCCCCAGGCACCTCTCCATCACTGCAAAATAGACAATGATCAGACACAGCACCACCAGGATGTGCTAGGACAGACATGACTCCCCTTGAAAGCAGACTGCCGCTTGCCTGGCTCTTCCGGTCAACATCCCTCAGCCCAGGGCAGGAGCACTGCCAGCCTTCCCCCTGCACACTGCCCAGCTGCTACGCTGTTCAGGCTGGACCCGCTCCCTGCAGGCTGCAGTGGTGGCACAAACCCTGTACAAAATAGGCTGCGGAAGGATGCATCACACAGTGGCTGCTACCACTCAAGCTAAAAATAAGTGGCTGCAAAAGGTGAGCCTCAGTGCTACAGAGCAGTCTGTTGCTTCAGCTCTATCAGAACATCTCCAGTCCAACATGCAAGGATCAGTCAATTAAACCATGGGAACTGTTTGCCTTAATCCCCACATTTTGTAATTAAACCTCATCACATACTGCCACGACTATGGGAATTCACTTGCAGCTATTAGCCTCCTGCAATTATTTCTGTTTCTCTGGTGCTCCCTGAAGCAGGCAGCTACCCAGACACCATAACCATGCTTTAACATTCCCCAAATTAAATTAACCTAAGGACACACTTCTATAGCTAGGAGTTTGTCAGACTCCCTGGATGTAACACAGTTATGTGTTCAGAGGCATCTTGATAGAGAGCTTTGCAGCTGAAATTACCAGCTGAGGATTCTTGTCTGATTGTCCCCAGGACTCAACAATTTAATACTTTCTGAAGGATTTGCTCTTGTCAGGATTACAGATATTTTTCCAAGCCTTGGCTGATGAGCTTTTGCATCACCTCTCCTCATTCTATTTGCTTTATCTGCAACGGATACCCAGCTCCTTCTTGATAACCTACCATACACAAGTCACTGTCCTTTTAATGACTCGATATGGATTGTACAAACACAGCCTTCATTTTTACGCAGAGACAAAAAAAAAGATTATAGCTTGCAACTGATTAGATTTTAGAGGCATAAAAGGAATCACAAAAACCTAAAATCCTTAATCTGGAAGAAGGTGGTGTTCCCAGTCACCAGCACACGGCCAGCACTGGCAGAGACAGCAGAGGATGGTGGGCTGATGGGATGGAAAATGCCGAGGCCCTAACACAGTCTGGATGATTGTACTACTCACTCACTCAGGCTCTTCTTATGGCTAGTTACTGGTTTACAAGTTAGTTTTAAAGAATTAATACATCTGCCAACAGATAATGGAGTCATTTATGACATATGGGACACCACGCTTATGACAACCAGTGCAGCACATTGAGAGTGATTACAACCAATGCTTGTCTGGGTTAGAGTGCTAAGATCAGGGCCCATATCCGCTCCCTCTTTCTGCCTTTGGTGTGGATCCCTCTGCTTTCAGGACTCACAAGGCAGCTCCCAGATAAGCAGAGACAGGCTGCTGAAGAGCCCCTTCATCAATAACACTGCTGCTCTCATACCGAGCCAGAAAGGAGGCACACAGCCCGTCCCACACAAAGGAGAAGAAAACTGGTGCCCAAAACAGCCTCCAAGGCTGGAGAAATTACAAGTGAGCAATTTCTGAGGTCTGTGAAGCACTGGCAGGGTTTCGTCTTGAAATGCGCTGAAAAGAAAATGGAGTTGCATCCTAAAAATGGCAGGGTATTATTCTGAACTAGTGACACTGCATTTCTTTAACACGTCACTGCTCTATTAAGCATGGGGAATCTTCAGAGATTGCTGCCTTCTACTGCACACCATACAAGACTTGCAGCCTTTAAAGCATTAAGAACAGAACATCCACATGTGTACACACACCTGCACAAAGTGGGTCATCTCCCTTTGCAGTGAACACACTGCCTCCATCTATAACTTCCACACAAATCGCTGAGTGACAGCTTAAGAGCAAAGCAGTGGAGTGAATATACGTCAGGAAAATCACTGCTGCAGTATAAACAAGGTCTGACAATGCAAAATTAGTATCAGCTTGTGGTCCTGAGGTTCCAGCTGGAAGGAATTCAGAGCACGCAAAAACAAGCACATCGCACTACAGTCTCCAACACTTGATACGCTGCCAAGCCTGCCTTACTGTTGAGCCAAAGTGTTTGCAGGCGCAGGTACCCACCAAAAATGCCTACGCTTGCCGAGGTCTGCGTCTGAGCTACTGATCAAAGAGCATGTCGGGGTTTCCTCAGTGAGCCCTCCGTTGTATACACAGAATGGCTGCTGGTGATGAAACAAATCCTGCTGCAACCTGAGCACAAGGTCTCAAACCTGGATCAACTGTGTTCCACTAGCCCTGCCGTGTGGCCAGTGGAGCCAGCCCCACGGGCAGCCCGCGGAATCCTCTTGCCACATCAGTTTTGGGGGCTAGAGAAAGACGAAAAACCCAAACTCTAATAAAGCAGATAAGCTAAGGGAATCACACACCCCAGGATGAGCCTGCATGGCTGTATTCTAGGAGATGGGAGCCTTCTACTGTGAACCAGTGTCCTCAGCTTCTCTCACTTGGTCTAGTGCAGCTGGGTACCACTATATAAGTAACAGATGCCATAAAAGCACAGAACCAGTTCAAAGCCCTTCAGATGTAAGGACAAGGAAATCTAATGAATGTTTTAGATAAATGCCTAGTGATGTTGAGAAGACAGAAGAGGAATAGTTAGGTGCAGCATAAACTCACTTTGAGATACCTACAGCCCACCCATGGACCTAGACAAGCCTGACCCAGCAGGAGGGAAGAGGGGAGCCTATTTGGAGCCAGACTAGCTCCTCCAGTGCAGTCACATAACACACTGGCTCAGGGCATCAGGCTAAAGAGCAGGACATTAAGTCCTGAAACAGCAAACCGGGAGATTGAATTGCCTTCCTAATTAACCGGTAAAGAAACTGATTTGGGGAGTTCTTTTTATTGCAAGCTAGAGAACCATAACACGCCATTAAACAAAACCCAGGGCTCCATTAATCTCTGTAGATCTGCGCTGGGATTTAGCTATAGCAACACTGAGAGACATCAGTAAGTGCTGAAAGTCTCAGCAGCTGTCTGATCTTTGGGCAAGAATAGCCTTGTTCCACAGGCACGAGCGCATTCCTCAATGATAGCACACTTAAGAAAAAGAAGTGTTTTTTTCTAACATTACTGCTCCATGTCAACTCTTGCTCCATTGTTTAGAGATGTTATGGAGTAGGGAATGGGAGAAGTTCACACGACACCATTGCAAAAAAATCAAGAATTCCCTATGTCATCAAAACGGACAAGAAATACCAGATTTACAGCCTCTTTCTGAAGCTCAGAAAAGCAAACAAGTTCTTACAAATGGAAGCAAACACACCCCTGAGTTCAGGAAGCAGTTCAGTTGTACAGCATAACATCCTGCTCCAACAACGAGAACAAGACCTTGCCCTCTTCCCCAAGGAGTTGTCCTCTAAGTGAGAGAGCAGCTGGAGTGCATGAAGCTCTGCCTGGGGATGGATGAGGAGCCAACTGAGAGCTTATGGGTTAGGATTCAAGAGAGGACAGGTAAAGGTGACACTATAGTGGGTGTCTGTTACAGGCTGCCTCACCAGGAAAAACAAGTGGATCAGGCCCTCTATAAAAGGATAGGAACAGCCTCATGTTCGCAGGCCCTGGTGCTCGTGGACTTCAGCCACCCCCATATCTGCTGGATAGATAAGACAGCAAGGTGTAAGCAATCCAGGAGTTTCCTGGAGTGCATTGATAACTTCCTCCTCTGAGTGATAGAGGAGCCAATGAGGACAGGTGCTCTCCTGGACCTCATACCCACAAAAAATGAGGGGCTTGTTGGGAAGGTGAAAGTCAAAGGCAGCCTTGATGGAGTTCAGGATCCTGAGGGCAGGGAGGAGGGTAAAAAGCAAGCTGGACTTCAGGTGAGCAGATTTTGGCCTCTTCAAAGATTTCCCTAGAAGACTCCTATGAGATAAGTCCCTGGAGGGAAGAAGGGCTCAAGAAAGCTGGTTAACATTCAAGGATCACCTCCTCCAAGCTCAACAGCAGTCCATCTCAATGTATAAGGAGCCAGGCAAAAATGCTAGGAGGCCTGCACGGATGAACAAGGAGCTCCTGGACGAACTCAAACACAAAAAGGAAGCATACAGGGGGTGGAGGCAAGAACGGGTAACCTGGGAGGAATACAGAGACACTGTCCAAGCATCCAGGGATAAAGCAGGAAAGCTAAAGCCTAAAGGGAATTGAATCTGGCCAGGGATGTCAAGGACAACAAGAAGGGCTTCTATAAGTACATAGGTGACAAAAGGAAGACTAGGGAAAATGTGGGCACATTGCTCAATAAGAAGGGGGACCTGGTTACACAGGCCGTGGAAAAGGCTGAAGTACTGAATGCCTTCTTTGCCTCAGTCTTTACTAGCAAGACAGGTCTTCAGGAATCCCAGGTCTCAGACATGAGGGGGATTATGTGGAGCAAGGAAGATGCACCCTTGGTGGAAGAGGATCAGATCAGGGATCCCGGACAAAGCAAAACTGGACATACTTAAGTCCATGGGCCCTGATGGGGTGCACCCACGAGTGCTGAGGGAGCTGGCAGATGTCATTGCGAGGCCACTCTTGATAATCTTTGATCAATTGTGGCAATTGGGAGAAGTGCCTGAAGGCTTTCCTGAAAAGGAAAGCAAATGCCGCTCCTATCTTCAAGAAGGGCAAGAAGGACGACCCAGGTAACTACAGCCCAGTCAGCCTCACCTTGATCCCTGAGAAGGTGATGGAGAAGCTAATCCTGCAAACTATTTCCAGGCACATGAATGAACAGAAAATCATCAGAGTAGTCTGCATGGATTTACCAAGGGCAAGTCATGCTTGATCAACTCGATAAAAGTCTATGATGCAATAACTGTCCTGGTAGGTGAGAAGAGCAGTGGATACCTGGACTTCAGTAAGGTCTTTGACACTGTCTCCTATAAGATCCTCCTAGGGAAGCTGTTGATATACAGGCTGGATGAGCAGACAGTGAGATGAATTGAAAACTGGCTGAATGGGTGGGCCCAGAGGGTGGTGAACAGTGGCATGAACTCTAGTTGGAGGCCAGTAACTAGTGGTATACCCCAGGGATCAATACGGGACCTAGTCCTGTTTATCATCTTCATTAATGATCTGGATGATGGTGCAGGGTTAACCCTCAGCAAGTTTGCAGATGACACCAAACTGGGAGGAGTGACTGATGCACAGAGGGCCATGCTGCCACCCAGAGGGACCTTGTCAGGCTGGAGAAATGGGCTGACAGGAACCTCCTGAAGTTCAACAAGGGGAAGTGCAAAGTCCTGTACCTGGGGAGGAACAACCCCATGCATCAATACATGCTGGGGGCCACCCAGCTGGAAAGCAGCTTGGCAGAAAAGGGCCTGGGGGTCCTGGTGGACGCCAAGTTGAACATAAGTCAGCAAGGTGCCCCTGCCTCAAAGAAGGCTAATGGTATCCTGAGCTGCATTAGGCAAAGTATAGCCAGCTGGTCGAAGGAGGTGATCCTTCCCCTCTGCTCAGCACTGGTGAGGCCACACCTGGAGTGCTGTGTCCAGTTCTGGGTGTTCCTCAGTACAAGAGGGACATGGGTATACCAGAGAGAGTCCATTGAAGGGCAACAAAGGTGCTTAAGTGACTGGAGCTTATCTCACATGAGGAAAGGTTCTCTCACATGAGAGCTGGGACTGCTCAGCCTAGAGAAGAGAAGGCTTGGGGGGACCTTATCAATGTATTTAAATACCCGAAGGAGAGTGCAAAGAAGACGGAGCCAGGCTCTTTTCAGTGCTGCCCAATGACAGGACAAGAGGCAAGGGGCAGAAACTGAAACACAGGAGGTTCCCTATGAACATTAGGAAACACTCTTTCCACTGTGAGGGTGACCAAGCACTGGCACAGGTTGCCAGAGAGGTTGTGGAGTCTCGATCCATGGAGATACTCAAAAGCCATCTGGGCATGGTCCTGGGCAACCAGCTCTGGGTGGCCCTGGTTGAGCAGGGTGGTTGGACTCGATGACCTCCAGAGGTGCCTTCCAACATCAGCCATTCTGTGATTCTGTGAATGTTAACTATCTTTGCTTCACATGTGTAACACACTGTGCACTAAGGTGTTCTCACATGACCTAACTACAAGACTCTTGCTTATGGACAGCCAGGCAATTCCTCTTATTTGGGTAAGAGAAGTAACTTCACAAATTCTCAACACACAGCCCATTCTTCTGCCACATCTTCAATGGCTCTTCAGTTTTGGAGCTTACACTTGGTTACAGCACACCGGGAAGAAATGCTGGCAAGCTGCATAAGCTTAGCACTCAGATATCTGCTTAAAAATGTTCAGGAGACCTGAACGCATCTCTCTAGTATGTTCTCAGGCTTTGCTCCTCACTCAGATGCAAGGGGAAAACAGCTTCCAGTATTTCATTTTTTAAAACCAAAAAAATCTCCATTAGGTTTGAGTGGTTTCACAGGAGAGCTTTTGTGTTCTTTAGGTCAGAGATAAATTTCTGCAACAGCAGATTTTGCTACTACAACAACCTACTCACTGTAGTAGAAGCTGATTATTAGGGACGGTGCCTACAGAACTTTTATGTTGCTCCTGGGCACCACGGGGTTGTAATTGGCATCCTGAAGGAAATCAATTATTGCAGGTGACAGTCAGAACCACATCTACATCTCTGAATTTCAGCACATCTGGCTTATTGTGGTAGGCTCTTTTTGGCAAGAAACGGAAGGTAGAATTGCCAGACCACTGAGAAAACTGTGTGAACTACATAAGAAACCAGAGCAAGACATGGATGCCAAGCTGCAGAGAAATAATGAGCATCTGAATTTGCAGGGATGTGCTGCAAAGTCTTTTCCTAGTGAAACAGAGCTGTTCTAACTGCAGATGGTTACCACTGTCATCAAAAGATGAAGCTGTGAACAAGCATCCTCTGTGCTCTGGGAAAGCCCAAAGGTGTCTCTCTTTCTGCCACCACCAGCTCATATGCACTGGAGGGCTACCAAAACTGGGGACAGAGTGCAGAAAGGCTTCATAGCAGCCAAGAACATGACAACTCTATAACCAAGGACCAGGGCTCCTGCACCACTGTTTGATATGTTTGGCTTTTTGTATAGTTTAACACCTATTTGCTTCCAGTGACTGACATACTGGACAAGAAAAGCCTTTGTTAAACATCCAACCTCCTACCCATAGCAAGACCTGCAGCTAAAGAGCTCTAAGGGCACTCCAGGACCCAGTCCTTTGGTAAACCCCAGGCAGGTCAGGCTTGGCTGTCCTGACATTTCCTTGTTAAACACAAGAAAAATATCCCAGCTCAGCCACAGCTGCAAGCAAGACTCTTTGCAGGCCAGCATGCTTCTAGCAACCACAACTTTTTTGCCTTTCTTTCTTTCCTCCTTTTTTTTTTTTTAAATAAAACATCCACGTGTTCTATCATCACAAGGGATGATGATTCAGGCTGACCTGCATTAGACAGGCATTGAGCCTCACACACAGCGTTGATTTAAAGTTGTTGTGGTTGAACTAAAGAACACCGAATCATGACAAAGATGTCAAAAGACATAGAATCCACCACATTCACAGATGAGCTGTATCAGCATTTAATTACTCTCCTGGTTAATCCAGTGTTGATGATAAGACGCAGCAGGCAAGGACTATTCTAAGCAGAGGGATGCAAAGCCTGTGAGTACGCTTAGGTCATCTCTTAAGTGACAGTCTGCTTTCAGACAGCTTGCTGCACATCCTCTTGTCTGAGCAGCTCAGTATACACAATCCCTTTTCCCTTTTTTTGGTTAAAAACATCAAAGCCAGGAAAAGAAAAGAAAAAAGAAAAGAAAAGAGAAAATCCAGTCTACAGCATAAGCCCAGCAATCTGCCATTTGGAGGACAGAATTATAGAATCATAGAATAGTTTGGGTTGGAAAGGACCTTTAAAGGTCATCTAGTCTAACCTCCCTGCAATGAAGAGGGACATCTTCAATTAGATCATGTTGCTCAGAGCCCCATTCAACTTGACCTTGAGTGTTTCCGGGGATGGGCCATCTACCACCTCTCTTGGCAACCTGTGCCAGGGTTTTACCACCCTCATTGTAAAAAATGTCTTCCTTGTATCTAGTCTAAATCTACCCTCTTTTAGTTTAAAACCATTACCCCTTGTCCTATTGCTACAAGCCCTACTAAAAAGTCTGTCCCCATCTTTCTTGTAAGCCCCCTTTAAGTATTGAAAGGCTGCAATAAGGTCTCCACAGAGCCTTCTCTTCTCCAGGCTGAACAACCCCAACTCTCTCAGCCTTTCCTCATAGCAGAGGCGTTCCATCCCTCTGACCATTTTCATGGCCCTCCTCTGGACTCGCTCCAACAGGTCCATGTCTTTCTTGCACAGGGGACCCCAGATCTGGACGCAGTACTCCAGGTGGGGTCTCACCAGAGCAGAGGGGCAGAATCACCTCCCTTGACCTGCTGGCCACGCTTCTTTTGGTGCAGCCCAGGATACAGTTCTGGACTGCAAATACACATTGCTGGCTCATGTCCAGTTTTTCATCCACCAGTACCCCCAAGTCTCTCTCCACAGGGCTGCTCTCAATCCCTTCATCCCCCAGCCTCTTATTGATACCAGGGGCTGCCCTGACCCAGGTGCAGGACCCTGCCCGTGGCCTTGTTGAACCTCATGAGGTTCACATGGGCCCACTTCTCGAGCTTGTCCAGGTCCCTGCCCTGGATGGCATCCTGTCCCTCAGCCATGTCAACTGCATGACTCAGCTTGGTGTCATCTGCAAATTTGCTGAGCGTGCACTTGATCCCACTGTCTATGTCACTGATAAAGATATTAAACAGTACTGGTCCCAATATGGACCCCTGAGGGACACCACTCATCACTGATTTCCATCTGGACATTAAGCCATTGACCACCACTCTCTGGATATGACCATCCAGCCAATTCCTTATCCACCCAACAGTCCATTCATCAAATCTGTATCCCTCCAATTTAGAGAGAAAAAGAAAGGCATCCCCTAAGACTTTTCTGGAATCTGCAGGCAAACATGCAGTGACACTCCCAACAGCACAACCCTCTCCATCCTTCCTTCCAGAATGCCATCAAGCCATGGAGTGCCCCCAAGTGTACTCCAACAAACACAAACCCCTTATAATGCCTCAGGAATGGCAGTACCAGGCCATGAAGGAGTCTGGCCATGCTTTGGGCCTCTGCAGCAGGAAAGTATTCATTAGGCAAAACATAATATCCCTGCAAAGTGCATTCTGTTCCACAAGGAAAATATCTCCAATGTTTCAGCACATTTGGCCAGAAGGGAAATCCCTTCCTCACCCAAAGCAACCCAGTGGTTTATCACTGAGCATGAAAGCAAGACAGCAAAACCAGGAAGGTGATAACTAGCTTTTACTGCTGTTCCTCGTTCCCAGGGAGCAGTATGTATCATTAAATGGGAGACAATGAACAACTGACTATACCACAGCCAGAAAGGCTTAGGGGCAGCTAACTGCTCTCCAATCACTTTCTGAACAGTTGCAACAGGTTAGCCAGGCCCAACTCATCATTCAGACTGCACATCCAGGTATGTACCTGTCTCACCCTCCCTCCATCCTCCTTTCCTTACCTTTCACTATCAACACGGTGTTTAGTCTGTGGTTTCCCTTTGTCCTTCTGCGGGGCTGGGTCTTCTAGAAAGCTGTGGTCCAGGCTGTCATCAGGAACAAAGTCTTCCACGCTCTGTACTTTTGCAGGAGCTTCAGGGTGGGGAGGAGGAGTGGCAACAGCAGCATCTGCATGAGCAACAGTAGTTGTAAAACACAGTGTTCACCACAAGCAAGACAGAAATTTGCTTTTTACAGATCTATCCTGCCCAGGGCCTCTTCAGCACACAGACAGCAGCCATGAAGTAGGACCTCAGCTACACAGCAAGGGAGGAGGAAGCATATGAACAGGATACTCAAACCAATCCAGAATCTTGCACGAAAGCATTCACAGACCACACACAGCCGCTGTGGTTTAAGATGCACCAGGCTGACCCAGGCTCTTAAATAGTCTGAAAAACTCTCTAGCACGGCAGCTGACTCTGCTCTACAGTGAATGCTACTATACCACAGCCAGATTTCATACCTATGCTGTGTGCACTGCTCCTGTGTAATGTCCCTTCATTATTCTCCTACCTTTTCCAGACTGTTCAGTTCACCCACTCACCTCCTCTTGCTTTTTCAGCTGTAACTGTCAGAGGCAGAATTGTTCACACAGTGCTTTTAGATGCCCTGTGTAACCAAAAGCTCAAGAGCTGCTGCAAATAGAGACTTGCTTTAATATAGCTTATTTGCAGAGACACCTTTACCCATCTTCAAGGTATCAGGATGAAAACTCATGAAATGAGCATAACCAAGAAGCCTAAAGTGATTAACCTTTTCAGAATTTGCAATATTCAACCTTTTTATTCTGCCCAGACAGCACTTCACAGCTAGTCTCTTTTCTTTTGGGTGAACAAGATTTGTATTTTTTTTTCTAGATTTTGCTCTACTAGTACAACTTTCAGATCACTTTTGTGTACGAATAACACTATTACTAATATCATAGAGTAGCACTGGTGTAAGAAAAAACAAGCCAAAAGAACTACTACTACAAGACTTCAAGGGAAAGCTTAAATAGCAGCTCCCGTATTTTTCAACTGCTTTCCAATTAGCTAGTCCCTACATATGTTCCAGTAGGTGCACAGACCCTTGGCATGCTACATAAACCTAATAACACTGACATATCAGCTTTTCCTAGCTGCCTTTTGCAACCCTCCTAAAAAGCACTGTTGAGATATCAGGACTGCAGGCCACAAGCCTAAAACAGTTCTCAAGCCAAGTGACTGATTTAAAAAAAAAAAAAAAAGGAAGAAAAAAACCCCCCAAACCCCAAAGATTGTAACACTGGTAGTAGACTACTTGGTTTTTTTTCTGCATATCAATATGACACAATTTTTTTTATTGACAAGGGATTTCTAGCATTTGCTCCTCTTTGTTTGTTTGTTTGTTTCTGGGTAGGAAGAGTCAAACAAACTGAAATGGGTGTACTGTGTCATACCTGGTAACAGATTTAGGATGCAGAACATTGTGTGCAGATCTAAAACTAAAAGATTTCAACATCTGAAACTGCAAACCATGTTCCCAGCACCTCCTCCTTTCTTTGTGTGGGTGTCTCAAGAGTACTGTGAGCTCTAGGGATTGACAGTTTGAGAGGGAAGGTATTTCCAAAGGGTGATTCAAACCATGTCATGCTAATGATTTTTAGGCAGTGCCAGCTCTGCAGCTCCAGTCAGCTTCGCGAAGAAAATGAATGTGACAGGCAAATTAAGGTCCAGATCAGTAAAATTACATGCAACAAAACCCTCGATGCCTCTGCCCTACAACTTTGTCCAGCAGGGGTTTGGAATGAACGCTGTGCTACTCTGCTCCATTGTGTACAGTGCTAAGGAAGAAGTCAAGGCGAGCTGCCCTCCTCCTCAGACCATCTCTGAAGGAGCATATTTCCCCGGAGGGGAATCTGCTGCAGAGCCTGGACTTATGTGATCATTTCTGGCTGAATAACCTTTAAAACCAGCACTCTGCTGTTCTCTGTTAACACACAGGAGCCCCTTTGAGCTGCCACACTTTTGTGAAGACAGAGCTTCAAATAGCTTCTCTAACAATTTTTCTTGCTATTCAAGAACCATTTGTGCTCCTGGTGAGAAGATGACAGTTATTTTATTAGTGTCTCCTGCATGTTCACTACCTTCCTCCTGAAGCCTACCACCCAGCTGGCTGGCTGGACACAGCCCCCATCCAAGCCCACCACAGAGACAAACCAAAACACTGATCAGGAGAAAAAGAGACTGACAGCGCAGCTCTCTTTAGACACATGCTGCACACACACAGGGCCTGTGCCCTTCAGACATCTGTCTGCTCAGCCTCTCGCAGGGTAAAAATGAAAGGAAAACAGAAATGCCCATGGGTGACACCCTGCCTAGACACTGCACGCCAGCACCTACCTGGCTGGGGAGGAGAGGGGTCTGATGCAGGAGACGTCCCAAACAGACGTGAAATAATGCTGCGCTTTGGTGGTGGGACTGCAGCTGGAGGTGCTGGGGAGGCTGTAGCTGGCGGAGGCGCATGTGGCTGCTGGGCCTCGGGTGCAGGCACTGGTGAAAAAGATGGGGGGGGTTCAGGAGAGATGGTGGAGCTTGTGGAAAGCGGCTGGGGTGGCTGTGGGGTGCCAGGGCTGGAGCTGCCCGTTGATGTGGAGCTTGGAGGTACTATGGGTGACTGGGAGCCAGAGGAAGGGCTTTGCCCATTAGTTGTTAGTGGCGATGTGTGTCCTCGACTTCGGGCTTCCATCATTTCAAGGAAGCTGCAAGGAAGATAAATTGTAAATAAAAGGAATAGAGAAAACATGCTCACCAGAGCACCGAGCATGATGCTGGGCTGCTTTGGCTATGTGCTGAGCTGGGAGGGTACCGGTCTGCTTTCGGTGATGCTTCGACTCCCTGGGCCACAATCAATCTGGTTCACCCATGTGAGCTAAACTCACCTGATCTGCATTGAGGTGTGGAGAATCCCAACCTGCTTTGCACTGCAGGATTAAACCTACATTTGCACTGCTACTGGGAACTCCCTGGATAGACAGACTGTAACCACATGCCAGGGCTTGAAACACAACCTTAAGTCAGTTCTTGGACATATGTCTCTAAGGGAGTAAGTGCTACAGGAATGACACATTTTTAGATTCAGCAGAAGAGATCAGAGTGTTCAAGAGAACTCAAATGCTATAAAAACCTCTTCTTTCAGCCAAGAATGGATTTGAGAGGAGAATCCTTGAATGTCAGAAGAAAAGAGCTATCCAGAGGGCTCACAGAGGACTGACTGCAATTATCTTTCTCGCAATATGCAGATATACAGGCAGTCTCTCCCCCTGCACACAACCCCCCCTGTGTGGGAGGCAGTGGAGCCAAGCAGCAGAAGCTCTGAAGCAAGTTGTGGTCCTGGCTGGATTCCTGACTAGAAGAGCAATAAAGCCTGTATGGCTAGAGAGGGTGAAATGCTCTATCCTTTTCAAAAAGGAAACCAAGCCTGATCCTGCTGCAGCCTCCTTCTGCAGCCCATTTGGTTAGCAGTCTTTGCACAAGCTGCATGCAAAGAAACACTAACAGAAAGCCAGGCTCTTACTATGAAAAGGTCTCAAAATAAAATCTGCTACATGCTGCACATCTGAGAGATATAAAGAGGACACTGAAAGTGAAGTATCGTGTATAAAATCTAGGACGTCACGGACTTGACTCTTATTTCATTAAGCCTAATGAACTCATGCACAGAGGCTCTGGGTTCAACTGCTTCCGCAAGACAGACAGACTCCATTGTGCTCCAGGCAACGAGTATGTCAAAACAGAGACTTCTCTCCCATACAGAGCATGACCTTGTCCTTCAGGGACTTGAGTCCAACAGACACCCTAACTGGAATGACTGCTAAGCAGAAAGCAAACAGCAGGGGCTACAAGACTCTAAACCCCCTTGAAATATCATTTCCCATTTTAAGGAGCAACGTGACACACTTTTAAGGAACAAACTAATATACTCTATGACCAGCAGTGTCTGGAGCCCTAGAGAACAACATCCCCAGGAAGCTGTTACTTGAATTGGAAAACCAGGAGTCCTTCTTAACTAAGGAACTGGCTAAAGCGGAGATAAAGGGTAGCACTAAAAAGCCGTATTAGCTAGGAGAGAAATCCTTGGTAGAGTTCCTCAAGGATTAGCCTTGAGATATATTTCAGCATTTCAGTGAAGCAGCACAGAGACCAGGGAAATGCTCATGAGGTTGCAAGCTGGGAGGCAGCATCAACAGAGACAAGGACAGGGATAAGATACAGAATGAACTGGATGATCCTGAATAACAGAAATGGGAAGAAATTCAACAGTGCAAAAGAAATAGTCATCTAACAAGTGTTCTTGCTCCAAGTTCACATGAGAATGGCTAGGAAAGACTCGCCTCACTCATTCCAGAAGACTGGACTAAAGGCTGCAATCGCAACAATGCCTGGGAGGAGCAGAAAATGAGCCTGGCTGTCGCACGGCCATCTACTACCTATCACGCGCGACCACTGTCAAGGCACCTAAATTAGCGCCACGCTGTAGTAGCCTCACTGATGCTTCTACCAGGATCTGGGGCAAGGCTTATGTGCTTACTCCGCCCAGCAGACTGGCTGTAACAAAACAAGCTCCTGGCAGAGCTAAGATCAGAGCATGCGACAGAGCATCCATTCCAGCATCCTCTCTCCCAGGGGACTAGTATCTGGGGTGAGCTATGCGACAACACATTCCATTGAAAATGATGCACGATTTGTCATGCACCAATGAGAAAACATAAAGGAGCTTAACTCTTGCACTGAGCTCTGTGGAGACTGCATCAGGTTTGTTTGGGACGTGCACAATGCATCACACACCCTGCAAGAATATAACAGTGTATTTTCAATGCATCTCTGTCAACGTGCTGCAGGGCCGAGCAATGGCACATCACTCCTTTCTTGAGGAGGGGGTCACCATACATGCCATTCAGCATCCCACAAGGCAGACTACACGAGGCATCTGTGGCGAGGGAAAGATAAGCCAAGGGTACCTGCAATTCAACCCTTGTCCAACAAAGTGAATGCTCTGAATCCACAAAGCCACGTGAATTGCTATGGCCTGAAAAGTCATCCACGAGACTTGCCTGCACAGGACATGCGGCTCTGCAGATCCACACCAGAAGCACTGAGTGCTAAATTCTGTCATCCCTCCCCTCCCAGCTTTGATTCAGGGCTCCTGGCGAAGGCAGGATGGCTGAATAGCTCTGCTTTGTGGTATTTATTCCTCCTCCTCCCAAACCCTAATCAGGGTTAAAGACTCCTGTCTCCCAACTGTGAAGAGAGATTAATCCCAGCTAATCTACATGCACCCCTGTTCCTGTTTATAGCAACAGCGATCCTGGCTGGAAGGCCTGCAAGCTTGGTCACTGCTGCATCCAGCATCCAAGATACTGATGCCAGTGCTGCTTGCTCTCCTGGCTGAGCTGAGCCCTCTGACTGCCTATGTGAGCACCTAAATCACCAACACTACATGAAAACAGAACCAAGCAACCTCTGTGTCTCTGATCAGGATGCTGGGTCCCACCATCAAGGCAACTGGGTAGACTCAGGTAGGATAAGATGATTGTACACTGAAGACTAAGGAACAAGGATCCTATATGAAGTATATACAAAGTATATATATAGTCATTTTAGGATACAGAATATGAAGCTGAAAGAGTACTTAAAGCTGGACCCAACAAAGCACAGGACACTTTACAAAATCAGTGTATCTGAAGATTTACTGCACTTTGTACTACCAAGGCTGCCCACTTTGGAAACAACCTGCTTTGTTCTGGGCAAGTAGCCAGCTCTAGAGGGAGGGACGACTGTGACTACCACCTGTTTCTCCTGCAGAAACACATGAATTTTAAGAGCTGGAGGGAAAAAATGCTATATAACTGAACTATAAAGAGTGTCATCCTTCACTCCAGCTCAGCTAGTCTCGAGAGTAACACACATTCAGGCTTCTTCTGCACCTGTGCTCCTATGCCTTGCTCACCTACATTATGTAAAAGGCATAAGAACAAGAGACACCAAGTTATTTTTAGCAAAAAGATACAATGGTTATTTGGGGACAGCACAACACAGGCTCCTACCCCAGCACAGCACCAAGGAGATCTGTGGCACATGTGCTTTGTATCACCTTCCTCATCTCCAACCAGACATGTGGGCCAATCTCTATGCTGTGTGCCATGACACTGGGGAAATAAGGATGGTCTGATACCGGTTCTACGTGGGCTGCATAAACCAGCCCTGCTGAGCTTTCATATTCATATCTTCTTCCGTGAAAGAGGTAGGTGGAAAAACAGCATACATGAAAACGCTGCCAGCAAGCTCTCAGTAATTTCCAGGATGGAGGTGTCTAAGCATCCTCCACGCTTCGAAAATACTACATAATGTATGAATGCTTTCTCTGGCTTTACACACACTCTTCAGCCACAAATGTGGCTGTTTTGGGAACACACCAGCCCAAACCTGCCACGTGTCTGTTTTTTCTCATATTCTACACAACCTGGCCACTGCATTCCTCGTTCTATCTTTTTTTGTCAGTCCTTTGCAAAAGGACTCATTCAAAATCTTACTGTGAAACAAGCAGCTTCACGTCCACACTAGGTGTAGTCAACCAGGTCCTATTAAAGCACAAGATGAACTCATGCTGTGACCTGAATACACTTGTTCACTTGGGATACAGAGACAGCAAACGTGCCACGCAAGTCCAGGTGGGTTATCTGTCCTCACCCATGCAGGCTCCTTGTTTGTCTTTCAATTCTTCCATTTCAGACCAAGTAACAAGTCCACATCCTCAAAACCCCTGAATGATTCACTGTCAGTTGGACCTGCTTGCAAGAGGAGACTTCTATGCAATTTTAAAGATGAACATGCTCTGCAGGAACAAAAATTCATCAGGGCTTGAAGCTACTCTTGCTCTGCTCCCAGAGCAAAGAAAAAAAAGCAAAAAAGAACTTGTTAGCCTCACAGTTCCTAAAATTGTAAGCCCTCATGTTCATTTACTTTTGAAGACGGAAGCAGCCTGAAGCTTTTTGGCTCCTGGTTCTAAATTGCTGTGATCAATTTTTCAAGTGTATTTCATGTGGCAAGAAAGGCTTTGGGTTATTTTATTAATTGTGAAAATGAAGATTAATAGGCCATGTGACATTAATTTAACTGGGGTTATTGGGGGTTAGATTTCCACGTGTCTGGTTTGGGCTCATTAAAGGTACTGAACCTGATTCCTGCCTCAGCCCAGGCCCCTGAATGTGAAATCAATTGCCAAGCAGGGTTGAAACCTGCTGCCCAGGCCTTGGAGAGTACACCCCCTCCACAAGAGCTCCTCAGGTTTTCCACTTGACGCAAAATGGATGCAGCAGGATAACACCCCCTCCACAACGTATGGGCAAGCTCCATGTTCTCCACTTCTCTAGCAAGATCGATGATGATAGGTTTAGTTGCAATTAATCCTTAATGCATCCCCCCCCAAAAAAATATGACCTAGAGTCCCATCTAGTACACGTTGGCTCCTGATCTGTCTGATGGCAACAGTGATTCACAGCAAGTGGAAACAATAAAAGTGGGGTAGGGGGAAAAGAAAGCAAAAGTGGTTTTACTTTCCTAACTGATAATTCAGCCTTTTGTCAGTGTGATTCCAGACCAGTACTTCAATATAGCTGAAGATACAAGAGAACAGCTCTAGCAGCAGGTCCTCCTGCCAGACAGCGCTAGCGTTACTCAGCACCATGGTCTTTGCAAAGTTACAAGCTGTGCTCAACACAGAAAAAACAAACAAGCAAATAAAACCCCAAAACCCAGTCAATGACTTTGTAGTGAATAAAGCTGTCTAATGCAGGGAGTGTGTCTCCCAAAAGAAGAGTCCTCATCAGGAGAGTGCAAATGCCTTTCTGCAGTCACTGGTCCATCATTCATACGATGAGAAGAAACGGCTCAAGTTGCGCCAGGGGAGGTTTAGATTGAATATTAGGAAAAATTTCTTCACTGAAAGGGTTGTCAAGCATTGGAACAGGCTGCCCAGGGAAGGGGTTGAGTCACCATCCCTGGAGGTATTTAAAAGACATGGAGATGTGGCGCTTAGGGATATGGTTTAGTGGTGTTATGTTTATGGCTGGACTCAATGATCTTAAAGGTCCTTTCCAACCTAAATGATTCTACAATTCTATGATTTTCCCTACCTGGACAGTAGCATCTGGCTATCCAGGATGACCTGACAATGCAGATGGCAGCCGTGTGGCTCTGCTAGCAAAGTATCCAGAAGGACTGCTGTCATGTGGGAAACCTGGGACAGATCCTGTCACTGCAGAAGTTGTAGCTTGGATCATACAGTATCTCAAATAATCTGAAGTTCAACTGCTTTGAATATAATTTTACAAAGCCTAACACTTTGCTTAAGAGCTCTTAAACACAAGGAGTAAATGATCTGAAAACTCATTTCTTATGAACAATTCCTGTGAAGAAGCTGGACTTTACATGCTTACAAATCAAACAATCACACAGTGGTTTATAGATGACAATTTCCCAAAGCTTTTCAAAACTGAGTGTGAAAGAAGATGGGATTTCTCACAAAGAATAACTTTAGCATTCCTTTTGACTAACTCATATTAATTCCTAGGAGAAAAAAAAAAGAGAAACTCTCTTTCATTCAGAGTTGATTACTTAACCCTCAAAATTAAATGTCTTTTGATATTAAAAAGAGTAATACTAGGAAAAAATGCAGCCAAACATAAAAGCTCATGAAAACCATACATTAAATCTGCTTACTAACTTTTGCAAATGTTTCCACCAGCAGCTTACTCCTGAAAAAAATGAATATGCAGCAAAAGCTGCCACCATTTCCCCAAAACTACTTCTCTGTGTGCACCATTCAGTGAGGGAACAGGCACACTGAACATAAAAAAGTTCTCCTTGTGACAGAAGATAAGCTGGGTACAATTAAAGATGGAAGAATTGAGCAAATTAAATACAAATTCAGAACAGAGTAAAAAAAGTCATTGCTGTTTGTTTAATAAGAATTCAGGAACTCAAAAAGGGCCGAAATGCGTTTTTAGCAGCATTGAAAACATAAAATCTGAGAAAGCACAGGGAAAGTACCAGAGGAAGAGGTGTGGCAGGCAGAGAGGAGACTAAGTGCAGGGAAAGAGCTGGAAGCATCTAAACGTGTCTTACACAGGCAAAGCCCAGCCAGTGGCTGCCAAGGGATGGCTTACATAAGGTGGATGAGGCAGCGTTGTGTGCCACCTCGTGTTTTCTCTGGGATCCACATTTTGGAGCAATGACGTTTTGTCCTCGGGTACCCAGCCGCAGCAGGAGGAAGGGTTCTTGTTCTCTTGCTGCTCTCACCGATCCAAATTTAGCATCAGTCATTGTGACAGAGCAGCTACTAGAAGTGCATGAGGTGAATGAAATAACTGAGATGTCCTAGCACTGTCACCTCGCCTTGCTCCATAGACTGATTTTATGGCAGGAGAGCAGGAATCGCCTCAGAGGAGATGCTGCAGCAGCCACACCATGGCCTGCAGCCCCAAGTGTCTGTGGACACCTCCCCTTGCTGTGCAATTCACGGTGACTGACAGCAGAACTCCAAGTACTGTCTAAATTGAAGCAACCAACACAAGGGCTTCACATCTGCCAAGGGTCAACAAGTCACACTGCACCAGCGTACACGCTATATACAACAAGATGAGTGTCAGAGGACGATGCACCAGGTGCTCATTTTGACATCCACCGAAGTAGCATGTTAAACATGATAATCCCAAAATGATAGGCCTCTGACAAGCATGGATGCAAGGACCTTCCTAAGCCCTAATAATAAGCATTGCAGACCTGCCTCACAACTGCGAGCTCTGATTCCCACCATGTACTGTCATTGTGTCCACAGATACTCTGTTCACCAGCCTAAACTGTTTACTAAGAATCAGAACGTTTCCCAATCCCAAGTTCCCTGCGATATGAGCGTGGTTATTTCTTTAAATCAGGACTTCGGCTAAAGGACTCGAGTCTGAAGAGCTCCTGCAGTGATAAAAAATGACCATAGGAGGAGTATACTTTTCAACTCTGGGGTTGAAGTAACCCCTTTGCAGCTCATCTGTTTCCGAGGTACCACTGAAACAGACAGACTCTTTGTTTCTATCTGGGGTGTGAGAAAAAGCTCAAAAATCCTAAAATAGCACTCTATTTTAGTCAGTGTGATCAAAGTACGCAGATGTGACACAGCCTGCTGCTTTTCTTTTGGGATTGGTGGCTCAAGCCAGGGGGCATCCAGGGATATTTTAAAGACCTTTCTATAAAGAAGCACTATTTTCTGAAAGCAAAGAACATTGGTCTCAGTACACAGACATAAACGTGCAGCAGCTGAAGTGAAAGCAGAAGGTGGCCAGCTACATAAAAATGTCAGTTTATTTGCTAAACCAGAATCCTAGAGAAAAGTCTTGCTTCTAATATTTTAGCAACTCCTCTTCTGTCAGGTACCATGGCTAAGGTATTTCTTATGCCATAATAAGCCAATTATGCAGCCTAATAGTGCAATTAGCCACCTGCAGTGCAAGCCCTTCCCAGCAGCTGAGCAGCAGTACTTTGCTGCAGCACACTGTCCTGCAGAGCAGAAGGGCAGCTACTCTGCCCAGCCAGGTGGTGGGCATCTTCAGGTGCACGCACCCCATCTCCTGTTCTTCCTGTGCTCACAAGCTGGTTTGGAAAATGACAGGGCATGACACATGAGCCAAATGTTTATCTGGCTTTGGAGTTTCTGCAGATGACTCAGGGGCTTCTGCTGAGGTGATGCCAGCCACCACTACTGGTCACTACTTTTGACTGCATCAAAAGCTCCTCTGAGCTTGCAAAAGGCAAGAACAGGCCTTTTGACTTGTTAGTGCACAGTGCCTAGACCAATGTGAACAGCCTGGCCCTAGGATTCTGGATGCTACCAAATTGCAGATGATACTCTTTAGTAATCATAGTATTTCTGCAGAAACACGTACCCAGAAAGGCTACTCTCTGGCAGTGGAAGCACACCAATATTATAAAATGGTGTATGTTGGTGTGGTTACACTGGATGGCATGATCCAGTCTAATATCCATTGCTGGAACTAGGAGGTCTTGCCATCCCACCTCTGCCAGCACCATGCTGCTCCTGTTTCCTTTAAGTTCTGGTGTTAAGCAGATGCTTCTCAGAGCCAGCCCAACTCAGATTAACCCAGTAGATATGGCAGAAGATAGTCTTCAGCTGGATTTGAGAGCTGAACTAGCACATGCGAGGGTCCAGCAAATGCTAAAGCTGCTGTAAGGGTGAGAGGTGACTAAGTAGCAAGATCTTCTGGTGTAAGTTTGGAACAGCTGTCAGCTCTTTGATTCTTTTAAGTATCTTTCCATTACTGATGCAGTATACACAAAAATAACTGGAAAACCATCTGACAGCACTGCCTGCACAGCCCAGTCCTTTGAGTAGGGACATTAAGAGAATTGCTGAAGGCATGAGGAGTCTAACTAGTCCCTAAGGAAAGGAATGAGGTGAACACTCTGGGAACAGTACTGCTTTGTGTGTATATGGGGTGTTTCAATGCTCTCAAAGGAAAACACACTGACCAAGGTTATAGAACTTGAAACTTGGTCTGAGAAATGCTTGTCAAAATGACTGTGCATGAATATTTCATAATCATCAATTCCAACTCCCAAATAAAGCTGTCTGTAAAGAATCTTCTTCCAGTTTGTTCTGGGTTCACTTTTCTGGCTTGCACATCATGGCAATAAAGACCTCGCAATGGGAATTCGTGGAACACAGTTGTCAATAACATACAAATCTGAAGAGATTCCTGTTCGCTGTGCTACAGATGTATTGGCTTTGCAGGGCTAAATCTGGCAAACACTCATTTCAAGCAGCAAGCAAACAGACAAGGCACTGAATGAACACAAAGCAGCAGGAACTAGCCACTATTTCAAACCAGAAATACACTGAGGAGTCTAGAAGTATTCAAAGGGAACAAAAGACAACAATGTTGTTGCTATTACTTTCTGCCTATCATAAGACACGCAATACACGGGAATGCAATAGCCAGAAGAAGAGGAAGCAACTTGTGTGCTGAGCAGTAGAGATGGAAAATATCCCCTTTCAGCATCAGAGGCTGCAATATACTTATCTACAATCCCTTCAGCACTTGCTGCCTCCAGGTGTGCTGCTCAGCTCCACTTTTGCTGCCCTCCCATAGATCATGTGCCTGTAGGAACCAGACCCTTTCAGAGGGATCCCCAAGTGCATGCTTTATTTCAGGTGATGTCACTTCAAAGTCACATTTTACAAGATCCAAAGAAACCCTAAATGTCACTCACTGGACCCTTCAGTCAGGCCACGTGCCATAGCAGGGGCTGCCCAACATTCATGTGACACCTAGGCTGCAACAAAACAGTTAGAAAAGATGGCTCAGTGACATACAGTTCGTAGTTTTGATCTTCTGTCTCTTGCTGCACTGACAGCTCCTCCAAAGTTGCATCAATATCCAGCTGATTCGTCTCCAGCTGCCGTAGCAACGTCTCCCTCTGAAGAAAAAAAAACAAGCTGGGTCTGAGCAGGTAGGGTCATTGTAACAGACCTCTGTGCGCTCACAGGGTACAGTGAGATCTCGTGTCACCACTCTACCCACAGCAATGAATTAAACAGGAGCTTTGGTCCCTCTCACGGTGTTCAATTTAAATCCAGGAGCACAAAGGGGAGCTGAAGCAGTAGTAAAAAAACCTCTGTGTGTAAGAAAGTAACTTGTTCTGCAGGCTGTACTCAGCCATAAATCAATGTGTGATTTTCAGACACAGCACCACCATTTGCATTTGGAGAACAGATTCAACGCCTGCAGAGAACAGCTGTGCAACCTGTGAATTCTGATCTTTTATTTTTCCCTGTGCTAAAAAAGTCCCTCTGTGAGTAGGACCCAGCTGATGCAAAACCTCACAATAATTTTCTTTTTACTGTTGGGGTAGATGAGTGAGCACAACCTGTCAACTCAGTGAAATTTTAGAAGTCACTACCCCTCTGCCTTCAGTTGCTGCCCCACAGATGGGTGACAGACACTCCAGTCCATTTCAAATGTGCAGTAAAGTGAGTTGGCTTCACTAATGTAACACAGCTTAATTCAAGTCCTTCCCTTTCCACCTTTCCAGCAGAATCCAAGCAAAAACCTCAGCTGAGGGGAAGTGCTGGCTTAAAAGGCTCAAAATCAATTGCAAATGGTCATGGGACACTCTTCCTGATAGTCCAGATGGCAATGAGAAGAAATCACTAACCACACACGTTAGCTGAGACTGCACGGGCATGGCCAGCTCCAAAGGCTCACCTGCAGTGGATCCAGCACCAGCCTCCTCACCTGTCTGCCCAGCAGACCTAGCTCTGCAACAGCTCCAAGCCACAGGGCTAACACAGCGTCCATTTCTGCAGAAACATGATTCAGGATCCCCTGGCCAAGACTAGAGCTGTCTGTGACCACTGCCCCACTCCACAGTACAATCCCTGCACCAGAGCACCTTCCCCTCCACTCAGATGCAGCCAGCTGTCACACAGCTGGGCACCGGCAATGGCCAGGCTCCCACCACCAGCACCCCACGTGCCTCCCGGGGAGGCTCTGAGCGAGGGGCATCCGAGTCAGTTTACACATCAAATTCTGGAGTCAAAAGTCACAGTGTTTAGTGCCTCAAAGCATCAATTCTCCCTCTCCCACTGCCTACATACTAGATAGCACAGGAAGCAGGGGCAGCTTGTGCTGAGACATGTCTGATGACTCACGGCACTGCACAGTGCCCATTAAAGTGGGGTCCACCAGTGCCACAGGCTGCCAAGCTGCTCCATTGCCCAGACAGGAGGAGACAGAAGAGAAACCCCAGGTTTCCTCCAAGCTGCAAAGGTTTTTGCTTTTATAACTGAACTGCCTTATCCTCAATGTAAATTTAAGCTTTCTACTATGACAAATATTTTTGAAAGTTTAGCGTCAATAACCGTGGTGAACTGTTAATTCCATGTTTGACAACATATATGCTCACTGCAGAAAGATCCCACTGGAGTAAAAAGCACAAAAGGAAATCTACTACATAATTTACAGAATAAAATCCCTATGGGAAGACAAACATTTGGATAAAGCCATGGCATTCAGCATCCACATGCATATACTACTGACAATATAGTTTTGTAGACATGACAACTCTGGAGCTATCAAGAAAGTGTACAAATTTAAAGACCAAGTAACTCATCTGCTTTATAGAACACAGACCACAATACTCTGTCCAACTGAGTAGTCAGGGCACAGCTTGAGCCCTCCATGGGGCAGGCTAATTTATATCAAATTCTGCCATGACTTAGATCAGCAAGCAAGGTTTAAGTACTTTTTATTTTGTATTATAAGACCAGGTGATTCACAGTGGTTGATAACTTTTAAACATGCTAATTTATTGGAAGATACAGCCTTTCATGAAATTTAAGAGCTTCTAAGATCATTTAAGCTAATTTACTGCTTCTCAGACATTTAGATTCTTCATTTTTACGTTTGTCATTGTGTTAAGAGCTTGGACTGATTCATATTTCCTTTGCTAGGTAATTTTTATTCATCATATTCATAAGCTCTATGCAGATGGAAATGACTTCAATTAACATGTATACAAAGAATTATGAAGTCATTAGTTAACTTGAATTCCCTTTATTGTGGTATACAGACAAGAACATTTCTGTAAAACATGCTATACATATTTAAACTTGCTACGCTAAACAGCAGAAGTACTAATCAAGACTTCATAAGTAATTCTAGATTTTAGAATTCAAGATACAAGAAATTCAAGATTTTAGAAGTAATAGATTTCATCCTTTTGTTATTCATACAGTGTGAGCAAAAATGAGACAAAAAAGAGCAAGTTTTATGCTTCTTTACCCTCAGTTTCCTAGGATGAGTGAAATAAATACTGAGCGAATTAGCTAAATAAACAGAGACAGAAGGGACACTGCTCTCCAATGCTTACCTTAGGCACTTACATAATGGCTTTTACTAAACAAGTGGTTTGCCTTTCCTCATACTTTGGCAATAAGACATATACCAGAGTTTTATTTATTTCAGTTTTCACAGATCACAGTAAATTAAGAACTTAGATTCAGTTAAGAGAGAGTTGCATTTAATTTTGTAAAAATTCATCACTAATAATGGACTTCCAAATACTTAAAAAATAAATTCTGTTTTACCATGCTGGTATTAAAATAATAAAGAAACAGCTTATTTTTAGCAATGACCCAAAAGAAGGGAATAAATCATGTGCTACAGACCAATGCTTTGGCTGAATGCCACTTTCAAGTACTTCCTGGGAAAAGGCAATTTCAGCTGTCTGCAGAATTTTGTCTCCTTCCAGTGCAGCATCCAAAGGCCCGGTTGACCTGATCACATTTGCACATTATGTGGGCCACCAGCAATACTTACAGCTAAACTTCATTCTCAGGTTTGACAATCCTTCCCCTGGAAAGGAACTGATAAATAATTGAAGAGCCTGGGCTGCTAGAGGGAACATGCTCTATACTGGGGGTATGAATTTCAGCCACTGCTTTCTTCATGAAAGATGCATTAATGTAAGCTGAACACAGAAATGTGCAACTTAAAACCAATGCACTGAACATCAGCTCCACTAAAGGACAGTCTGGAATCTCACATACAGCTGACCAACTCTTTCCCTTGAGAGCTGTGGGAGGCTAGGCTGAGGAACACAGAGAAACCTCAGAGGTCGACTGAGACTGATTAAATCATATGTGCATTTAATACCTGGCAGCATTCCTCTCCTTTAACCCTGCTTTGCTCCAAAGTACCAGGGAAATGACTTCTTTCTGGAGCCTGCTACTGGCAAGTCTCTCTGAAGGTATAAGCAGAACCTTTAGGAATTAATTCTAGCCGTGATTTTTCTACAAATTTTAACATCCTGCTGCACTGGTTGTTAATCAGGCTCAGCGGCACCAGGCCTGGCTCCCCGTGCACTCAAAGCCAAGACTACCAGTGGGTCTCCAGGAGCAGAAAAATGGCCAGAGCCACCCAACAGCAGCTACTGTGGAGCAGCACGAAGCTCTTCTAATAAACCTGTGGCACAAATGCAAGCAGCACTGGAAAAACTAAGTGCAGCACATCTTGGCTGAAGTCTGACATCAAGTAAAGCCCCAAAACCTAGGTGGAAGCAACCAAAAGCCTCCAAATTTGCAGTGTCACCTGCCATGGCACAGAATGGCAAGGCCAGGGATCTCCTGCACACCAGAGGGAAATGAAACAAGCCATCTCCACATTGGATCCTGTGCTGTGATTTGTTTCAGAATGCACAGAAAAGCACCAGCCTGCAATCCCTGTATGAGCACAGAACTGCAGGAATTAGTTTTGGCATTGCTGTTTTAAAGGAAAAGCCAGGCAGCTATGGTCTAATCGCTCTCTCCTTGAATGACAGGCACAGGACAACCTCCTCAACTGCCACCTTCTGTGTTGAGGTAGAAAGAGCAAACATATTTACAAGCACGGTTTATATGTGCCCATCCAAATCTCCCCTTGCACATTTTAGGAACTAGACTGTAATGAGAAGTCTTTTCAGGTTTCTTTCTGCAGTGTTGAATTATTTAATTACATTACATGAAAAACACAAGATTTGGGAGTCTAATTATGTGGCACCTGCACCTTTCGGACTACCCCCAGTGGCACCCCGAGCCCACTGAGCAGGAGAACAAATGTCAGCTGGTCACCCTATTTCCCTTGCCTCTCCTTAAGTAACTGTCACTGGAATCTCCAAGCAACTAAAGGTTATATCAGATTTATTTTTTCTATTTCCTTAAAGACCAAGATTTGTCCAAGAAGTTCTCTGGCTTTGGGGACAACTACCTTATCTAAGTGTCCTAATTGCTTTCAGTCTCTGATTAATAGATCATGTTTACTTATACATAGCACATCTAAATGAAAGGTCCCCTAAGACTCGCGTCCTAAAGCTGCTTCCAAGCAAACCTGATACTGCAAGTGCTTCGGTGTTTCCTGCTTATAACTATGGCTAAGGAAATCATCGCACGTACTATTAACAGTATCATTACAAGCAGCTTTCAGAAACAAATCTGGCAGGAAGGCTATGCTAATGTCTTTGCCTCTTATCAACATCTACTTGAGAGAAAAAGGAGAGAGCTACAAAATCAGTAAAAGTAACCTGGGAATTAACTATTCTGCACGATTTCCACAAGACATCACTTTACCATAGGAGCTGAGGTTATAAAACCAAACATTTAAACAACACGATGCTGGTAGATTTCAATCTTCTATACTAAGCAGCTAGTTGGGTTTATATCTCCGATTTCTACAGCTTCTTCCTCAAAAATTGTTTGACTTGTTTTACTGGGATTTTTATAAATTCAGTTTTCTTACCCTGGTTCTTTCTGGTCTGCAGCCTGAGGACATGGTAACATCCACTAATATATTCAAGCTTCTTCTGAACTAGCATTTCAGTGGAGATTATTTGTACAAAAATACAGACAGACATTTTAATTACTGGTGAAAGATAATCAAGATCAACTGCCTGGTTTTTTCCATCCAATAGAAAACAATGATACATCATCATATGTACCCCCAAAAAGCATATGCTGTTGATCCCAAAGGACCCCTGTAGGGGGGACCCCCCCTATAGGGACCTTGACCCCAGAAGGTCCTCTTCTAAAGGACAACAGCTGAGAATTCCACCCTTCCATGCCCATTCAGCCTTTGCCTTTCCACTCAAGAAGGCTCAATTATGAAGGAAATGAGAGACTTGGATCTATGTGAATAGGATCCAAGCAGATCAGTTACTGTTAGGGCAATGATGTTCAGCAAACTGTTGTCCCCGAACTGTTCAGTTCATGACCAGACCTCTTCTCATCTAAGTTTTAATTGAACAGAATTTAAATACAAATTTTAACAAATATGCATAAGCAACATTTTTTACTTGGTAACTACACCACTGGATGCAATTTTCTTGCCAGTGTTATTCATCACCTTGGAGCCTTTCTCTAGAGGTAAGCATTTGCAAACACAGCACAGAAGAGTCCTCTCACAAGCAGAGACATGCTTAAGTCACAGGCATCAATGTACTAACACGATTTTGTTTTAACAACTCTTACAAAAAAAAAAACCAACCTACTCAGGATCTTTTAACAACAAAAGAAACCCCAAATACGAAATTCCCGCCTCAGAGACAGAGAAAATGAAATCTGTCCCACCCATCCAGCACATCACAGAAATACCCTCTGTCTTACCTGAAGCTGCAAGAAGGGGATGTTGAAGAACTTGTGCAGGTACTTGAGGCCAAAGCTGTTCTTCATGGAAGACTCAGCATAGCGAAAATATGAGGAGCCGGGAGGCCTGTCTCAACCAGATAGGTAGAGAGAAGAAAACTGTACAAAGGACACGGACTGCATACACTACACACAGAGGAGGCACTTGCTGAATTACATACCATGAACAATCCTCATTTACAAGCTAACCCCTCAGTCCCCAAATGTAGGCTACCAGGTCATTCTGCTAGGGACTCGTTATTCTGTTTACAGACAAAATTCACACTTTGTCCCTCCTGAAGGGTGGCAGAACACGGCTGTTGTTGTGTTGCAGTGTCATGCGGCTGCCAGAGTAAGAAATACTATGTTAGGACACTGGGCCATTGGTTTACTAAACTGGGGGGTTCACAGCTGTACAGGCTGTTCATTTCTCAGTGAAGGTTTTGTTTTAAAACCACAAACAGACCTACATAAGTCACATACAGAGATGAACTTGTAAAGAAATGATTACATTATGGATTAAGCCTAAAACTGATACCATTTCTGTGTGACACAGGCACAAACAAATAAGAGACTATGAAAATGAAAAAATGCCTTAAAAACATAAAACCACACAAAAAGGTACAATCTATTGAAACCTGACCAACAAGTAATATTTTATACTAAATAACAGAGCACCTCAGATCTTGGAGGGAGAATCTTGCCTGGCTGGCAAGGGAAGTGTATGACTTGGCTGTGCCCAGTAAATGCTGTGTGGGGATGCTCTCAGAGGAAGAGCAAGGAAGACAGCCACACTAGCTGGCTCTCTTGTAGCTGAATTATTTGGAGCAGAGAACAGCTGTGCTGCAGGGAGAGGATTCTTTCACAAGAGAAGGACTATCCAGAACGAAGATGACTTCTTGGGAAAAGTACTTCTGAAAGGCACATGCTGACAGGCACTCACTGTTTCCAGGAATATAGCTAACAATCTGCTCAGAACAGGCTCCTAGATCAAAGAGCCCATCGCGTAAGCTGAAGCTGCTGTATGAGACATTCAGAGCTATGAAAGCCCAAAAGCTAGGCACAGGGTCAGAGGATGAACATGATGTGCATCTGAAACACAGCAGCAATACGGTTATCTATGGTTGATGACAGAGAGTAGCCGAGGTCTGCTCCCCTGCCTGGTGACCGTGGTGCCACCTTACCTGTTTAGATTGTCGATGAGGTCCCGCACATCGCCAGGCAGAATGACCCGGTGCTCCCCCATGTCTCGGTAATTCCCAAGCACGCACACTGGAACGTGGGTCGGCACTTTAGGAAGCTCCCTCAGAATATAGTTAAATGTCCTTCACCATAGGAGAGAGAGATAAAGGCAGATGAGTGGGAAACATCATTCTGTGAGCAGTTTCATGCACAAATCACATTAAAAAAACAACGTAAGAAATTTTTTTTCCAAAATCCTTCCAGGACTGTGGCTTCTTTGCCGCCCTCAGAGAAATACATTAACTGTAAATATATTTGTATCAATCTTTATTCAAAAACAACCTGACAAGTTCAGTAATCCACTTCCACCAGCAACCTCACATCTCCTACAGCAGTATTTCCCTCAGTCCTACAAAACTGTGTGAGGTCAGCAGGAGAAAAGGATTCTCTCCCTTCAGCTCTCAACAGGCTCACTGACCCATACCAAACCTGCAAAACACAAGCTTAAATTTAAAGCAGGAACTCTTACCACCTCCTCTTTCCACTCTGGCTTCCATATGTCTCTCACCCTCCTCAGCAGATGTGCAAAACAAACAGTTCATTATTTCTGTATATTAATGCAGCCTAGGGCCTCTAAATAATCCTTACTAATACCAGTCTTCCTGGGAATTTCTCACTAGCATCCCTCTCTCCCTTGTGTTATGGAGAGCAAGGGTTTGTAACATGCCCAGCATACTTTGCACCTGTGATAGCACTAATTATCAAGCCTCAGACAGCAGTATAACAGAAACTGCAGTACACGAGCCCACAGGGAGACTGCTCATTTGAAACAAGCCCAAGACAGGAGTATATTAAAACACGTCACAAGATAAAGCTATTATTTTAAGGGATACAAGCTTGCTTCAACTAATTAGGCTGGTTATCAGCTCTAGAGTCCATCTGGGAATCAAGAGGTCTAGAAGTCAGTTGTTTTCACTAAACAAGTGAGTATCACGTGGTGCATGCTGCTGAAGATGTCTTACCATTGTTTGGTGATGTCAAACATCATCACTACACCATTGCAGTTTTTATAGACATCCAGGAACTCTGCATCCAGAGCCATTTCTGACTCTGCCTGAGGAAATAAAGACAAAGAAGCAGTAAAGAACTTGATTCAACTTCAGGCTTGTACAGAACACAACGGATACAGTGCTGAATAAGCAAACTTTCTAAAGTGACAGCCACTGTAAGAAGTACCCGTGGATTTCACATCATCATTATTTAAGCAAGATACCTGGCAGTTCACAGCTTCCATGGCCCACAGGAGCAGGATGTGAAGCACCTGCCAGTCTCTGAAAAAGAGGTCTAACAGCAAATGCTAAAACGCAGCCCTGCCTCTTTCCTCTGCGCCCCCAAATCCTCTGTTGGCAAGATAACTCTATATAAGCTACAGGATGGAGGACAGAGGACACAGTTCCCATTCCATCTCTTTGCTGACCCAAATATTGACTGTACTTCTAATGCTTCTGGTGTAGAAAGCCAGGATGTAGTTTCTACTGAGCTTCTCCCGTGCAGGGCTGGAAGTATTTATTAGTACCTGATTTGCTTTTCATCATTTGGACTCTGCACACTGCAAAGTACAGTACTGGTCACAACTCAACGTCCAAGGTTCCTGCTGCAATTTGGTGCCTGTGGAACAATTCTCACTCATTTCCCAGGAGTGGAAAATGCACCCACGTTTGCGAAGGAAGAAGCAGCTGTGATACCTGTTCTCATAAAGGCTTTTTCCCATAGGAGAATATTTTTAAAGAAAATTCTCCTAATCTGACCGCACAGATTCAGCAATGACTGGTACCCTGGTGAAACAGGTAACTCTTCACTGCTCTGACCCATCCCCAGAACCGAGTGCTCAGCTCTCTGCATATCAGTGATGCTGCATTTCCCGTAAATTTCAAGAAAGTTGTTATGGAGCGAGTACCGGAACACTGTCTGTGCACTAAGCCCCAAGGAGCACTGACACAGGAACAATAAAGGTCTTTAAGAGCTGCAGCAGAGATCATGGGATCAAGGGCCTTTAAACTGAATTTTTCCTGCGGATAAAATCATACATCTTTTGAAAGAGATGCCATACAAGTGCAATGGCAGCCCAAATGTGTTTTGGGGAATGTGGTGGTATGGTCTCCCATACAGCTCTTTGTTCTACAGCAAAAGATCCAAAGGAGACACATTCATGCAAGAGCCTTGAGGAAGCCACTCTGTTTACTTTTATGTGCTAGGTAGCACTTCTGTTTCCCCTTCCTCCTCTATATTTCAAAGGGTGTCAAAAGGTAATTGCTAGCCCAGTTTTAAGGAGCAGAGAACATGGCATCAAGTGACTTCTTCAGGTCTCACAAGAAGTCCATTACAAAAGGACTTCCTGCCACTGACCATGTGCAGACAGGTACAAAGCTACTGGGGTAAACATCTGGGGTGCAGTCATTCCCAAAAGACAGAAAGGAAAACAGCAGGGAAGTTGTGGTGAGGGCAGGAACAGGGATAAAATGCACAGGCAAAAGAGTGAACAGCATCAGGGATCACATTGCCCCTCATCCAGCTGCCAGGCTGGCCTTAAAGCAGAAACAAATATAGAACTTACTCTCCACGGACCAAAGGTGGACTAGAGGCCTCCCACTAAGAGGCAGACATCTGCGTTCAAGGTGACTCACCTCCTGAGGGTCATTTTCCAGTTTCAAACCATCGCCTCGTTTTTTGCATTTTCCTTAAAAAGAATTGTAAAAAAAACAAAAAAACAAAAAAAACATTACACTAGGCAGAGAACTGCAGGATGTGTCTGGGCAGGACCACCGCGTTTTGAACATGACCTTAAAGCAAATCCAACTTCTACTATAAGCATGGGGAATGAGGAAGGGGTGGGACAGGCATGCCTTGCTGAAGAATACCAGCTATGGTGTGCAAGAATACCAGCTAGTCTAATTCAAAGATGAACAGGATGAAAGTCTGGGCTAGCTTAAACCACACTCTTCACAGCATAAAGTCACAATGACTGAATAATGCAGGGTTTGGTGCACTCCCTGGCCACAGAGGGAAGCTGATTTGTCCCACTTTTTGTTGTGTCAGTGTTGAAGAACCAAAGATTGTGGAGGTGCTATGACTGAACTGCACAACTACATACACAGCCTTCCTGAGGGACTTTATGACATTGCTGTGCTATGTCACTGACCTGAAGCAAGCAGTCTTGTAAATAAACACAATCTCAGAGCCCATTGGGTGCTTTGGGCTGACTTGTGACCAAAAAAAAGGGGTGCCAGGAGACTATGAGAATTTAACAGCCAAAAGACAGAACTTATACGAGGGGAAATCCAAGCAAAATCAAATAAACCGTGGCAAGGGGGCTGTGGAGAAGTAGAGGAGAGACAGCCAACACATGCATGGAAGGCCAGAGCCAAAGGGTCAGGTCCGGTCATCACTAGCAAAGGTGCAGAAAGGAAATCCTCCAGAGGCACCATCCAAAGCCACATGCTCCAGACACACAAACACAAAAATAAGCTAGAAGACAGGTAAAACTCTGATTAAGCTCACAGGAAAGTGCAAGAGGCAACAGACTAAATACTTGGAGAAGACACTAGAAAACCACTATAGAGACTTTTCCTGCAGTCCCACAGCCACAATCCCATCTGGAGAAATCTACAGGTTTCTCTCCAACTTATCTGCTTCCTCTAAGGCACATGCCAAAATACAGCCCTTATACTTAAAGGGCAGACCCCCTGAGACTTCTCCCTCTTCTTACAGCTTCAGTAAGCACTGGATAAGTTCACAAACCGACATTTTGAAGTACCCCTGGCATTTGACTCAGCATTCCCAGAAAAGGAGTCGGTCTTTTTAAACCTCAGGCTCCCTGAAAATTTTGCATTACATCAGTTACACTGTAATCATGTTTCCAAATCTTAAAGTCTGCAACCACAGCAGACAGAGAAGGAGACACCATGTATCTGTACCTAGGATTAGCAGAGTGGCAATCAGCTAAGGTGATTTTCCGGTGTAGACACTCAGCACTAAGGATTGGCAGAAGTCTCAACATGCAAGAGCAAGGACATCTTCTTTCATCATGTGCTAAATAAGTTTAGTGTGAACATACCATGAAAAATCTGTCCTCACCCCCCAGGTATGATTTAAACTCTATGTACAGCAGTTTCCACAGTTTTATCAAATGATGAGCACTGGACAATGAACAACCCTGCAAGGTCTCGAATTATGTTTTACAGGTATCAAGTATCTTCCAGATGTTATCGACAGCAATTAAGAACTGTATTTCTAAATTAACTTTGTTCCATATTTTTCTAGTGTGAGTAATGATGAATTAACTAAATTGTAATGGCGAAGACTTGGAATTCCTTCTCATAATTTCTAGAAATTCCCTGTGTCACTCACAACAGAACACATTGGCAGCTTGGATGCACCCACAAAAAAACCTCCCATTGACTCTTTTAAAGACTCTGCAACACTGGGGACCAAAATAGCTTCTGCCAACTACCCAACTCCACTGATCAACATGGAAAGACTACTTGTAAAATTCATGGTTCTGCCAGATGCTGCACATGAAACAATGTGTTTCATTCTTTTTGTATGCAGGTCAAGGATAAATAGTTATGAAATACAGAGTTATTCATGAAAGTTTTAATGCTGCAGGATACAGCAGGAGATTCCAGTCCCTACCCCCTAACTGTGTCTGGTGGGTGCTTCTGTGCATCACTGCAAAATGTTGGACACCCTTGTGTCATCTTACTGTTGACATCTGAAAGTAGCAGAAATATTAATCCTGATCCTTCCCCATTCATGCAGTGTGTTTCCCTAGAGGATCCAGACACGGGCTCTGATTTTTCCCAGCACAACTAAAGGTGTGGGATATCTAGGACGTGCATGCCTTTTCCCACTTCAATTAAATTCATTTCAAGTTAGTGGCATACGTGTGGCTTCTCTGAATGTCAAAACATCACTATTTCTGCAGTTACTGCTAAATTATGCTTGGCATGACCTGAGTTTCTAGGTATTAAAACAGAAGCCCAAGCAACTACAAATAGTCTTCATAGCTCCTCTTGTCCTGAGCAATCAAGCTGTCTTTCCAACCTGGACATATTTACAACCAATCCTTTGAGACTGAATATATGACTCACACGCCTCTCCCTTCTTATGGCTTTATGTGTGTATCAAGAGCAATGAGTAATATTCTTACATGATGCTCATCACTGCTATAAAGGAGGTCATCTATAAAGGAGTAACAGAGCTGAAAAGCGCATGTGTGTGCATATTCATGTACAGTGTCTATTTTTGGAAACAAAACTGCAGGATGAGCCAGATAAAGACAAGATGTATGTAGTGAAAAGATGCAATTCGGCCTGTAAAGCCAAGTACACAATGAAGATTGTGTTGTTATATGAACAAGGTCCTGTGTTTAAGGTTGCACTGATGTGTAATCTAGGAGCCTCAATCAGAAAGCAAGGGTCTTCATGTTGCGATTGCTCAGCTTCTCTACCTAAAATTATGACTGCTCCTTAATATTACAGGGATAATAGCAACAGTGAAACCAAATAACCCTGCAGCAGTGCCCCAAAGTCCACAGAACAGTTCTTGCTGAACACCAGAAGACTGGGTTTGTGGCCAGCACCTGAGAGCCTCTGCACCTCTATGTACCATCAGTTTTGTTGCAGAATAGCAAGGAATCAGTACAGCTTGCCAACAAATGCTGTCTACAGAGCGAGGGAGATGCTTCTGTTCACCATTCAAAAATACACATCTAGAATATTTGCATCCCCAGCGTTATCTAACTTATGCCACCTGAAAATAACAGAAACATTAGTTCTGATCTTTCCCCCTTCTTGCAACACACCTCTGGGAGGGAGAGGGGTGAAGTGGCAGGGAGAGGAAAGAAATCTCCAATATGAGGGAAAGAGTTTATGCTATTTTGGGGGCAACAGAAAAAAATATCATTTGATCCCTTCAGTTAGTGTATGGGAAAAGATGCAGAAACCAAACTAGCAGAAGTTACAAGACAGGAGATCAGAACTGTTCTTGAATCAGCTGCATTCAAGCAGCTTCTCTGCATCGAGGATCTGTTACAGCTTTATGACCTGCAGTAGTTACACAACTTGCTGCAAAGCCAGAAAGATGAGTCAGGACTGTGACTTTTGCTGAGATATCTTTCCTATGTTCTATTAGTTCCAAGGGCAGCAAAGCAGATGGTATTTACTACACGCACTGCACAAAATTCAGTACAATCCATAGCTAGGGGCAAGCTCGACTTGTTAAGATTTCGACAAATGGCATCATTACACAACTGAGCCCCGCTCTCTGAGCGGGCCCAAGGAGAACACAGCAGGCTGCAGGGAAGTCCATAGTGACTCACTTCCAGTGAGTCTGCACATTAAAAAAATGAAATCCCAAACAGTCAAGAAAAAGGTAAGAGGAGCAATACAATACAGCAGTTGCCATTTCCCCCTGCTTTAGCGCACTAACCAACCTCACAGGTTTTAAGCTTTCACAACAAATCTCCCTACACTTCCAAATTAACACCCATATGCTAAACAAATGACACCAAGGCACCAGCCACCAGCCAGGCAGGGCCAACAGAGCTGCTTCCTGCATTCCTAAAACAGTCTGGAAGGAAAAATCAAAGCGCACTGCTGAACTAAGAAGGACAGGGAGGCACACTGCTAGTAAGCGTGAGGAGAAACACCACTTAGTAAAAGCACATTTAACTTCAGTGCAAAAATGTACATTAAGTTTTTCAGGGTGTAACTTATTAAGTTTCCCCAAATCCTCCTGTGCATGTTCACACCAAGACATGAAGAACGGCAGCACTGCATAGCAGAGAAGAGGCTGAAGCTGCTTTACAAGACTAAAGTTGAAAACTGCAGGTTATGGATACATCTTTTAGATGGTCTAGCTACATCCCCACATCAGGCTTTCAATACATTTTCAAACATCTTAATTTAAATAGAGGTCTCTTAATTTTCTCTAACAAGGAACAATTAGTCCAAAATGGGGAAACACTGGCAAATTATTTAGCCTGGAAAAAAAAGGTACGTTGAAATACATGTTCAGAATGTGGATTTTTTAGCAGCTTCAAATCCAGCCTGATAAATGCAGCATTCTGCACAACTCTAAATATGCACATTAGCCAGGATCTCATGGGCAAGGAAAAAAAGGAGGATCAGGTCTTATCAGCACTATGCTGCAGCAGCACTGGACACTTCACTACTAAAAATCTACAGTCTAGATTAGTGTCGCTCTCACCAAAAGCATCACGCAGGAGGATTTTTTGTCCTAAGCATACAGAAGGAAGAACAAAAATGTCATGAGATAACAATAAGATGAAAGTTAGATATGAGCAAGCTCTTAATGGTTAATTTGCACATTTTCCTAAAGTTGTACTTATCAAGAATCTGCAATGCTATGGCAATAGGAAAAGATTTGATTTTGTTACATCATGATGATTTGAATTTTTACACTACATTAAGTACATTTGATCCCATAGAAATACTTATCTGTGGTCCATAAGTAGGATCTCAACAGAATGAGTTTTATTTCAAAAGAATATAAAGTGGAGAGAAGAGAGTCCCTTGAGATTTTTAACACGTCAGAAATGAAAGCAATATCAGAAGAGTTGTTATCAACATCTGCACATATCAAATCCAATCTGTTTTGCCAAAAAAGTAAGTCTCTAGTTCAGAAGATGACTCTGCTCAGAGAAGCTATTCACAGAAATAAATGCTGGAACCACATGATTCTCAAATTAACTGTCTATCTATTCATACCAAAGTTGCAAGGCAGCGAGAAAACAGATGTTTTGCTCAGATTCCAGCCCTGCACATGTCATCCCAGGATCTGAAAGCCAAACTGTAATCAGACTGACTTCAGCAGTAACTCTGACCTAAGTAAGGTTTTGTCTACACTGTGAAAACTGGGGTTTAAAGGAATAAAAAGATAAAGTGCTCAGGATTTTAATTTAAAGTTACTGGCTCAAGGTTAACCTAAAGGCTCCATTATGCATCTGAACTAGAGCTGCTATCTTTAATTATCTTTTCGGTTTTGCTATTTTAAATACAATTTAGCTAACATGAAAAATTACATTTCTCCCTTTCCCACTCCCTATTGTACTTATCTTCTTATTTTTTGGTGTTAACGCATGTGGAAGTTGCACAGGTGGTGCAGCAGAGGTAGTGCACCTCGGATGCAGTTCTGCTGAGGAATGCGTGCCAGCACAGATTCTAGCTAAGGCTGCAGGAAAGGTAGCAGCAGCCAAACCATAAAAGTTTAAGTTTCAATGACTGTGGTCAACAGATTTGACCAAACACACAAAACACAGATTTGACAGAAACACACAAAAAAGGAGCACAACCCACAGAGCAAGAGATGCTCACTTGTAAAGCTGCTTTCCTGACCATACTCACACTTTAAACCAGGAGTCTGGCTGGTACCAAATGTCTTTTAAAAGCCAAAAAATATTTGCATTTGGGGCTACAGAACAGGCTGTCAAGATTCACATCTGAACCCCAACCCCTTCTGGGAACAGATTCAACTGCACCCAGATTGTGTCTTCAGATATGTTTTTGAGGTCTGTTTATTTTTTATAAAATAGAACTTTATACTCTGAAAAAAAAGAGAAAACTAACGAAAAATTTATTTATACATCGTAATACTTCCCTTGGCTAAGCATTTAGAAAAGATTGTGGAGTAAATATATTGCATTTTCTGTCCTTAGTGAATTTAAGTAATTGGCTTCTCTTTTATCCTTCCCTCCTGCATATGTTATTCACTGCAGATAACATTTTATCAATTTAACAATAGCATTCCTTTACAAAAACAGCTTGGCAAGAACTTTTATAAACAGAAGAAAGAACTCAGTAGATGTCTAAACACATAAAACTATAAAGGAGAGAAGATGAAGTTTATAATAAGTTCAGAGAATCTGAATACACTAAGCAGCAGGCTATTTCATCTGTCACGGAGCACATGAAACAACTGCTTCTGAATATTGGATTTGATCTGAAGTTCAGATTCCAAATAATGGGCTCTAGCATAGGAGACTCCTCTCTCCATATTTTTTCAGGAAGTAACATCCATGCGCTTGAAAAAAAATAAGTACAGGTGTTTTTCTAAAGTAGGAGTAAGTAGGTATTTCTGAATTCCATGTAAATTTGTAATTAAAATTGAGAAAGAACAATGAATCTCCATTAGAAAGGAATTTATAAATCTTACCTTTGTCAACCACATCCCATACTTCAACTTTAACAATATCGTCAGTGGCTAAAAACACAATAAGAACACAAAGTATTAGCAGAGGGTTTCACTAAAATGACCAATACTCAAAGCTCACCACAGAGAGCCTAACCCAAAGCCAACATTGTGAAAGTAGGAGATGAATACCAAAAGAAAAGTAATTCTTGAGTGAGTTAAAAGACAATCCAAACATCACAGGAAGGCCCACTGTTGAAGGTCCAAGTTGTACACCAAAACTGTGCTATCTAAAGAACTTCTTAAAGACTCTTAGTCACATAAGTGATAGCTAGATTTCCTTAATTTTTTATGTCAGATTTGAAGCATGTTATAAATATTTTGTGTAGATTCTTTTCATAACATACAGAGGTTTCCACATTCTTTCAAAAAAAGATATAAATTTAATTTGGAGAATAAAGTCTGGTCTATAAGCAAGGTGTACAACTGAAAAAAAAGGAATATATACATTTAAGGAAGATCAACCTTACTAATAGCATCTTCATGTAAACATGACAAACAGTGCAGACAGTCCTGCGGCTACAGAAATCCATTCTCTCCACAAATTTCAAGTTGCCTTTTGTGAAAAATATTACTAGCAATTTTGCCTCTTAATGAGCTGCAGGATCAGGAAATTATAAGCAACAACGTATATTTGAGTTGCTAAAATCTGAAGCAAGACAACCAAAATTCTAACTACAGAGATACTACTGCTGGTACTGAAAGCTAGCAGCTTAACTTTCAGATGGTATGAGGGATGGGAAGCTTTGGTTAGATGTTTCTATTGAATCCAAATAAGCAGTCCAATCTTCAGGAAGTTGTTCCAAGAAACAGTTGCTTTTTGGAAATGTTATCGGCTACAAAGCAAAAGCTTGTACTTGGAGCAGCTCTGAACATAAAGCAATGTCTCAGAGTAGAAAATAATCTCATAGGATGGCATGAGAATTCAGCTAAGCATCACTGTCAAGCCAGGAAACATTTCCTCTACTGAATTCACTGTTGGCTTAACTTAAATGTTTCAAAATATTGTGAAGACAGATTATGAATATAGGAAAACTTTGATCCTCTGCTTCTGGAGAAAGATCCTTTTTTACATTTACGCATGAAGCAGAATTAACATCTGTTTTTACTCATAGCAACTGGTGCTTATCTTCCACTTTGCCAGCAGGGCAGTGGGGCACAGGATGAACAGGAGACTTGCCCAGGCTCAGCCCAGCCAGTGCATCACAGGCTCAGATGGGACTGAAAACACAACAGGCATATAGCAGCCAGCAGTACTAAAAACTCTGCTCAAACAACTGAACTCCCCAAATTAATTCTGTCCCTGAATATTTCTACAGACCATCAAGCCAGGTACAGCTGAAGTCCAACCACTCCCCATTACTCACTCGCCTGGCACCCAGCTGTACAGCTGGCTACTCACATGCAGGCACCGGCAGAGCAGGGTGCTTTCCCTGTGACATGGGCTGCTCGAGTCCGTGGTCCATTCAGGGTGTGCCATAACCCTGCAGGTGCTGGGACACAGATCAGCTAGTGGAGGTCTGCCCCCAAATTTATACCCTGCAGCTGGGACTGCTGGCAGTGCTGCTGCTGTCCCTGAAGGACAAGGGGACGGACAGACCAGCAAAGTCAATCCTGGCACCTTTCAACAGTCAAGACTTTCTGCAAAAGGACGGGAGATGTTTTCCTTTCTCAGGCAAACTTTGCAGGGGCACAGGAGGAGTCCAGGGGGCTGCTTGTTCTTTCCAGCAGTGCCACGTGAAGCAGCACATGAGCACATTAACAACAGGCTTCTGCAGAGAAGCTGGAACCCCATTTCAGAAAAGTAAGCCCTTGGAGTGATGTGCAGTGGTCTCCTAGGAGGTGACCCTCCCAGTACTAGCACTGGGACTTTCCTCCTGAGCTCCAGAGATCTCTACCTCCTTACCCTAAAACCAAATGCACCCTCAGTTAAGATTCGTTCCCCTGCTGAGTAATTTCCGCAGTACTGGTACCCTGCTGAGCAGCAGCACTCCCGGATAGCTGAGTTGAACTGTTTGACCCAGAAAGACCTGCTCTACACCTTTTATCTGAGGGGAAGCACAGAATTTCACAAAGAAACTGCACGAGATCTGAGAAAATAATTTTTCCACATGGGTTTTTCTCCTGTTAGCACCAACGCTCCAGCTAGCTCGTAGCCAGTAAGTTCTTCCTTTTCATTACCAGCTTCATTCCTGATTATCCTGAACACACAGGAGGATAATTACTTTAGTGCTGCCGTGTTGGCTTTGGTACAACTCATACACAGCAGCATTTCACCTTAACAGCTTTGGAAGGCATGTTGCAGCAAAAAGAGTGCCAATTCATCCTTTTAACTAAGTAACTTGGATTAGCATAAACCATGGATCAACCACTCAAAAAATCTCTACTTAGTTGCTATTTGGCTAAGTACTCTGTAGCCAGTGGCACACTAAGACAATTCTTTCCCAGAAAACGGTGGAGAGGTGTGAGAAGACTCCAGTTGCAAGAAAGCTCATTTAAAAATATGAATCATTGCTTTATGGGTGGGTTCATCACCAGGAATTCACAGGCTCTCAAACATATTTACTCTCATGCAATTACACGATTCACTTCATATGCTTCAGATCACAAATCCTGGAGAGCAGAGCAGCTCTGCCATTCCTCACACCCATCTATAAAGCATTCAAAGTATCTGAACAAAAGTATTTGCTAATTTTTATTCCAGACTCCCTTGCTGAGACTGGCAAACAGAGAATAAAATTGGTGACTAGCATAATCTAAAAAAGTGTTCATTAGGGTCAGGAATGGTAACTCCTTACTTGGACACAAAAATTACCAATATCCATTACAGAGACAATTGGCACAGAAAAGTAATTTTGTTCATTTTGAGTAGGAAGAAATAACTCAAATTCCTCTACTTTTATTAATCCCTCCAGTATAAAATTTCTGAAGATATGACAAGGTGGTACGTTCCACATCTAAAATGTGTATCTTCTAATACCAGGCAACATAAGAATCCTTCAGTATTTGACAGTGATTTAATTAATATCCATAAATATTTGCTGCCAACTATCTCATAATGTTTATTTAAGGTAGCTTGAGTGCATGATCACAGGAAAAACAAACTTTATTTTTCTTCTACAGATTAAATCAGCCAACAGGGCAGTAATTAGATTTGAGCCAAGTTCTCAGAGTGCCCACATCACCCATCTTGGATGGGAAGTTTTCACAGCAGGAAACATACCTTACAATGTTTTTTAAAAAGGGGGTTATTTTTTTAAAAAAGTTTTAAGAAGGTCAATGGAGAATTTCCTATACTGCTGGAAAATATTACTAAGAAAATAATACAGTGTTTTACACTGTAAAAGAAACACAAATCAAAGGCACAATTTCATGTATAGCCTTCCAGATTAATTAGACTAGCTCAGCAACACTTCACCTTGAGAAAAGTCCATCAAGATACCTACACATTGCTGTCAACACTAACCAGCAAGATCTACAGAAATATATCACACCAATGTTAGAACTAATCACTAGAAGTAACAAATACACCTGCAGTTACCAATATACAGGAAAAGCCAGCCTCATGTGTAGCTGCTTCCTACCCCAGGATTGCACCCATGTTGAAAAAGCCAGTGCCTAAGCCTCGGCTCAGTAAAAGAACATACAGTCCCTAAAATACGCAGAAACATGCAAGATGACTGGGTCTTTCTACACATTCGTCTCCAAACACCTTTTTGCATGTATACAAAAAACCTGTATACATGCATTTTGTACACCTTTTCATGTATACAAAAACAATTAGGTACGAATAAGCCTCTTACAACTCAAATGCCAGACTCCCAGGCTGTATTTACAAACAGCACTTGTATTACCTACGCTGATTAGAGAGGAAACTGAACTCTGAAGTTTTTACCTATGATATTGTAGAAAACCAAAATTAACATTCAGTGCACTCTTTAGACCTGGATATCTAAGAAAGAGGTATTTCATTTCTTACTCTGATCCAAACCTGTTTAGGCTGAAGCATTCAAGTTTTATTTTGGAGATAGTTTCCATCATCCAAACAACTTGTAAGCTCTATGTTCGCATATCAATAAACGATGTGCTGATATTCTGAGAGAGAGGAAGAGGAGCGTGGGAGAAGGATGCCACTGCTAAAATACAACATGCCAGAGGTTTTGCTGCAGATGGGGAACACCACTGCACAAACACTGCAGATCTGTCAACGCCTTGGGCCAGTTGAATAGGCAGAACATCAGGTAGATGGTACACAAAATAAAAATACTTTATGAAGAATGTAGAAGCTAACAGGCACATCTTTGCATCATGGTCACATGGAGACTCCCCGTGAAAGAATCTGAAAACCTGTGACATCAGGCTTAGCTCAACATCAGATCCTGAATGAGACAAAACCGCTAGTTGCACTGAGCAAGGATGACCTGTTTCTCTCCCACATCCAAGGCAAATCTCAACCATCCATCCTTACAAACCTTTTCAACCTTTGTTCAGAGAGAGCTGACTTATGTGGAAGCCTGTCTTCATAAGGGCACAAAAGTCTCCAGAACTCTGGTTACCAGCTCCCTGTGAACATACAACAGCAGTATCTGCTTGCTCTCCTTGTGCTGAAGCCTATGAAGGCAACAGAGATTGAAAGAGCACTGTCCCAAGGCTGACTGCTGGTGAACACACCCTGTGGCTCCGTGATCATTATCATGAGGCTTGGGCATCATGGTATCATCCAGCAACACAAATTTGATTGGTGAATTAAACAAAGCACCCAATTTTGTGTTTACCCAAACTGCATGGGGTTTTTTTCCAGCTGTGAGGAGTCAGAGAGTACCTGATTCAATGAAAGGTTGGAATGATGCAGATGGACAATGTCTGATAAAGGCAAACTAAATGCTGACCTTTTTTAAAGCAAAATCAGTCTTACAGAGCAAGTTCATACTGAATCAGTAGTTCACCCCACAAGGCTGTGGCATTTTTGATCAGGAACCTGAAAGCTGGACTTAATGCACTGTTGGATCACAGCCTTGTGCAATTTCAATGCCTGCAGTGTCTTCTCCAGGCAAGATCCAAGGCTTTCATAGCCACTTTATACTGTCAGAGCACATGGGGAAAATAAAAAAAATTCACATCTCATCTCTCAGACTCAAACAAGCACTTTAAAAAAGCTACTGATAAGATAATTCTGTGCTTCACTAAGCCAGCCTAGAGTTATTAGTACTACAATCATTTTTAAAACATTACCTGCACTATACTATTTGCTTCAATGCCACACAGTAACACCAAAAGCAGGGTTAGCCTCAGAGAAAGATTTCCATAATAAACCTGTTTTCATTGACAAGTCAAGTGTATCACAAATATTTCAAATCATTTGGATCACCTATTAAACACTTTCCTTGAATTGTGGCTTCCAAAGACCTATCCTTTAGCACTTATAAGAAATATAGTTTCTGAGTAAAGTTATTAAAAAACATGATTGAGAAACTGTGAATAACAAATTAAAATAACAAGAGTGATGACAGACCATTTTATCTCCCAAGCAGACACAGAAGAAAGAAGCAAACAAGGCTGCAGTAGAATTTCTACCCCCAAGGCACTGTCCCATTACTGTCACTCCCCCCACCCTCTTCCATTTTACTTTTATAATTCCAGTGGATGCTGGTGACTTGGATCTCCTGAGTTGGAATATATTCCTCAATAAATTTCTTCCCCTGCAGTCGGTGCCAGAGTGTGGTTTTCCCAGTGTTCCTGTCCCCTCGGATGACAATTTTCACTGGGGAAAAGAGTAAGCAGACAAATAAAGTTGATTAAAAACAAATCAAAGAATCCCGTGAAAAGCACGTTAACTTTTTGTAAGCATTATTCAGATGTAATTAGTTCTCCCATATTACACAGGCATGATGGGGTTTGTTAAAAAACATGAGTCTCAGCCATTAAAATTAGTGTTTATTCAGCTACTCTCTCTAGTACAGCAGAACCAACCAACATCAAGATTGAATCTTCAGAATCTGTAGAATGTCAGCCAGCTAAGTCTCTGCTCCTTCCATCCTCCTGCCTTCTCTACCTAGCGCTTATTCCCACTCTGCCATACCCTATTGCTTTGCTAGCATTTTATGCCAAGCTTCTCCTTCAATTGCCTCCTCTATCATTCCCATTTCTCTTTAAACACTTCTCATTCCTTGAGAAAATAGAATCATAGAATCATTTAGGTTGGAAAGGACCTTTAAGATCATGGAGTCCAACCATTAACCTAACACTGCCAAGTCCACCACTAAACCATGTCCCTAAGCACCACATCTACATGTCTTAAATCCCTCCAGGGATGGCAACTCAACCACTTTCCTGGGCAGCCTGTTCCAATGCTTGACAGCCCTTTTGGTGAAGGAATTTTTCCCAATATCCAGTCTAAACCTCCCCCGGCGCAACTTGAGGCCATTTCCTCTTGTCCTATTGCTTGTTACTTGGAGAAGAGACTGACCCCCAACTTGCTACAACATCCTTTTAGGTAGTTGTAGAGAGTGATAAGGTCTCCCCTCAGCCTCCTACTCACTTCCTAGACCCAGCTGCCCACTGAAAGCTCAAGGACCAAGTCTCAGCTGAGCTGATAGGCAGGGTCCTGCATTCAGAGGTGCTGCTCCCTATGTCCCACAGGGGTGTGACTCTGAACCCCAGCCCTGGTGAAACTGTTCTTCTGGGATGGCGTAGGGAATGCTGAGAGGCAATTTCTGGTGAACATCACTGCAAACTTAAGCTGTCACTGCTCTCAGCTATCCCTAACTTTCTTGCACTGGGGCAGCATCCTCTTTTCCAGGGGAAGCAGAACAAGACTGTGTATTGCTCTTCAGCTGCTCCAGCTCAGAGCCTAGACAGTCTCAGATGAGGAGACCAACCTTGGCGGGGACAAGGGGCAAGGTAGTTTACGGTCACAGGGGTCTATCTTAAACTGCCCCTGTGATGGCCACAGTTTGATTAAAATTAAATCAAAATCAGTCTACCTACCATGCATTAGAAACAAGCTAAACTGAACCAAAACAAGCATGCCCCTTTGGGGACATAAACTCACTTAAATAACAGTGAAATGAAACCAAGAGACACTGAATCTCTGTGGGTCCTCCATGTGTCAGAGAGACAGTCTCTATCTACCACAGGAGCCAGCCCTTAGCTGGTTTTAGGTGCAGGTGTACTCATGGCACTCAGCAAAGGCATTCTCAGAAACTGCAGTCTCAGGTAAAGGTACAACAGCTCTGCTTCCACCAACTGGCCTCACAACCAGCTGCTGAGGCCACTCAGCTGATCTACCACCACCTGCCTGTGCTTGTGCACATGTGCTTGTACCCACAGCAAGGAAAGTCAGCCAATGGAGAAACTCATTCAAACCCTCCCAAGGAAGTGTCAAAAATATCATAAACTTACACAACCTGGCAAAGCAAGGTGGCAATTAATATCATGAACTTTCCTGAGTCCACCCTAATGTTACTTTGTTCTTTCTGAAAACAGTATGTGTTGTTTTCTAAATTTTCTGTTCCATTACAGGATTTTTTTTTAAATACCATCCTTGTTTTAAGTGGCAACCACAAGGCTATTGGGAAACATAAGCTGACAAACAGAATTTTTATGCTTGTGTTTTGAATAGGAGCTATTATCCCCTAGAAAAATGGGCCACCTGGAGATATCTAATGGCAGATTCAGGTGATTAGCATTAGGTTGTGCATCATCATTTGGGCAAGGAAATCTCAGTCTGAAGGCTGCCTTCTGTTGTAACTCAGGAGTTATTGCAGGCATTTCAGAAAAAAGTTTAAGAGGTAAACTTTAAGGTAAAACAGACAACATATACAAAGTCTGGGGAAGAGTTTTGTCTGGTGAAATTTTGTGCTGCAGTTCCACTGTGCTTTTGTTGTTGTACACTGAAAGGTACTGCTGTTTATTCTTTTACAAAGTTACTTATTAAAATAGCAAAAGGATAAAAAAGGCAAAAATGAACTTCGTATTTATAGGCTGACTTCACTTACAGGTCTCAGAGCAACTCTGCAGACAACAAACCATTTCCTGCATTTCCTGTCGCCCTGTGTGTGATTCTGCTTCCTACTTACAGATGGTGAAACAATCAATGGAGGATTCCTTTGATTTTTGTGAATTAATGCAGCAAGTCCAAGGCATAGGCAGAATGAGATTCCATTTGTCCCCTTTAAAACCCAAGCCTTTCTAAATGCTCTCACTGCCTACCTTAGACAGCATTTTAAAATTCACATTCCCCCATGAAGTGCAGCAGGAGATACCAAAACAGTGAGCTTTAAGGGACAAACAGGCCTTTCCTTAAATAGTTAGGCTGCTCTCAAGGCACACTTTCAGGATCCCTCCCAGATGACTTAACTGTGAGCTCTCCCTAGAAGGGGCAATCTTATCTCCCCCCAGGACTTTCCTAGTGCCAACAGTGTTATTTATGCAGCTACATATTGAGTTGTATCAAGGAACTGAACTGATTCATCTTCAGTTTTCTTCTCTAGCTCAAGTGCCCAGATGCATGAGCTGTAGGAGCAGCACACAGGAGGCATGGCTGGAGTGGCATGGAGATGACCCCCACCCCTGAGCAGCTCCCATTTAGATCAACGTAGGGTGCTTGTGGCACCACATGCTCAGTTTGAACAGGTCCAATGGCCCTTTCCAGCTTCAGCATTCTCCATGTTAGGATCTCTTTCCTCCTACATAATGCATGAGTTTTCACTGACTTTTTTCCTGAAGAAAGAAAAAGTCTTTAAAAACAGAACAGGAAGAAGGCAGGTGATGTAAATAATTTTTAGCAAAACAAAGTCTGTATTTGGGACTTTGGCTGGGGCAGGTCAACTCAATGACAGGCATCTCCAATACAGGAAGAGCTGAGTGAGCTTCAGGGCACAGCCACATCACAGGCCTGGGCTGTGTACAAATGTGGAAAGAGGACCAGTATTTATGGGTGAGGTTACCTATGGGACAGTAACAATTACTGCCTTAATTTGATTTTAAGTTAAATCAGTACTTACTGCAAACAGCCATAGGTTTGTAGCAAAGACAGGAGAATTATCTATGGGAAGAAGGGTAGGGATGGGGAATAGATCAAGATGTGAGGAAAAAGCTAAACAAATCACTTTATTCATATTCTCACTGCATCAGGAAAAATAGAGGGATTTCCATTCTCCAGATGGGGAAAGGGAAGCAGAGCAATGAAGATACAGGCCCAGAGAGCAGGTCTCAGACCAACTCAGAACTAGAAATCAGGAATTCCCAGCTCTGCCCATATTCTTCCAGGACACTGCAGCAACTAAGGATGTCAGACCCCACAACAAAGATCCCCAAACTCCTCTGCTAATAATCCCCATATGGAGGGTCATAACCTTGCCCTCATTAAGGTCTTTGGGACTGTGGCTACAAGGCTGCAATTCAAATGCTTTAAGCTGGTTCTGCTGCCAAAAGAAGCACACCTGATCTGCAGACACCCCAAGCACACTTCCTGGGGGGCACAGGCCAGACAGCAAAGCAGGTTTGCCACATGTTGAACAAATGCCTGTGTTAGCCGCAGGAGAAAACAAAAGAAGGTGGGAAAGAGCAGGAAGAGGGGAAGCATTTCTGTTGGGAGTAGTGCTGAATGAAAATACTTAACAAAACTACAATCAGAGCCTGGGAATTACTACTCTCAAACAACACAAAAGAAGTAAGGACTATAATGCTTACCAAAAGGATACATGGTATTAATTAAGTTCTGTCTTTTAAAGCACATTTTAGGCAGAAAAGTAATAAGGGGAGGGACTGGAGGGAATTCTTGGAGCTACTGACTTTGGTATTTCAGTACTGGTGACTGTTCAGGGCAGGCCTGCAGCTCACCAGGAGAGCAGCCCATGCTCCAGGCACACAGAGCAGTGGGGTTTGTCGAGTGGTGTGCACAGTGGATGCAGCATTAAGAATAAAGTCCAGAGCAGGTGTACCGTGTTCTGGGGAACAGGACAGATGGATCTGAACCTTTAGCACTTCCATGTCTTTTGCTCCTGTCATTGATCATCAATGGGTAACTCCCAGGGAATCCTCTTGCCAGTGTAACCCAGCCAGAACTGTTAATTTCACCCTTGTTTGCCCATCCTTGCCTTTCATAAACTTTTGCATTTGCGTAACCTGGTGCTGGTACTTCCTTCTGTAATTTGTCTTGTAATTTGTTCAAACAAGCACTGCTGCAAAAGGAACGAGATCCACAGATCCACGTTGCTCTCTCCACTAAGCCTACTTGCTCTGGCCTCTGCTGCCTTCCCTGGGCCAGCACAGCTATCTGAATGGTGACGCAGCAGACCTGATCCAAGTTCAAGTTCAGGATATCCCAAGCAGGAAAAAAAGAGCAAGTTTTCACAAAGATTGGTTCCCCATACTTGGAACCATGATCTCCCATAAACACCCAAGCCATTACATATATGGTACAGAACCACATCATTTTAATCTCTGCACCTTCCATAGTGCTCAGGGAACTCTGGTGTTATTTGGGCCACAGCACATAAAACACAGGAGCTCTGTGTGGATGATAAAAGAGAGCAAATAAGGAGTGTGTGTTCTGGGAATGCAGTATGAAAATGCTTTTGTTTTGAAATAGGATGTCCCATGCAGAGGAAGTGACTGCTGCTGAGGGCTAATACTGGCCTTTGCTCTCATAATTTCATTAGAAATCTAAACCTACCCATCCTGCAACACTCTTCCTTTTGAAAACGTAACTGAGTGGGAGAGACACTATCAAACCAAATCATTTTGGTTCAACTTAGAGGTGCATACTATCCAGTGCTTGCAATCCTCAGTGCCACTAAAACACCACACAATCTTCAGTATCACCTCAAACACAGGGGCTGTCCAGTTACAAAATGTACTGGACAGCTGTGAAGGCTGGCACAGCATGGCCTGTCCTGAGCCCTGCAGCGAGGCACCAAGAGCCAGGTGACAAGGCCCGTGTCCCAGCCATTTGCTGCCCACTTTATCAGCAAGCAACCCAAGGCATTCTTGGCACACTAAATATATTTCTGGGAAGGAAACAGGCTTCAGTTCATTATCAGTAATGGTCTATGAAAGCAAGGAAAACATTTCTGTAAAACCAGTGATCACAGCACCCTTTGGTTTAGGTTTAGGCAACTCCTGGGGAACGGAGGAGTTTAAAGATGTATGTGTGTTAATGGTGGCTACTAAACACATTTTGCACTCCTCTGCTGAATGTCATGTATTTGCTAAGAAAGGAGCATTGGCAATGCATAGAACTTGCAGCTCTGCCCTTCCTGAGCAACGGCCCTTGTAATGACATTCCTTCAGAGCCCACCTTCAACTGAGACCACCTCACCGTGCTGGAACCTACCCCATCTATCCGGTGCCATGGCTATGCAGAGTGCTCGAAGCCCTTGCATAAGCCTGCCCATATCTCATATAAATATTATATAACAGCAATCCTGGGAAGAGTTACTATGGAGATTGGAAAGCTTCCCTTAAGGCAGTGACAAAAAGCTGCAGTTTTATTCCAGATATGAAAGCAGTAACTAGAACACATATCCTGGTAAGACAGAGCACAAACCAAAAAGCTTTCCCAAGGCTTTTGGTAATGAGACAAAAAGCAGCAAAGCTACAGTTGGTAGTTCAGCTGTTGGCATTTTTGGCCTTGCTGTATTAATGGCAAGCAGGTACACATCCACGCAGGTTCGTCAATGCAGTTAGTCAACACGTAACAAAGAGTTGGCCCCATCGACTGCTGTGCCAACAGGATGCAGCTGATCCATACTGTCTGCAGCACAAACGTTCACTGCCTGAAAAGTCAACTCCTTTCTCCTACATAATTCACATGCCGGTATTAGCTACCTGATCTCAAACGTACCAGTGAAGCACATGGATATGTTCTGGTCTGTGGGCTGCATGAAGCCTCTGCACAGATCAATAGCCTTTAACTAGCAGATCTCCAGGTACATGTTTAATGATGCAGTGCTATATTCCAAGGCAGAATAATCCTCACCCTCCATCTCTCGCTGGAAATCAAGCCTCTTAACAATAACACCATGCTTCTGTTCACATTCATGACTGCTTGCTAAGACACTAATTTTCTAAATTAAGTACTACTGGCATATCTAATAGATGTGCTATGGATAAAGGCATCTATGCTCTCCCCTGTAAAGCAGAGAGCTTCAAAACATATCTGTTCAAAAGCACAGTCAATAGTCATAGTACTAAACAAAGCAAAAAAAGCCCCAAGCCTCAAAGTGTTAACCTTTCCCTTCACTTTCTGTTTCAGATTAAGATCTAACATAAGATCTATTCCTCCAACACTTGTGCCTTCACAGAAATTATTCAGTGCCATGTTTACAAATCAGTCTCTCTCCCAACTGCCAATCTCTCGGCCTTCTGCAATCTGACTTCACTGCCTGCCTGGATCCACACAGATGACCTGGTACTCGCAGTGCTCTCTGGTACCACCTCTATTTTCAGCAAGGATGACATAACTACCAACCCCGTCTCACAACTGTTACTTTCGGATGTATTTCACATACTTGCAGTGCCCTCCTGAAACGTTATTTTAGAAATAACCTTTACTGAGCTTCAAGGGAAGAACACAACCATAAGCCTCAAGACTGAAAGGAAAAAAATTCTGAAAATGTTCCCTGAGAAATGAGCGAACATATCAGTTGCAGCAAAGACAGTCAGAATGAAATTATGTGCCAAGGGCACATAAAGGCATACATCACTCACCTTTTATTAAAGCCTGGCAGGGCAGAGCTTTTTTCAATAGACCCTTATCGTATAACCACTAGAGCTTAATTATAAATACCATTATCCTGGGCTGCAGGGAAGGTCACCCACACGCTCAGGGGAGTTACTCTCTTGATGCTTTAACTGACAAAAAATGATTTACAAGGAACTCTCTCTTGTGCCACAGTCAGCAGAAAGCAGGCAGCTGTTCAGGACATCTGCTGAGTGGGGACATTGCTGCACTACAGGTTCCCAAGTCCCACACGGAAAGAGAAAAGTTTCCCATCCCTTACTCCTCCCACACTTCCACAAGCTCTAACGTTTAACTGCAAACTTGGCTTTGGGCGAATACTGGCAAAAGCACCACCACACACAAGGAAAGCGTATGCGTTTCGCAGTCCCACCGGGGTCCCCGTGCACGCTATGGGGCATCAGACGGGACGGACCGATGCGGCTGGCCTCCCGCCCGGGGCCGGCTGTGCCCCCCGACAGACCCCCCGAAACTGGGCTCCGACTCACTGTTATACTGGACTCCCTTGGCAAACCTCCTCTGCAGAGCCTGGTTCATGGACTGCAGCCCCGCGGGGATATTCTTGTCTCTGACCGGAGTCTGGTCCGAGCCCACCAGCTTCTTCAGGGCCGAGAACATCTTTCTGGTCCCACACCTGCACCACCACCTCCAGGAAAAGGGCTGCTGCTCCGGGGCTCAGGGGCAGGGCGGCCCTGGGGGGGGCATAGGGGGAGGGCACGGCTCGAGGGGGACGCGCGGGTAAATCAGGGCTGGGGCAGGGCCGGTCTGGCCATGAGGGGCCTCCCGGGCTCGGCGGGGCGGAGGGAGGTGTGCGGGCTC
>NW_010972619.1:503446-511698 GCF_000737465.1 Haliaeetus leucocephalus
GGCCGGCGGCGGGGCCCGCATGTGTCCTGGGCCCGCCGGGCCGGGGCAGGCCGTGGGCGCGACCCCCAGGACTCCCTGTGACCCCTCCCCAAGGCCAACTGCAACCTAACCCTTCCAAGACTCCCGCAGTCCCCTCGTGTGACCCCACTAACTCCTGTCATCCCCTCCTGGGACCCCCATAGACCCCCCAAGACCCTCGCAATCCCCTCCTGTGAGCTTCATAGGCCCCCCGACACCCATAAACACTGTAACCCCCTCCTGGGACCTCTGTAGCTGCCCCGTGACCCCCATAACCCCTATAATTCCTGTCCTGGGGTCACCCCAGCATCCCTGCTACCCTCGCCCCCGGACACTTATAATCCCCTCCTGGGACCTCCTCTGTAGTCCCCTGTGGTCCCCATAACCCCTGTAATCCCCTCCTGTGACGCTCATAAGCCCACCAGCTTCCTGTGACCCCTCAGGGTCTCCTCTGACAGCCTGCGATCCCTTGCTGTACACCCCATGTAACCCTGCCATGATCGCCATCCCTCCCCATGATCCCTATCCTGGCCCACGACTGGGCCTCCTTCAGTCCCACCCCGACCACGATGCAGCAGCAATTATTCACTTTTAGGGAGGAGCAAGCACCCTTTCCACCCCTTGCTGACCCCTTCCCGGCTGCCCATCATCATCCCCTGGGAAATGGGGGGCCAAACCCCACCCAGCAGGATGCCCTGAGCCCCTCAGTGCCCCTGTTGGCCACCCCAGCACCGCATGGGCGGAGGGCAGCAGGCTGAGGAAGGGGCAGAGACTCAGTGGGGAGCACCCAGCAGCCCCACAAAGGGGGGAACACCCCACCAGCGAGGACCCCACAGCATCCCCTGCTCCTCCTGGACCCCCCACCCTGCTTCCCACCAGCTCGAGGATGGACACTGGGCTCGTTGGTCGCATTAGAGACATTTACTGCTGGAGGCATCTCCTGTGCTGCTGGCAGCTGCCAGCACACTCCTGCGGGACCCTGGTGCTGGGTGCCGGCAGCTTGTCCTCCACTCACATCAGTTTGACAGATGCAGAAACTCCTCATCCTCTGCAAGTGGAGAGACACACAAGGTGACGGACAGACCCGCAGACCCCCTCCTTGCCCCGCAGAGAGGCAGCAATGGTTGCTACTTCTCACTTTGTCCTTGCCATCAGTGATGCGGGAAGTGGTCTAGACCCTCCGTGCACCCCCATACTGTCCTGGGTTGTCACTTGGTGTCCCAGCACCCGCTACAGTGGCATTAATGGACTTCATATTGGTGACAAGGATAATAAAAGATGGGCTCTTCCCTAAGACATGTTACTCTGGCCCCATCTCCCATCCGTGGGGGCATGGTAAGCCCCCAGCTCCAGTCCTGCTGGGACCAGGCTCACCCAGGGCTGGCTGTGGTTGAAGACCCCTTACCTTGCCCCTCTCTGTGGGAAGATTTCCCCTGTAATGCTCCTGAAAACCTGCTTGTCCATTCACCCAATGGCTGAGCAGTGCCTCTTGTGTCTCCCAAGGAGGTTCAATACGGAAACCCCTGCGCTGACTAGAGCTGTAGTGTCTGGCATGTGTCACACAGAGGGTACACCCCTGGCGGGGAGCCTGGTTTCATCCTTACTTGGTCTCAGGGTCCCTACACCCCCTGAAAATCTTTCAGTCACTCTTCTCTCACTGGCATACCCTGCCCAGGGGCTGTCACCTCCGCTGCTCCCCACTGCACCCCAGCCTGCTCGGGGACTTTCTCCCTTTTATCAAGACCATTTTGAGAGTTCAGCTGTGGCCTCAGTATGTCTGCAGCCGATACAGTCCCCCTGTGTGATACTGTCTGTAGATTAATGACAATATTCCTCAGTCCATCAGAGTCCCTGACCCAGGACAGACCCATCCCGGGCACAGCATAAAACCATCCCAGACCCATCCCAGACTCATCCTGGACCTATGACAAACCCATCCCAGGCTTATCCCAGACCCAGGACAGACCCATCCTAGACCCATCCAGACCCAGGACAGCCCTGTCCCCATGCCAGGCAGACCCAGCACACCCAGACCCAGCCCAGAGCAGGACAGGAGATGATGCAGGCTGCTGCCCTGGCTCCCCCAGCACAGCACAGTGTGGTGCAGGCAGGGTGTGGGCAGGGTGGGGGTACCTGCCAGCGGAGGAGCCCCACAGTACTCCTTGCACTCCTTCTCTGAGTAGAACTGGTTCCCGTTGCCCTTGCAGCCTCCGTAGCTGAATGTGATGCACTTGCCCTGAGCTGCGTCAAAGGCCCAGCGTGTCACCGGCTTCTGGCAGGGACCCTGGACGACAGGCAGCCTGCAGGCAGCTGTGGGGACAGGGGGCTGCTCTGAGGGCAGGGGTTTCAGAGCCCCCACACCTCCCACATGGATGGTGGGCATGTGGGGTTTGAGGCCACTCTTGGATCCTCTCTGATGCCTCAGCAAATGTGCCTCCCGTGCCCTCGCCCCGCTGGAATGTCTCCTGGTTGCCCTGCTCACCCTCTGTCCGGCAGGCCTGCAGGCACTCCTTCTCCGAGTAGAAGTTGTTGCCATTGCCCAGACAGCCGCCGTAGAGGAAGGTTTCACAGGCCATGGAGGAAGAGTTGTAGAAGAAGCGGGAGACCATCCCACTGCAGGGCCCAGAGTCCTGGCTCAGCCGGCACGAGTCTGCAGACAAGTGTCGCATGGGCTGTCACAGGCAAACGGGGATGCAGGGCAGGGGGACGCCCGATGCAGCTCCCCTCCCCTGGGACATACCTTCCTTATTGCCAATGTAAGGGGGCAGGGGTCCCGTGGCTGAGCCCTCCTCGGGGGGCAGGACTGCTCTCCGTGCCCTCTGCACGGGGAAGGAAGCACAGACCTGCGGTCAGCCCCTGCCTGCGGGATCTGCTGCCCACCCCATTGCCCCTGGGCCCCTGCTGCCCCCAGGATGGGCTATGTCGGGGGCAGCTCTGCTGGGTGCTGCAGCCCGTGCAGGCTCCAGCGCTCCTCGGTGCTCCCAGCACATCTCCAGTCATTGATCTGCGGTCAACGGGCTGTGATCCCTCCACACCTCATGGTCTTCTCAGCCCTGTGCTCATCCTGGTGGGGGCCAGGATCATATGTTGTGGATAAAGATACCCACAGTGTCCCAGTCATGCCCTGTGCTGGGGACATGTCCCTGCTTTCGCTGATGCAGGGTGGTGTGTTACCTGCTCTCAAGTCAACAGGGTTGTTTCTCCTATGAAAGTCCCATCCCCTCTTGAAAAATCTTTCTGAACTCAAGCGTGTGAGATTGGGAGGTGCTGAGTGATGGTAGCCAAAGGACCAGTGGGGTGCTGAGCTGCCTTCCCATCCCTGGAGAGGGGGTCTACAGCCTGGCTGGGACACCCACAGGTAGGCAAGGAACAAGGAGACACCAGGCTCGGCATGCAGGAGCTTTCACCCCACGAAAAAATCAGACTAGGAAAGAGCCATTGCCTTCTGCTTGGAAATGAGCCCTAGTTCCCACCTGACCCCCAGGACCTCACCCTGCAGCCTGCACCTGCCTGTCCCCCTGTCCTCGCAGGCAAAGCCTGTCAGTGGAGATGAAAGAGCATCTCCCAATGTGTCCTGCCCATGGAGCCTGGTCCCCAGACACAGGGTCTCCAGTGGGTTTGGCTTGGAGGAAATGTCCCCAGCCTCGATCCATCTCAGGAAGTCCCAGCTGGACGACTTACCTGGGGGGCAGTTGCAGTCTCCTGAGGAACACATTCACCTGGCCCAGATGACAGGAAAGAAGATCAGCAGCATGAGAGGGGAGGCATTCTGACAAACTCATCTCACTGTGGTCCTGTACCATGCACACACAGGACGCCAAGGAAGGGGACGCCCTCCCAGTTTCACCCCAACTTTCTTCCCCTCTTGCTTCTTTCCACCTCCCACTCACAGGAGCATCACCATAAAATCCCCACACCCACCTGCATCATGCTAGCACCTTCTGAACCCCAGGCTGAGCAAGGAACTCCTCAGGTCTTGGGAGTACCCAGCCATGGGGAGCAGTCATGAGTGTCCCTGGTAGTCCTGTGCCCACGTCCCAGCACAGCATTGTGGGTGCATTGACCTGACAGCCCAGCAAGGACCCCACCGACTGGAAGCTCATGGAAGCCTGACTGATATGTGGCCATATCTCCTTCCCATCCCATCCTACCAAAGCCCTTGTCTCTCCTCTTTCCATCCTGACCGTCCCCCCATCTCCCCAGCCTCACACACCAAGAAGGAGCAGCCCCAGTGCACCAGCATGTTGGGGGAATAGGCAGCAGGAGAGGCACGTGGTGGGTGGGTTACCTCTGTTGGCCAGGATGAAGATGGAGTCTGCAGGGATGCCCATCTCCAGAGCCAGCTGCTGGAAAGCGTCAATGAGGTCCTTCCGCAGCTCTGGATTCCTCCCTGGGCAAGGGAACAGGCTGTGAGTGGGATTGGCATGGGAGGGGGTCTGCATGCAGCCCCTCAACCACCCATCAACCCGCAGAGCTAAAGCAGCTGCAGGAAGGCCCAGTATCAGCCTCCTGGTCCTTCCCAGCCTCTCCTCCATTATTCTTGACCAACCTTGACCAAGGGTTTGGACAAAGTGGTTTAATGTTTCTCAGTCATGAAAGACAGCATCTCCTGCCACTTCAGGGCCTCGGTTTCTTTCAAGCAGATATTGCCACCTCCATCCCAAACAACAGGCTAGTTTGGACATTCATTGTGTTATGTGGCTCTAAGCTGAGCCATAAGACTCAACCTCTGCTGTGCTGAAGATGAGCTGGTCCAACGCACCACTTCCAAAGCCATCGTCAGTTCCCTCAAGGCCAAGGGACCTGAGGAACCCTTGGGTGGTGTTTCTGAGCTGCACTGAGAGCACCCAGAGCCTGCTTGCCCACATGTGCCATAGCCAGACATACCATACAGCTTCAGGGTAGTGCTTGGGCCAAAACTACTTTCTTTCTTCATCAGAATGACAGCATATTCTTCATAGTTGGTGCGGAGCACGTACGACCGGATAGACACATCCCATTCTGGGTGAGACAGAGACACAAGGGACATCATTCCTGCCCCTCAGGGAGAAATGGGCAGTGTAAGACAGCCCCAGAGCTGAGGCCTGAAGTCAGGCAGCTAATTCAAGAAAATAGCTGATTTTGGGGAAGCAGACTCTGATACAACCCTGACTCCCTTTAGGCTCACCAATGTCTTCTTAGCTGAGGGGATTGGAAACCAAGAGTTGCGGACAACTGAGATACCACCAACACTCCTGAACCATGGCTGGTGGGAGCCTGCCCCAGCCTGGGACCTTGGGGACAGGAGGGATCTGCTGGAACATCTCATAGTCCCATGCCTAAGCAGGGACAGTGCTGAAACAGCTTCGTTCCCTCAACTTCACTCGATACTTTGGCTGGAAATGACACAAACTGTGGTGTGGCTTCTGAGCCCTGCTCTCGTGAACCCCTTCCCCAGCTGCCAGCTGTGCCCAGCGCTGGTTCCCATCGCCCAGCCATGCTGCAGCTCTTGGGGCTGAGCAGGTCGGCAGCAAGCCCAACTTACTGGGGTTATAGAAGGTGTATTTGCCGGGGATGCTGGTTTTCTGGTACTCTCCCGAGACGTGCGTGCAGTCACCTTGCCTGGAGGGAGGAGGAAAACAATCAGCTGCTAGAAGTGATTGTTTTTCCTGGTTATTGCATGAAAATCATGTCTGGGCCACCGAGGCCATGGCATGGGAAGCTAGAAATCCTCCTGCCCAAGGCATTGGGTATCTGAGCCCAATCCAGCCCCTCCTCAGGGCTCTGATGCCAGCCAGAGCAAGCAACCCCCGTGTCTTGTCCCAGCCCCTGAGAGACAGAGCACCCCTGGGTGGCATGGCTTTGGAGGAGGCTCGAGCACCCACGGCAGTGCCCCATACCGCAGTCTGGTGCTGGCAGTGCTGATCTGGTCGGCGCTGGGGCCAGGGCCCAGCACCAGCGTGCCCATGCTGAATTTCTCCTTGTAGTTCTTCATCCATTTGCAGGTTGTGCCGATGGCGATGTCATACCACTTCCCATACATCTGCGGGGAGAAAAAAGGAACGTCTCCACCATGAGCCCTCTCCACTGAGGTGGGACATCTCCTGGTTTTCTGCAGAGCTGAAATATTCATGTCCCAGAGAGCAACTGGGGGGCGCAGGGTGCCAAGGCCAGAGCTGCTGCGGAATTTGGGAAGGAGATCAGCACCGAGCAGGATTTTCCTGGGTCCCCTAACCACCAGGCAGGGCTGGAGGCATCAGGCTGGCATCCCCCTGCGTCTCCCAGGGGAGCCCAGATCCAGGGACACGTGTGGGGCTGTGCAGAGCCTGGTGGGGGACAGGGCTGCCTGCGGGAGATCTCTCAGGCAGCCCGCATCCTGCATGAATCCTGTGCGCTGGGTCTGCCTGCGGGCCCTGCCCATACCTCTTAGGCTGGGCAGATCAACAGATGTCGCACAGGATTCATGTGTCCCAGCCGCTCAGGCTCCAGCTGCCCTGCCTGGACCTTTTCCAGGGTGAGGCTATCCCAAAGGCTGGTGCTGGCAGGCTGGCACCCCCTGACCAGCACCCAGGGAGGGCCACACTGCCAACACCTGTCCTACACAGCCTGGCTTAGGCATAGATAATATCACCCTTCCTTCTGGAGGAAAATGAAATAAAGCTTTCCCCCATCCCTTCTGCCCCCAGAATTAAGGGACCGCAAGCTGCCGTTACCTGCTCAGCCTCAAAATTCTCCTGCACTTGGATATCCTCATCCTGGTCCTTGATGGGGGTTCCACTGGCCACAGTGAAGAGGAAGAGGGAAAGGAGACCCCACAACATCATGGCTGGTGGCTTCGGAGTGCCGCTGAACTCCAGCATGCTGGTGGGATCCCGGACTCTGCACTGTCCCCACTGCGCAGCAGTGTGACCTTCAGACCGCAGCCAGCGGGGCTGGCCAGCCTGGCTGGGGGGGGGCCTGCCAGGGGGGGCATGGGGCAGCTGGTGGCCCTGCACGGCCCAAGCCATGTGGCCCTGGGGCTCACTGCTGCCCTCAGCAGAGGTGGGGATTTGCAGAGAGCTGGTGTGGGGTGCAGGAGGGGAGGTGAGCATCCTCCCGCCGTGCCAGGCTGAGCTCCTCACCCTCACCTGTTTCTACACCACCACTTGGTCCAGACACAGGGCCAGGACCTGTCCGTCTCCTTTATTCTACCTTGGGGTTCATATTCCTGCCCTGGCATCCTGCAGAGAGCCCTGACAGTGCCCCCAGCCCTGGCAGACCAGTCTGACCCTGCAGAGAGGAGAGGACTGAGGGGTCCCCTGCACTCACCCCAGGCTGCCTAATCCTGAGTAGTGTCTGTAGGCAGCAGAGCCCGCGCTACCTGCTCCCCTTCTGGACTCCCTTCCCTGGGGGTCCTAAGCCGGTGGCCAATGCCCAGGAGATGGCTGGGTGTGACCCACCCCACAGCCAAGGGTCCCTGGTCCCGGCAGACGCAGTAGGCGTGGGTCACGCCATCCCTCCCCACCACTGTTTGCCTTCGCAGGATGATTAACTGAAACTAAACAGCCCAAGGGAAACAGCAAACAGAGCAAAGGGCAGGAGCCCCTCTCTGGGTCGGCCCGCGGCCCAATATTTACAGACAAGCGCCAGAGCCGGAGACACGCTTGCAGGAGCCAGCCGGACTTTCACCCCTTGTCTCCACCGCGGGTCACCAACGGGCCCTTTGCGCAGGACTGGTGGATGCGCTGCCTGGCCACTGTGGGCTGCTGGGGGGCAGCGGTCCGGGCAGGGGCAGCCTGAGCATCTCATCACACACATGTCTTTGTGCCACACCTGGAGTGTCCTCGGGAGCATGGGGGAAACGTGGATGTGGCGCAGAGACCCCTTTAATAAGCCCACCCACCTCATTAACCCGCCCTGTGCTTCTCTCCCTCCGGAGGAGCCCACCTCGGTCCAGAAGCAGCCCTGGGCTCCAGCCCCGCCGAGCTGGGGCTGCGGGAAGCCGGGGCTGGCCTGGGGGACCCTCCCGGCGCAGGGGACCGGCTGCCCCCGGCCCCTCAAGCGCTAGGTGGCAGCCGGCGGTAAGGAATGACAGCCCGGACCCGCTCCCGGTCCCGCTCCCGTGCCCCGCCTGGCTGCAGCCCCCGGCGGGCGGGGGGACCCCGCTGTGCCGCCCGGGGCGGCCCTTCCTTCGGCGGCGGGGCCGGGGCAGGTCCGCGGGCAGCGTGGGCAGCAAGGGCTGGCAGGGACGGGGAGGGGGGGCTGGCAGGGAATGG
>NW_010972619.1:511708-512519 GCF_000737465.1 Haliaeetus leucocephalus
GGGCAGTGGGGACTGGCAGCAATGGGCAGCGGGGCTGGCAGCGACAGGCAGTGGGGACTGGCCCTAGAGGCTCTGCAAAGCAAGAATCGCTGTTGACTGTTCACGGTGGGGCCGGAGCCCTGTGCTGTCCTGGGGCAGTTGGCAGGCAGTGAGGCAGGACTGGCTGCCCGTGCACTGCCCATTCAGGGAACAGGCCTTCTCATTGCACCCGTGCACGGAAATGCCCCGTGGGGGCAAATGTGCCCAAACAGCGCTAGACCCGTGTGTGAACAACACAGGATGTGCTCCTAAATATCCTCTTTGGGGACCAGTCTGCTTTACTGGGACCACATGTGCCCCATGCTGGAACCTGGCAGGGAAGGGAGGAGGATGTGTGACCCTGGCATCGGTTGTCCTTCCGCGGCTGCTACTCAGCTCCTCTCCTCCGGCTGCTGATGCTAAGAGGGAGCAGAGGGAGCTGTTCCCTTCCAAAGGACAACAGCTGGGGAACCTGCAGGCCTGGGGCGCATCCAGCCCGGTCCTCTCCTCTTCTGTACATGTGAACACAGCGTGTGGCTGTGACCATGGGCACCATCCTCACTGGGAAAGCTGGGGAGCAGCTGTACTGGCTGCAAAACTCAGCTCCTGCACATTGCCTGTGCTGAGAGAGGCCAAGGAAGTGGTGCAGTCCGCCATCTCCTTGTTCACTTCTGAAAACACACTCACTGTCCCCATCCCCGAGGCTGCGGCTGCATTCGTGCCTGGATCACTGAACGGCTGCTGTCACAGGGATGTGGATGAAGAACACCCCCCCCCCCCCCGCTGCCCCGCG
>NW_010972619.1:512529-531267 GCF_000737465.1 Haliaeetus leucocephalus
GTAAGTGCCACCCCCCCCCCCCGTGCTGCCGGAGCACAGGGCCGTGATGGAGCCTTTGCAGGGCACGGCTCTCCAGGGAGGGGGGCTGCTGGGATGCTGGGGTCTGGGGCCCTGGTCTCTGGGGTCCCATGCACAGCAGCCCCAGAAAGCAGCAGCTGGGACAGGCGGCTCCGGGTGCTCAAGGACCGACGTTCTTGTGGATTGATCTGGCAGGGAGATGGGGCAGCAGTGGAGCTGCAGGGCATGAGCAGCTGCCAATTCGCAGGAAGTTTAGAAAATGCTTTGGTTTCAGACCAGTTTGGACAGAAACCAAATGTAGGGAGAAACCACCAGAAAATTTCTGCAGACCAAATTCCCCCAGCCCCACCAATGCTGAGAGGCCCCAGCCCCCAGCAGCCCCCACGGGGCCAGGCAGTGCTGTGGGGGCACAGTGGGGTTGGCCCAGGGGCAGGAGGCATGGCAGAACCTGCGGGAATACCAGGCACTGCGAGCAGCTCCCCAAGGCCCCATGCCCTGACATGGTGGCTGGTGGCACATCAGGAAGACCCCTGCAGAGGTAAGGGCCACCAGGACTCAGTGTCCAGCAGTAGAAAAAGGAGATGCTATTTATTTACATGGGCCTGGCTCCCCTCCTCTCCCACTCCCCACCAGCTTTATTATGGGTTAGAGGAGACATTCCTGGCTAGTCCTTTCAGTGTCCCTTTATGAATCTGTTGTCTACAAGCTCGTCCAGTCCCTTTCTGAACCTGCTAATGTTGCCTGGCTCCTTTTCCCGCACGGCAGCAAGCTCTAGAGGTTCAAACCCTGCTATGTAGAGAAGTTTCATATTTTCTGTTTTAAACTCGTCACCTGCTAGCACTCCTTACTGCAAGGATTGCAGGAGTCCTACAGTTTCACGCTCATCTTGTCCACCACCTTAATGATTCTGCAATCCTCAGTAATATCCTCCCTTGACCTTCCCCCTTTCCAGACAGGGGAGTCTCATCCTTTCCAGTCCTCTCTCATATGACAGGTGCTTCTTCTCCTCCACTATTACAGAGCAGGTCTAGAGAAAGTCAACTCCTCTATCTCCTTCTTGAGCTGTAAAAAAACAGAGTTCAAGCACACAGCACCCCAGATGAGGGATCACCAAGATTTTCTAGTTCCTACAGAACACTTTCCATCTTGTTCCCAACACCCTTCTTGATCACACAACATTTTGATGACTTTTTTTGGCTGCTGCTGCCCATTAACAGTTCTCTCAAATCACTAGGTCAGTGATGGCTCCCAGCTCTCCTCCTGAGCTTAACCACCTGTCCCAATCTCCATGCCAATGCCCCACTCTGATCACTTCTCCCTTGAAGCATCACCTTCATTTCTCTACACCAAAGCTCACCTGCTACCTCTTTGACCCTTGGGTTTGGGAGGTCCTTCTGAAACTCCTTGCCATCAACACAGCCTTTGGCCATCCAGAAGAGCTCAGTGTCGTCTGTGAACTTGAAGATTTCCCTTTTCACTCTCTTCTCCTGGGGATGGATGAAGATATCAAATACAAAACCGGTCCCAGGGCTGGTTCCTGGGGGACCCCACTGCTGACTGTCCTCCATCCTGAAGAGCCCTACATGTTGCTTCTGATCCTTCAACCATCTTTCCGTTCATGGAAGAGCCTTCCTTCTGCTCCCACAGCAAGTTTGTTTCTTTAATAAATTTTGGGCTGGTGCCTCATCGGAAGCTTTCTGACAATCCAGACAGGATCCTCTGGATCCTCTGTATTTGAGACAGGGTCCTTTCTTGCAAGACCCCTGCCAGCTTCTCCCCAGCTCTGGGTTCAGCCACATGCTTCAGCAATCCCACCCTTCTGTACAGGCTCTGCTGTCTCACTGGTGGTACAGCAATGAGAATCTCCAATTTTTAGGAGACAACAACTGCTGGCCAGTTGTAAGGAGAGGTACCATGCTGCAGCCAGCACCTCTGCGGTTTCACATATAAGTTCTTCCCATACATGAGCAAACACCATCTGTCCTGGGGACACGCTGATGGTGTCCCATCAGTCTGGGGCTTCCTCTAGATTTGCTTCAAATTGGTCCGGCTCCTCTAAGCAGCACATGTGCCAGGCCTGGGGATCTCCCCACCACCACTGGCCAACAAGGGAAAACACTGAGCTTCTTTGTGGGGCCTCATCATCCTGAAGGTCCCATTAGACCCTGGGCATCCCCTCAGCCACTAGTCTGCTTTCTGCCTTTGATGGTTTAAGGGCATGCTCTTCAACCAGCTATAGCATCTTTTTCAGGGTGCTCTGCTTATCCATTTTTAGCTTTTTAGTCTCCTGTTTCTAGTAGACATGTCACTTTTTGTGGACTTCCCTGTTGTCTCCTAGACAAGCTTTCTGTTTCTGAAACATCAGCATTTTCCATAGTACCTCCGCTTAACTCTCCCATCAAACCAGGAATGGAGTTGTTGAACCACCTGATTTTCTTTTTGAATTGTGGCACATGTTTTGCACAGGCTTCTCTCATCCTATTTAACACCCTTCAGGTTATGTTTAGGACCTTAGGTTTGGGGTATTTTTTGATAGTATGTCCCATTTCTACATAGTTCCCTTTCCTGAACTTATCATGGGATATACCTGGTGCTCTCTGTCCAACTGCACTGTTAAACCTAGTAGTGCTGTGGTATTTAGTATGGGGCAGTTCCCCCAGTACCTCTTCAACCTGGTCCCAAGCACTCAAGATCCAGCCCAGAACAGCATCTTTACTTGTGGGTTATAGATCTCACCATTCCAAGAGGCTTCATTTACTGCACCCCCAAATCGTATCTCTACATCTCATCTAGATGAAGCTGGTCTGTACATGAGGGGAGTGATCTCCCACCTCCACCATCTGAGCTTGCACATTTTCTAGTCTCAATATTTCCACATGACTTACTGTTCTCATTGTGTGCAATCTGAATTTTACATTTAATAATAATTAGAACCTGGGATTTTCACCTGCAAAGATTTCTTCACACACTTTTTTCTACACTGTTTCACTCTGTACCATCCATCTCCTAAACACACCCCTCCTCTGTCATTCCTACGAAGCTGGTAGCTGGGCCATCACTGCACCTCAGTGGTTACCATCCTTCCCCCAGGTCTCTGTCCTGGTGCACGATGCCATCGTGTGCTGCCAAGCTTTCCATTTCTCCTTGTGCTCTTGGTACTGGTGTGAAAGCATTTCCAGTTCTGCCTTTCCTCCTGGGCCAGCCACCTGGCAGCGTCAGGGCTCAGCACCCCTCACGTCTGCTTCATGTCCTTCTCAAAATGCTCTGAACACCCAGGGCCCCGTTTATCTCCCAAACATCTTTTTGTCCCCTAGCTGTGGTTACGCTCCTGTCTGAGTCTGCCCAGGCTGTGGCCTGGGGAAGGTCTCTGTTTCCATTTGATCAGAGCTGGTCAAGTAATGGTTTTAAAATAGCTGCAGTTATGGCTTTAAAATAACAGCTGTCAGGAAGGGAGCTGAGGCTGCAGGCACATGGGCTGGGTTTCAGGGAGGTGATGTGTCCCACAGCCCCTCTGCCCAGGAACAGCATGGGATGCTTGTGCTCTGCAGCGTGTTTCTTTTCTGTGCTCCGCAATCCTGCTTCTCCTCCTTCTTCACCTTCTCCTCCTCCTCCCTGCCCATTGGGTGCTTCTTAGCTTGGGGGCTCTGCTCCTACCCTGACGTTTTTGTCTTCCCTCATCCCAGCTGTGGCAGAGGGGTGTCTCTGAGCCTCGTATTGAGGGTGAACACCCCACAGCACTTGTGGGACTGGTCAGGAGACCTGCTGGAGGCTTGGGCCATGCTCAGCAGGCATCTCCCCTGCTTCCGAGGCTGGCTGGTATGTCAGGTGCTGCCTGCATGTCCTCACACTGGGCTTGCCAGCCCCATGACAGCCAAGAGGGTAGGCAGGGACAGTGGTACAGGGTGGGTGAGGTGAGGACTTGCAAGAGGGCACGGGTATCACGGAAACCTCAGAGGATGCTGCCTTGTGTCCCATGAGTCACAGAGTGCTTGGGAGCGCATTGTGGGCTGAGGACAAGCTGCAGGATGAGAGCAGGCAGGATGACCAGCATGGCTAGCACATCTCTGATGCTCTTCAGAAAGAAAAGTTGACTGTTCAGCAAAGGGCAGAGCAAAGGGGGGCAAAGGCTGGACTGGGGAGGGAAGTGCAACCCAAATCTGGGTGCTGCAACAGGCACAGAAGGCCTCACAGAAAGTCTGGGGGAGGATAAGCAGAGATGTCCCTGAGGGACACAGGCTGGGACTGGCTCCATCTGTGGCCCAGGCACTTGTGTCCTGCTCCCAGAGTGTCCCCTGGCACCCACCACCCCTCAGAGCTGGGTGGCACCTGTGCACCTGCCAGTGCAGACCTGCTGGGCTGCTGATCGGTGGCACATGACCCATGGTGGCCTGTGTCTCAAGGCTGGTGCTCAGCCACATCTGGATACATGGGAGAGCAGGACAGGTGGATGGTAGAGCAAGAGGGCTCCTGGGATAGCCGGTTCCCCAGAGCCCTGAGCCTGCACACGTGCTCTCCAGGACATCCCTGGGGCTGGCTGCACAGGGGCAGAGGGACAGGAGCTCCACCTTGGGTAGAGCCATCCACCTGACTGGGGTGGCCCTTGGAGCAGGGTCTCAAGGTGGAGGTGGCATGGCCATGTGTCTGCCTGGGAGGTGTGTCGGCATCCTTGGGTCGCGGTGGCAATGTGCCACTGGGTGCCCCTGTGTGGCTGCATGTGCTTTGAGCTACCTGGCTGCTGTGTCTCCAGCCAGAAGCACCAGCCCAGTCATCTCTGTGCCCAGTGATGTGGGGACACTTGCCCATCTGCCCACACCTGTCTGTCCGCACAGGTCCTTCTGCTTCCTGGCCGCTGGCCCTGGGGCTGCCCCCTCCACCCCAAAACCACAGGGGATCCTTCCCATGTGTGCCTGGGGAGCGATGCCACCGCATCCCCATCCTGGCGCAGCGCCCCATCCCCGAGCCGCCCGCTGGTCTGGCTGCCCAGCCATACAGATGGCTCCTCCACTGTGCTGGGTCGCAGCCTCCACCCTCACGTGCGGCTGCTTTTTTTGTCCCTTCTCGCTGCGTGTCAGACTCACCCCGTCCCTCCCGCCCCTCCACTGCCTGCACCCCCCGGCGCAGCCCCCACTGGAGCCAGCCACACACACAAGTGAACTTTTCTGCGTTTTCCAGCAATTATAAAGAATAAAGCAACAGTTGTCTCCAGGCAGGGCATGGATCCTGGTGACCCTGATTTTCTGTGTGGCTGGGCAGGGTGAATGGGGCTATTGAGACCCTGATGACTGGCATCTCCACTCCAGGATTGTCTCCCCTTCCAAGTCCCCCTCCCCTTGCTCTCCTCCTCCCTACCCTCCTCCTCGCTTTTAATTTCCTTCCTGCAGAGAGCTGCTCATCCCCTTCCCATTGGCCAAAGGCCTGAAAGGGAATGGAGGAGACAAGGGAAGGATTAAAGACGCTCTGCTTAGGAGCAGGCAGCCTGAATACAAGATGCACCGGCTGGGAAAGAATGGGGGCTTAGTGGGGCACCAGATCAGACCCGCCTCCACCGCATTCAGCCCGACCTGCATTCCTGCATTGCTAAGCAGGGACCTTTCTCTCCGGCCAGCCCATCAGAGGGACTCCCCAGACCCCTGTCCCACCTGCTGCTGCAGGTAGACCTGACCAGGATGGTCCTACCATGCTGCAACCCCTCGGGGTGCAGCCCACGGTGGAGGACATCCGTGCTATGGTGCTTGCAGGTCCCTTGGGTCAGCCAGTCCAACCCTGGACAGTGTCCCCAGCCAGCCCCACAAGGATGAGGAGGCAGCTGGGGCACCCCTTGGACCAGCCTGGGAGCGATGGCAATTTGGGTCTCTGGGATGTTCACAGCCCTCGCCCCAGCAGAGCTATGGACCTCATCCTGCAGGGTAGGAGCTTAAGGCAGGCACCACTGCTCAGCGCTCAGAGGAAGGCTGGAGCCTGCAGCAGGGTTAGGCCTGTACTTGCATGCCTGGAGAAGGGCTGGGGCACTTTCAGCTACAGCCTTGGTGTCAGAGATGGTGATGCCCCACTGCTTGTCAACCACGTTCGCTCATACAAGACCCCCCCCAAAATCCATAGTGTTCACTGCCCTTCTCAGCACTTCCTGTAGCCATGCAGTTTGGAGTGCAGATGGGGCATGGTGGCTTGCATTCAGACCTTCCACTGATCCCATTTGCCCCATACCACCAGTGTGTACATGATGAAGGACTTGTCACACTCTGGTGTTTGGGCTGCTCTGAGGGCAGTTCTGGGGCAGGGTGGATTTTGCTGCTGGGGCTGGTCCTTGGGAGGGGCTGGAGCAGAGTGAGATGGTGGAGCATGGGCTCACGGTCACACTGGGAATGAGGGGCGCCCAAGGGCAATGGTGGGCAATGGCCACCTACCACTGACCAAACCCATGGGGACACACATCGGGAGTCACCCAGGAGTAGGACTGTGGTGTCGGCAGCACCTGGGTCTTTCCATGCCTCTTGCACCCTCCGCGCCAGGTTGACCGTATCTTGTCTTGGGTGAGGAGCAGGTAGAAGTGAGTCACCTGGTCAGGGCAGTGCTGGATTGGTGCCTGCTGTCCCTGCCCAAGGACTTCACCGCTTGCCAAGGCAAGGCCAGTCCACCGAAGCTGGAGCAGCACAGCCTCCTCTGTGTTATTAGCATGCTGGGTCAATCCTTAGTGTTTGCACACACGAGTTCTCCACGGTAGGGACAGAAACACCCCCCTTCTCTGTGAATTGGGAATCTGAGGCTGAGACTCCTGGCTGGAGCTGTTTTCCTTCACAGGACAGGGGGAGGTTGTTCTCAGAATCCTCTCTGGGTCCCTGCTGACATCCCCCACAGAGAGCTCTGTTTTCTGGGGAACACATCCCTGATGGAGCCCAGCAAGGCCCTGAAGTGAGCAAGATGTTTCCAGGCTGAGAAGCTGGTGGTCTGCAGTGGGGAGCAAGGACAGGGTGGGCCAGCAAAGTCCTACAGCCCTGAAGCATCAGCTGTGAAGGCACCCTAGGGATCCCATGCTGCTAGAAGCATCCCGGCGAGCCCAGGTTCCCATGCAGGGACACACCTCAGGGCACTACACACACAACTTTGGGGCCCTGCACTGCAGGGACAGGGCTCTGAGCTCCTGTGCCCCATGTCCCATGTAGTGGTTAATGTCATTTTAGGTTTCCTGAGGGTTGTTCCACCTCTCCCCATCTTCTGATCTAGATCTCTTGCTGGCCTGGTCCCTCATGCACCCCAAAGCTGTGCAGCACCTGCAATGGTCAGGATGGAGACCTGGTGACCACGTGAACATGGCTGCAGGAGCCCAGGATGGGATATGGCTGAGCACATGGAGGTGGCTTGTCAGGGCAGCCTCAATCACCTTCCAGAGTCTTGATTGTGTTGATAGAGAGCAGGATTCAGGCACCAACAGATAGCCAACTTGTGCCAGGTGAGATGCCCCAGGGTGCCCAGGACATCTGTGCAAGTCTAGGAGATGGGATGGCCTCCAGACCCTGGGGCAGAGGCCAGGCAGGACATGTGAGGACACCTCAAGCAGCAGAAGGAGCTTAGGTGTAAGTGCTGCCATCCCTCCCCTGCTTCCACAGCCTGTGAAGGAGCCCAGACACCACCTCGGATGGACACCCCAGGGTCAGACCTGAAACCCACCCCGCTGATTAAGCTGCACAGGCAGGATCACAGTTATTGCTGCCTCCTGAGCACCACATGTGACCATCACAGTCTCCATGGTCCAGCTGGCATCACTCAGCTTCAATCCTCACATGCTAAAATCCATGACTTTAAAACATTTTTCAATATTTGGTACCAAAAGCCCCATCTTCTGGAGTCCGGTGACTCCAGCAGAAACTTGGTACCAGAGAAGAGTGTAAAATCCTTTCTGGAGGTGCGTCTCCATTTTTGTCCCAGAAGGCAGAAGAAAATGACCATCTATTCCTCCTCCAGAGAAGAGTCACATCCCTTCAGCCATCCCACCACCCACCACCAGCCTTAACAGTTGACATGGAGCCCACCTACACATCCACCTCCATCACTGCATCCTCTTGCTCAGGGAATGAGGTCTGAGGTCTTTGCACCAGAAAGCTGCTCTGACTCTAGGGCAAAATAGGCAAAATGGGTAGGAAATGATCAATTCTGGCATAAAGGACCTCTGTTATCAGCACAAGGCACCTGCCCCGCTGGCTAAGCACCAGCCGTGGTGAGGCAGAGGTGGCTGGTCCTCACTCAGGGGCCGGTGGGCACATCACAGTGGCCCTCAGCTGTGCCTGCCCCTGCAGGAGCCCTCTCCCTTCTCACCCTCCACCAAGACCAGGAGCCCTGCCCTTTGGCTTTGTCTGTGGGAGATCTTCACCACCCTAAGATTTGGGTGTCCCCATTGCCCCGTCACTGCCATAACACTCCCCAGCACCGTCAACAGGCAGAAGACACAGGGGGTCCCCACCTTGTTGCACCCCCAGGCTCTCCCATCCCATGTCGTTCCCATCCAACCCCCGGCAGCTGCCCATGCTGCCTGCAGAAACCAGGAGCCCATCCCGATGGAGGAGCTCAGGGTTCCCAGGTGGGGAAGAAAGCTGAAACACAGGTGAAAGGCAACTCATCTCCCTGTGCGGTGGCTGGGGGCCTTTTGTCCTTCTTCCACTGGGCCGAGGGGCCAGAGCCTGGCAATTCCCAGCCTGCGGCAGACACAGCCCTCAGGCAGCCGGGCAGGGATGGAGAGCCCTTCCCTCCGCGGCCAGGATGGAGAGGGACCCCGGGGCTTTCTCTTTAATGCAATGCTATGAATACTCGGGGTCTTTCTGCTCGCTGTTTAATGGATTTGAATGTGAAAAGGTAGTGGAATTGGGAAAAGGGGAAGAGAGGGGGGAGGCCAGGCCTCTTTGTTCGGGGATGCTGCTCCAGCCTTGGATTTATTTAGCATTTGGAGGGCTCTGGGGTCTTTCTCCCCTCCCCAGCCGCTGCAAAGGCTCTCTCCCTTTTCTGCCTCATGCTTATTAGCATAGCAGCTGCTCCGGGAGAGGGGCTAGGCAAGAGAAAAGGATAGAGGCGTCCAGGAAATGAATAGGAGGGGAAAAAAATAGCTTAAAAGGACAGAGGCTTTGAATGAGGGGGAGTCATGAGTGGAAAAGGGGGCGGGGGCAGCTCGGAGTTGTCACTGTAGCTGTGAATGTGAGTAGGGTGAAATGCGAGGACCCACTGGGGATGGTTGCCCCAGACAGGCGCTGTGCTGGGGGACGAGGGCTTGATCCTGGCACTGCAGAGCGAGGCCAGGGATGCCCTGTACCCCCCTGCTCACGGGGACGTGCAGGCTGGCACTCTCCTGCACCCACAGCCCTGCTGCCTTGGGCCACCCTGCACCTCTCTTCCTGCAGGGATTCAGAGTGCCCCAGCCCTCTATGGCCAGGGCTGGGGGTCCCCCAGCTGTGACCTCCAAACTGAAGCATCCAGGGAGACATCCCAGTAAGCGCCACAGCAACTGGTGGTTTCCAAAGGTGTGGGGCTGCTGCAGGACCTGACTCCTCTCCATGGGGCAGGCTGAGCACAGGATGGGGCAGCAGAGGAAAACCCTGGGGCATGCTGCAAGCATGCAACCAGTGCCTCTGGCTCCTCTACCTGCTGCATGTCAGAACCCTCCAGCTGCCGGATGACTAAGTGGAAAATACAATAATTAAAGGAACTCAGGTGTTCAGGGAGCTGCCGCACCGCTCCTGCCCGAGCTCGCAGGTGGATGGCCACTCTGAGACATCCCAGTGAGAGCTCCCCAAGCAAGCAGGGGTGTGCTAGCAGAGATCTGGTCCTGGGCAGAAAACCTGGGAGAGGGCTGGGCACATTCAAAGTCCATCTGTGCCATTGCATTGTGTGTAATAACATTGCTGCTGACTGTGCATAGGTGAGAAGTGTTTTTTCAGCTGCAGAAAACAACAACTGAGGTTGCAGTGCAGTCCCAGGGGTGAGAGGAGGCCGCAGAGATACTGTTTCCAGGCAGAGGCTCTCCTTGGTTGTATAATTCATTTGGAGCCAGGAGTCTGCTCCTTGTGCCCTCGTGTTTCCGGGCACAAACCATCAGTCCCAGGGTGCTGCTCAGGCCCCAGGCAAAGGCTTAGCCTCACATTGCCCCACCAACGCATCACAGAAGCTTAGTAGAGCCACCAGTCGTTGCCTGGCCATGTCCCCTCCAGCCAGGAGCGTGCATGGCTGTGCTCCCTGGGTCAACCCTGCCTCTGCTCCGTGCTGCGTGGGAGTGTCTGCCTGCACTCCTGTGCTGGACTCCCTGGGACCTCCATGCCTGTAGCAGGGCTGGCACCGAGGTGGGGGTCAGCAGAGCCAGCCATGCTGCCGGCATGCCCATCCTGCCCGGGATAAACATGAAGCTGGTTGGTGCTGGGCCGGATCAGACATGGGGAGGATGGATTTGTCAGTGAGCAAGTGCTGGCCGTGGCCGAGGACAGCCCGCTGTGCACTGCCCCGCTGGAGGGGCTGAAGCAAACAGCTGATGCTCGTGGCTGGGTTTCTGTGCCCCTCTGCACTCCCCAGGCTGCCAGGGCTGCTGCCCAAATGATGAGGGGAAAAGGGAGGCACCTTCCGGGGAGCCTCTTCCTGCTGAACAGCAGGAGGACTTCTCCAGCTCAGCCAGGCCAAGGTCTGCCACCTCGTGAAGCTGCTGCCGGAGGGGCTGCTCTCCTTGGCCTGCCCTCAGAGATTGCTCCCAGCCACAGAACGCTGTTGGAGTCAGGCTAAACAAGGAGTTTCCAATTAAAACAGTTGTCCCAGCCACCCCCAGCTTGTCATCTGTCCAGCTTTGCCTCTGCCCATTCTTCTACCCATCCCTCTGTCCATCCCCAGCCATGCCTCTATTCCCCCATCCCTCTCCGCCACCCCCCATTCCTCCATCCCTCCACGTTCTCAGCAATCCCCCCCAACCCTCCCCAGCCATTCCCCATTCCTCGTAGCCATCCCGCAATCCCTCCATCCAAGCATCCTTCCACCCCTCTAGACCCAAGCCCCATCCACTGTCCTCCCCAGAACAAGCCAGACCAGGATGTTGCCCTGCTTGGCCATTTCTTCAGGGTCAGGAAGAGAAACTTGCTAACATGAAGAAGCCAAAAACTACATTGCACCCACAGGTCTGCATCCCACCTGGTGTGAGACCCAGGGGGTCACCTCTCCCTGGGCACCCCTTGCTGGCCACCCCCAGAGATGGGTGCTCATGGTGGCAGTGGGACATGGCAGCTGAAGAATTTCTGGGAACAGAAGAAAGATGTTTCTCCTGCCTACACAATGGAGTAGTGTCATTCCCTGGGACGCTCACTGCCACCAAGGAGAAGTGCGAGCTGCCTGTGGTGCCTGTGCTGACACATGCCAGGCCTGGGAGCATCCCTGAGACAACACAGCCCCCCGAGCATGGTGGTCTGCAGCGTGACAGCAATTTTAGGGCATGGGATCTTGGCACTGAAAATCCTGTACCCACCTCGTGGCAGGGTGTGAAGGTCGTGTACATCCCAAGAAGGGCCCAAAATGACTCCATGGCACAGGACTGGGGTGGCCAGCTCCAGTCCCAGCCTGGGAGGGATCTGGGTGGCCAAGACCTTTGCACCAAGTCCCAGAATCAAACACCACAGCAGCTTTGGGTCAGCAGCAAAATAGGTCAAAACCATGAGCCGTCCTGTCCTGCATGATGTGCTGTGGACCCCGGTGCCACTGACCGCAGCCTGCCCAGCCACCCCCTCCCACCCACGCAGAGGGGCTCTCCCTGACAGCAGGGATGGAGACCAGAAAGCCTCAAGAAGGGGCAAAATATGAAGGCTGGAAAAGAGGCCAGCCTGGCTGGCCAGCCCAAGCTGCTGGCTCCTCCCCGGCATGGAACAGAAGTTGATTGTGACTTTTTTTTTTTTTTGAAAAAAGGTAACTCCTATTTGGATCTGCAGGCTGCGGCATTATCATAGTCATACAAACGCCCAACAAAGCATCTATTTAAAATGTACTGAATTTTGATTACAGCCCGACCCCTCTCGCTTGCCCGCTCGCCGTCTTTCTTTCTCATTCATTACTTACTGTGTTAAGCTCCCTGAAATTCAAATAAAATCCCACCTCCTCCCCCCCCATCCATATGCGTTGGTTGATTCAGCTCCGATGGCTGGGCTTGACGGATGACGGGCAATAGAAGAGAAGACAAAGCTGTCAAACCTCACCGGGCTGTGTTGACTTCCCATCGCCCCCGCAGCCGGAGGGGAGCCCGATCCATCTGGTTTGGAGTCAGTAGCACAAACAAAAGCAAAAGACAATGGCAGGAAGCACTTGAAAGTTCAAATTCTTGCTTTGGTTTCTCTTGGAACAACAGCACCTACGTAATGTGGCCAGCGGACAACAATGCGCAGCCAGGGACACGCAAAAATGCCAGAAGAATGTGCTTACACCACCAAACGATCCAATATTTTTGTTTTATTGGAACAAAAATAGAAAAGGGAAAAAAAAAAAAGGAAAAAAGCGCAAGCCTTTGGAGTTCCTAGATTTCTTGGATGGGTTTCTGTAGAGAGGAGAGGTGAAAAGTGAGGTGGCCACAGGCAGTGCAGGGAGACCGGCACTGGGGCGGCTGCTCCCCGAGGGGCTCAGCCCTGGGGGGTCGCGGTTCGGCTGCGCCCTCAGCGTGTCCCCACTGCTGGGGCCATCACACATGGGAGCCCAGAGACACAGGGCAGCTTCGTGGGCACTGGGCTCGGTGCCAGCAGGGTGCGATTTGTATTCACCACCCAGCCCAAATCCCCTGCAAAGGGGCTGCCAGAGGCCCCAGCCCGCTCTGTCCACCATGGAGGGAGAGGAGCTGTGTGCAGAAATGCTGCATTTCCTCAGAAAATCCCATCCTTGAGGTCATGGCTGGCCTGGCCCGGCCGGGCTGGCTGAAGCCCTGAGACAAGGTAAATAGCGAGAAGCCGCAGGCCTGAGCCAATCCAGGCTGAGCCCAGCCCTGTGGCAACCCAAAGCAGGCGCCTGGATGAGTTTTTTGCAGCATCCCAAGCCTGGGGCAGAGGCAGGGGTGAGCTGCACCCGCAGGTGTAACCCCGCAGCGCCCCGGCCCTGGGAAGTGCTGTGATGGTGGGAGGTTTGGTGGCACTCGCCGGTGGGTCAGTGTCACGCAGTCCCCAAGTGGGACAAAATCGTACCATGGCAGAAAAGGGAGCGGTGCTCGCCCCACTCACATGTCCCACAGATCTGGCCGTATTCAGGGGCTGCTGCTGACCCCGGGTGATAAACCCACAGGACCACCAATGGTTGAGAATGGTGGTTTTGGCATCATCTGTTTTTTTCCTGCTAAAAACCAGCTGGGTCACTCGGTGCCCATCTTCTCCACACTGGGCTGCTGCTTGGGTGGACTGTGTGTCCCTGGGACACCCTGGGGCAGCTGCCTGTGTCCCTCCCAGGCACAGACCCACGCTGAAGCTGGGTGGCACAGGGCTTGGCACATCAGAGCAGAGGTTGGCCAACCTGGAAAGGTCACACCGAGCCTTTTCCCCAGGTTTCCTCCCCACCATTTGCAGGACACCACTCCTGGCATCCCTGGGAACCCACAGCCCGGAGCCAGACTGGGCATGGTACAAACTTCCCAGGGATTTCAGCATTTCCAGAGCTGGCAAAATTATCGATATAGAAAAAGCCTCATCCAAAACCCCATGCTGCTGCCAGTGAGGAAGGCTTACCTGCACCCTGTCTTCAAAGCCCCAGCTGTGGGCAGGGCCCAGCCAGTGCAGGCAGGGGGCTGCCTCTGCTCTTCCCACTGCCCGGAGCAGCTGGATCCTGCCTGGAAAACCTCCACAGGTGCAGGGCTCAGCCCACTTCTGGGCACTGGCCTGCTCTAAGCTGCGTGAGGGGATGGAGATGCCTTTGGGGACAGAGACACCGTACCGACCCTGACCCCATGCCCCTTCCAGGGGTGGCCGAAGCCACCACCAGTCTGACAGCAGCTTCTAGCTGGAGGTGATCCCATCCCCACAGCGCAAGGGCTTGGCGAGGACCAAGCCACCTCAAACCCTTCTCGGTGCCCAGGTTGGAATAAAAAAGCCTGGAAGGTTTGCAGGGAGCCATGAGGTGCTCAGCTGGTGGGGCCGGGGCTGCAGACCCAAACATGCACTTCATGGCTATGGTTCATGGGAGTGGCCCCAGGACTGGCTGCAGAGCTCCCACCTCGCTCCCGTGGGGCAAGCAGCTTCTTCAGGAACTTCTCAAACATGACATGCCCAGTCCAGCACCAGGGTTTGGTCTGAGCCATCACCCTTCCCCCCCAGCCCCTGAATGCTGGGATGGGACACCCCAGGACATCCCCCAGAGCCCCAGGGAGCTTCCTCCAGCCAAAGAGAAGGGGCTGGCAGGAGCTGCATGCTCCAGCATCCCCCGAAAAATCCACCGCAAAGATCATCACCCTCTGGGGATGTGTTTAACCCCAGAAGAGCTGCAGGTTCAGAGCCCTGGGGGCCCAGCTGGCACACACCCCCTCCCCCCAGCAGGAACCACCCAGCATCACCCATAAGCATGTGGGAATGAACAAATGAAAAGCCATTTGTTGGTTTTTTTTATAAAAAGATCAATGAAAAATTTATTTATAAATTTCGCACTCTGGGGCTACACGTCTATATCATACACTCAGGAATATGCTGTACTGTACAGACTTTATCCAGTTAGAAATGATCATATAGTGACCCACATACAGCTTCAATATAAGCCTAAAAATTCTTAACATTAATTAACATAATTAAAAAAGGTATTCGCATCTAAAGAAAAATCTACAGAAAAACTCCTTTCTGGAGCAATCTGTGCATCAGCTTCAATGTCTGCTTATTTCACTGACATTATCAATATATTCTTCTTACAAAAATAATAATAATAATTAAAAAGATGACTGCTGGAAGGCGACCAGTCATGCATGAAAGAGCCTCCCCCACCTGCCTCTTTTTTTTTCTTGTACTCCCCGTTTTGGCGTGAAGGGTCAGCAGCACGATGAGCCAACAAGGGGGGTGGGGGGAACCCTCATTTCAATTTGAATCAATCTGCATCCCTTTTACTTCTCAGGATCAAGAGAGACGGGGGTGTGGGGGTTGCATAGAAAATTGAAACTCTAGGGACTAGGAAGGGCAGCAGCTTTTCAGTAAAATACAAAGGGATGTAAAAATACATCAACTCACAATTTCAGAGCAAACCCCCTTCCCGACATACAGTTTCCCAAAATCTCAGCGTGTCTAAAGCTCCAGGAGGCTGGAAAGGAACAATACTTTTCTTAAACAACTCACCCAGCAATTCACACAGGAGATTCACAGTCTTAATAGGTATTTTATAAAAATATAAATATGGGTTACATCACGTTGTCTTTACAACACTGGACAGAGCTCCCTTTAGACTGGGTTTATAACCAAGAATTCTTTTTAAAAATCCATCTAGAACTTGGCTTTACAATACACTTTTTAATATCATGTCATAAATGTTATGACATTTCATTGTGGCAAATCCATTTAGTCAAAAAAAATATAAATGTGCAACCATCTGGTAACGACGATAAAACCTCGCTAGAAAAGATCTTGTTCCCACCCCGTAACTATCGCACAGAAGCACCAGTGGAAGTGCTGGACACCCCCTTCCATGCTCACAGAAAGACTTCAGCCAAGCAGTTCCTTGCAAATTACAGCATTAACAGTAGATGCTTTCAACGGGGCTTTTTTTTTTTTCCATTTTCTTCTTTAAATCTGGAGCTTTTTAAAATCATCTCAAATTGCTGAAGTGGAAAAAACCAAAACCAAACTGCAGGTGAAACCATCAGAAACAGAGCAGAATATTCAGTGCAATGGGAAATAATCATGGCAGACTCAAGGTTTTTTTTTTAGTTTTAAGACTAAGGAAAAAAAAAAGCATATTTCCCAAACCATATTTTTGAAACACTCACCACCATCTTCAAACAAAACCAGGCTCACAATCTTCACCCACAAATATATACATACATGATAAATAGTTAGGACACAACCCAAATAAACCAGCAGGTAACTATTTTCTTTTTTTTTTAATCATAATGGTTTGGATGCAGGGAGCAAGAGAGGAAAGAGCGGGGAGATGGCAGTGATATGGATGGTTTTAGTGCAGACGAAGAGAAGAGGGCTGAAAGACGAGCGGGAGAAAGGAGACTTCTGAAATTTTCCGCATTTTCCAAATGGATGTTCTTGTGCCATAGCAATAAAAAGCAGCATTTGCGATTATACGTGCAGTCACTTCAAAATGCGACTTCGGGTGGCTTTCTCTTCTTCCTCCCTTTCTTTTATAAATATATATATTTAGGTATATATATAATATAAAAGGTGGGTGAATCTACATACGTCAAATGAATCGTTCTGCATTGAGAAGTGTTATCCAAGTTTCACCAAAAGAAAAAAAAAAGTTCCCAAACTATTTTCAGTAGTTTTCCGGCATCTCTCTAGGCAGCAGAGAGCGCTCGCGCCCCTTTTCTGTGCAAAAGCAAATCCTCTGCCTCTAGAGTTTATTTCACTTTTTTTTTAAAAAAAGAAAAAAAAAGTCCAGGATTTGCTAATCCCCCTTTACACACAAAACCAGAAGGATTCAATGTCTTTTCCTGGGATCTCACGCGTGCTAAACGGATTCAAGGAGCGGGTGAGGACGCAGACTTTCTTCGGACACCCAAAAAAGAAAACCAAAGCAGAAAACCCAACGCAAAATAAAACAAAAAAAAAAAGGGGGGGGGGAGTAAAGCGTCTGCTAAAATCTGACTTCATTTGATTTACTCTCCAAGACTGTTTTTTATTAAATATGTTTGACTGCTATCTCTAATTAAATGTAGAATTAATTTTGGCAAACTAACCACAGATGCAGTTTATGTTCAATTTTATCAGACAGATTTATTTATAAGCTGTCAACTTCTTGAAAGACTTCATTTTGGAGCAGTTTTAAATTGCTAACAGTAGCTGTAAATGGGGCTACTGTTCTCTGGAAGACTAAAGAAGAAGTATGCTATAAATGTCCATTCCATCTGCGAGGAATCATAAAACAATCACATTCCTTTATATTTTTTTTCTACCCCCCTCCCCCCCCCTTCTTAGGACCTTTATTAAATTAGTTCAACTCAATTAAAAATAACTTCAAAAACATTTCAGGGCCCTTTGTTTCAGGGAATACTTGGAACTCTCTGCACGGAACGTCACCCTTTTAACTAATCCCTTTTGGGGAGCGGAGGAGAATAGTGGTATTGTGACTTCAGACAGTGCTTTCAAGGGTCTCTACTGTACCGAATTGAGGTCACCGCCAGACAATGCCCAACACCCAATAGCCATTCAGGCGTTCTTCACAACTCTATCAAACGTGTCTTTCTTTCTCGCGCGCGCTTTCTCTCGTGGCAAAGTCACAGGACAATGAAGAAAGCCTCCAGCACCATTTATGGTCACCATATTTGCACATGACAAAGTCTATTCTTCCTGGTTTGCCAATTCCGTGGTAAAAAAGAATGAACCCTGGATAGATTTTCCCACCGTTACAGTTGTTCAAACTTAGCTCAGATTAAAAACAGAAAACTCTAAAAACAACAAAAAGCCCGTCTAAGAACAGCAAGTGCTGTTTGAGAGAGTAGCTACTCCAGTCCTTGCTATTTTGGTATATAGGGAGAAGCTGAAGAGACAAAGTGGAAGATTAAATATGCTACATTATAGCCTGCATATGCATGGCTGAGTATACAGTTTAGTGCAAAATGGAAACGAAGGATAAAACAGAAGCTATTATTTTTCATCGTATCGTTTGCCATTAGCCGCGCTAGAAAACTCAGTTTGAACAACAATGCAGCAACTCGCATGCACGATTTGGTTTTGCTTGGAAAGGTTTCACTGCTTCACTTGCAAACAACAACAGCAGCAAATCAATTACTGCACATTTGCACTGGCTACTGCTGCTATTTCTGAAGATGTACCTCAGAAGTTTTACTCCTTCAACAGATGAGGATGAGAGAGAGACAGAGTGAGAACGTTGCACTAGATATGGCGAGCTTGCTGCCAGAAAGATTTTTATTTTAAATATGCACTAGAGATACAGTATTCTTCACAACCCAAAAAGATCTGAATGAAAATGTGCTGCTGTTTAAAAAGACTGTTTATAACCAGTACTTAACTTGACATTTGCACTGCCTCACCCACGCACCTCCAAAACACACACACATCTTTTTTCAGTTAATCAGAAATCGAGAACCCCCCACCCCACCGCCTGACAACAGGGAGCACGGCAACCTAACCTGCAGACAGTCAAATGCCATTAAACTCATCGTTAGAGAATAATTTCAGAGTATTCACCCCATAACCAGACAACAGGTTTTCTTCATTTCTATTCCTGACCCTTCTGGCAAATTTTTGCCTCTTTTGCACCATGCTGTTTTCATGGGATTAAGCTGCTGCAGACTCTTGCCTTCCCTTCCCAAAAAACTGACCCCCAGCCTCATGAGACAAATGCCACTACCATTAGGAGCTGCTCCTGCACCAGAAAGCACGTTGCTTCCCCCTCTGCACCCCTCACACTGCTGAAGTGAGACAGCCGTGGTGAGCAAACCTGAAAGCTGTGCTCTAACACGCTATCTACCCTTTCTCAAAAGGTCCCGCATGCACAGTCAGCCATACCTTCAATACATGATCACCTGGGACAGTGAGGAATTACAGAACAAGGGCTTCAACTAGATGGCTGGTTTGT